>NC_090937.1:1476894644-1477197675 GCF_040938575.1 Ambystoma mexicanum | reverse complement strand
GTCTGCCAAGTAGTTTCAGTTGGAGCAGTTTTTAATGCCATTCCATAAACCACACGTGCCTGACACAAAATCAAAATGTTAGCAATAGGAAGAATAGATACAGTGCCAAGAAGGAAAAGGGTTTACTTTGGGTTGGCGGCTTTGGGGTTTATATATTTATAATGGATAATGTTCTCTAAACATATGGCAATGGGGGATTTCCCTGGTTCTATCATTGAATTTACATATAATAAGTCATACTGCGAAATTCACTCATCTCTGTGGGTATTCCCTGCTGCTATACCAAAGGGTAACATGTCTGTGATTACTGAACACCTTTTGGCCCGCAAGTAAACTAAAGGGGGGGGTGTGTGTGTGTGTGTGTGTGGGGGGGGGGGGTGTGTGTGTGTGTGTGTGGGGGGGGGGGGGGTGTGTGTGTGTGTGTGTGTGTGTGTGTGTGTGCGTGTGCGTGTGCGTGTGCGTGTGCGTGTGTGTGTGTGTGTGTGTGTCTCTATATGTGCACAAGCGTATACTACCATAAGCCTCCATTGATCGGTGGCATGCAGGTTATCAAGATGGCAACATGTTCATCTTCAACAGTAGCCAGTGGGGGAGCATAAAGCCTGAATGACCACTTAAGAAAAGCTATTCAGTTTGCTTTGCCAGTTGCAGCAGGGCTCCCCCCTCCTCCTCCTCTCCACACGTGTGTTTGTGTTTGGTGGAAGCAAGGCATTTCAGTGGGAAGTATGTTGAAAAGCCCAATTCTGGCCCTGGGTGCCTCGTTTTGTTTGTGATGCTAAATCTGTCAATTTATGACCTTTTAGAAAATATTTGTTAAGATTATTTAACTCCACCTGCTGTACCGCGATAGCCATGATATACCGTCATTTGGCAAGAAGGTTATCGTACCGTCATAAAACTAATACCGTGACACCCCTATTCTCCACCCTCTCTCCCCCTACTCCTCTTACCTTGTCTTCTGCCAAAACTGTAGCTGCCATCACCAAACCTTCTGTTTCCATCTCTGCTCACATTTCTAACAAAGCTCGGGTCTGCCGTTTCCATCTCTAAATCGCTGTCACGCTCGCACTTTTCTATCCTCCTCTTATTGTCGCACATATTTTTTCCCATATTGACTATTATGCTACCCTGTTAGTCTGTCCTCCTAGCTCTCATCTTACACCACTCATTTTACACCACTCAGTTCTATTTATAATGCTGCCATTTGTCTTCTCTTCCTTCTTGGCTCCCGCACGACCCTCACTTCTTTGCTGTTGTCTATTTCTTTTCTTCTCTTTGATCCTCGTCTCCTGTTCTACGTTCTTGTCATCATCTTTAAGTGCTTCCATGGTCTCGCTCCTCCCTACTTTTGCTCTCTTATTTATCTGTAGACTCCTTCCAGCACTGTGTGGTCAAAATCTCAATTCTTCCTTGCTGATCTCGCTCCTCCTCTTCTTGTTTCAGCTCTTTCTCACTTCTCACACCTAAATTCTGGAACTCACCCCATCCAACTATTTGCTCTACTCCTTCGTTGATTATCTTCCGTACCCGTCTCAAAGCTCATGGCCTCCCTACTCTTTCAAACTAATTTTATACTTCTTTTCTTCCCTTATTCTTTCTTATAAATTTCATATTACATAATGTTTGCATCGTTACAATCAAATAGTACAGTGCTTTGGCGAAAGCACATTATTAGCTTAAATTAATACAAATAAAATACGTTACGGTAAAACCAAAATTCAGAATGTCGCTGAAACTCAAAGGAAATTTAAAAGAAACACCACGATAATAAGCAACATACGTCACCTGTTAACTGCTAAAGAGAAGCAATAGCCACATGCCAGAACTATTGTACGTTCTATTACATGGAAAAGATTGCAGGTGAGCAGCAAAATATTTATGAATGAAATTAAGCCAAGATTTAAACTTGTTACCACTACTTGGTGATAGAAAATACTTTATTGCAAGCAAATCATTATTTAATGTCAAAAGCTAGATTTAAGGTAGGTAGAAAAAGCAATTTGCTAGTAATTGTGCAGGAAGGATAATGGAATAGGGTAATACAAGTGTAAAGACAATTTACACTTGCTATGCTTATGCAAAGCCCAATTAAGACCCTTTTGAATTTAGGACTAATTCTTAACAAATGTTATCACATTAAACATACACCCTGTGTTGATCTTTGATCTATGCTGTGTACAATTTCTCCAGAATGAACAACTTGTCAAACCTTCTTGTGGAGTATCTCAGGAAGTTTGAGGTTTTTGGTACGTTGGAATTCCGTCATGATGTTTTTGATCATAGTGCTGTCTGAGTCCATCAGCAACCAGAAGATTCGCTCCATGTTGTAAGGTTCCTGATGAAGGGGAAGTGTGGTAAGGAGGAAACAGAAACATCTATTTAAAACATATTACCTACAAAAAAACATACAGTATTGGAGGATTAAAAACATTTACTTTGAATTATAAATCAAGTTTCATCTACTCACAAATGTATGTACTCTTTGGGCTGGGTGATATTGACCAAAAGTCATATCTTGATATTTTGGGGTGAATATATATCTCGATATTGCTTATGTGGGCTAAATGCTCAGTTATAAGCCGCCAACTACATGTGAGATGTCACAAATACCTTTAATTATAAGACATTGATCAATATAAAGTGCAAATACAGGGTTCCCCTTCCTGTTTGAGAATACATACAGCTGTGTAAATATAGAAATGTAAATACAAAAGTGCATTATATGTAATAATGTATATATATCTATATTTCTCAATGTTAACGACATTGTCTCATCCTGTATCGATTTTGAAAATATATCGATATATCTCCAAAACTAGATATATTGCCCAGCCCTACATACTTGTGATTCACCAAAAATATGAGCGTGTGGTGCAATGCATATATATATATATATGCATTGCACCACACGCTCATATACTCGGGTATATATATATATATATATGTATATATATATATATATATATATATGGACGGCATACGAATATTTGCGTAAATGCACACACACATAGCTGGGTTGTCGGCTATAAAAAGTGCAGAGTCCCTGCAGAGGTCTGGGTGTATTAAAGGGTTGTGTGCTACTAGACAATAGGTAAACACTCACATAATTGTAACTTTACGTGTACTAGGAAACAGTTGAAAGTGTTGTGAACACACTTGACTTAAACCGAGACATTCTAGTTTTGAGTGTTGTACCAGTGGGTTGCATGAAAATGAAAGTAATGTGTGGCATGTGTGGAGTGAGAGTGGATATGTGGTGTAAAATATTTTGAAGTGGGGAACATTACTTTTCCTTTGCCTGGCATGGTTTCAGCTTATTCTGGCCAACAATAGTGGCATATATGGCATGGCCAACTTCTGTGAATCAAACGTAATTTACATATTTTTCTACAATAGTATCTTATACCTAATTTCTTTGTGGATATCAATTTTACTCGAAAGTTGGAAACTGTCATATGTGTAATTTATGTATAAATAGATTCTTTGTGAACTAACCCTTAGATCAAACTTTCAATTCCACAATAACATATTTTATTTAACCCTTTACTCCAAAGAATATCCTTGGAGTATATGGGTCTATTGTATATTGCAACATATCCCCTATTTGCAGGCAGCATCTCCCAGTGTGTTTTTAATAGTTGTTTTTCATTGTAACACCAGAACATATTCAGGGAGAAGTTTAAATAGATTCTTGGTAAAAATCCCTGACCTTGGGTTATGATTATTAACCGTTTCATTATTGAATAATATTTACCTCTCATAAATAGACAAAGCAAACTGTTACTTAAATTCCTTGCAATTGAAATAAATGGCCTGACATCAAGGAAGCACTGACTTATACTAGCCCCCACCGCCCCGCCCACAAATCCAGGGGACAAACTAATGAGCTTTAATGTTGAAGTTAATAGTACGTTTACATCGCGAGCATGGCTTCATCGCCTTGTCTGAGCACCACCAGCAAACAATTCACAAACAGCTGCCCGAGTAGGGGAGAGTAGGCTAGCGTAGAGTAGCTTTCTTCTAGTGTCCTCTGTGACATGGAAATACCCCTTTCCAGTATTATCCTTTCCAGTTGTACAAATGTTTCTCCATCTAAGAGGCTTCCCTGAGCATTGGGTCCATAGGGCAGGAACGATAGCAAAAACACATTAAAGTACCATTCCAAAGAGTAGCGATGCAATTTCACCTCAACATATGGCTTGTTTACTGCTTAAAAAGTGTGTTTTTAAGTTATATTTTCCATTCTTGGAAGTTTAACTGGAGATTCACAATTTGTCCACCTCCCATCCTCATCCACTCCCATTCCAATAGCCCACACCTTCAACTTGTGTATTTTCGACATCAACGCTCATTTTTTATTATCAATTTAATTTTAGCATTCTCGTGCAAAAATCTGTTATGTATGTATTTTCAGTGAAATATACTTAATTGATCACTTTTGTATTGAGTTTGATTTTATTGAATTCTGTTTAATTAAATAGTATTTCAATTTCACAAAAGGGAGATAGCAGGACACCTTCAAATACAAGCCCTTTTTACCAGTAATATTTATTAAGAAGGATTTTATGGGACCCTATGTCGAATTCTGGAGTGTAAAGGATAAGGCCTGTGGTCTGAATTAGGCCCCTCAAGCTCCTTCCTCAGGCCCTCCACACACTGCGCACATTTCAGAGGGATGTACTGCGGCACGGGCAGGTCAAACACAAGCCCCTCCCCCAGCACAGAACCCGAGGGCAAGGCACCGCCAGCTTTAGTGGATTCTCTGCCCAGCATCCAGGGTGAAAAGCACCAATGTCTTAAGAGCAAAACATGAGAAAGGAATGGTGAGTTAAAGCAAGGTAGACAACGCAATGCACGCATAGAAGTAATCAGCCCCCCCCCAATTAAATGGGGATTTCCTTTTCACTAAACTTTGAATGGTACTTTTTTCTACAGCCACAAGAAAGAAGGACTTTGGCACCATATATAAGCAAATAATGCAATTATTCTGCACTCAACAAGACACACAACAATTCCTACAGAACTTCACTTCATCCTGGGCCATATCATTACTAGGAGGCCACACCCTACACCTGTTAACTCTATGCAACAATGATGAATCTACAGTGACTATGATTAACCTCCCAGCTCAAGTTCTTTAGGAAGTCTACCCCAATGTGGCTGTGTAGATTAGTGCCACGCCTCATTATTATCCTGTTAATTTATATACGCCCTATGGTGAGGCCTGCGAGCAGTGCCATTGAATCCAAACCGGCCCACTGTGGCCAATGCTACTCAAAATCAAACCCCGACCCACGCCCACTTATCCATTGAGGAAGGAGGTAGTTGGATTTTTTAGATCAATTTGCAGTGCAGGGACCTTGACCGGGGCACTGCGCTGACCTGATCCCCTGCAAATGGTAGAAGGCGCAAGACTACAGTTAGATAATTTTGAAAGGGCAGGAAATCAGGAGTCAAAAATGAGCAACTAGAAAGATTGAAGCATCTTCCCCATCATGCTTTTATGTCGACCAAAGATGCAGTAAAGCATTGCAGGCATGGTGAGAAACATGGCAGTCCAAGCAAGGCATGACACCTTCTGATTGAGGCATGCCTCATGAGATGGAGACCATGCAACAGAGAACTTGGTTTTGGATCGATGGATTAAGTTGGTCGGGAGGATAGCTCAGGGGCAACGTGCTCACCTTGGAAGCAAGACGACACTGAGCACCACAGGTTCGATCCCCGGGTCTGCGCTTAGAAACCTGTGGGTATTAAGTATTAAATAACCTATCACATCATATCAATATCCGTAACGCTTTGGATGTTCTTCCGCTTACTTCACAGGGAGGCATACCTGGATATCCATGGCAGACGCCAGGGTCGATTGAACACCACCTGCAAGTGAGAAATCGCCATGCTGAATAGTCCTGTGAACAATGTCATTGCTATTCACGCCAACGACAAGGCGAATCGGAAGACCCATCTTCTGCGCAACGCATCCGGCTGGTGGGGAAAAAGCATACTTTAGTACCCTACTTCACTTCTGTGTAGTAGCTGGAGTTGATATACATATAATAACTAAGCAATCATGCTACATTCCGTGGGTCATAATCAGTTGGAAATTCACATCATCTCAAGTTAACAGGCCAGAGCGAAGCAAGTCCCTTTAACAAGGGCCAAAGGACATTACCACTTTGTAATGGCGCAAGGAGGAGAGAATGCATGTATGGAATTTATAAAATGCAAACCTAGCATGGAAGCACAAGGAGCTGTACATACATAGTGATGCACTCAAGGCTTTACAAGTAAGGGTGCAATTGCCCGGAAGACCTGAATCCTGATTGGCTCACACTATTCTTAGATTCCGTTCCAGATGATAACATACTAAGGGCCCGATTCATGGAACAGGTGTCCAGTTGAAAGTGAATTTGCACTGCTGAAAAGTGACATTACACTGCCGACACAAACCCTGATTCATATAACCGTTCGAAGCTTTTTTTGCCGTCAAAGTTATTTTCAACTGCAAAAATGAACCGGGCAAATATTCAATGAATCGGGCACTATATCTGTGGCATTAACTACATATAGCACCAGTCGGACGTCTGGCATTTCCTTTAAATGGTTTGCAGATCCAGGCAGAGGTCCAGTCCAGTCTGGGATGTGTGCACTATCAGTTCTGGGAAAGGAAAGACAGTGGGCCTCATTACACGGAAGGCGGTAGCCATGGCACCGTTAGTGCCATGGCTACCCCCTTACTGCCGTCGGAGGCCAGGTTCCCGGAATAGGGACTTACCGGCCTACTTCAACCTTTGCGGGACCGGTAAATCCCCATTCCGGGAACCATTCCCCATTCCCATTTGAGCCCCCATAGGGCTCAATGGAATTTGGAAGGAGCAAATAACGGTACCGCAGAAGTGGGTGGCAGTGCGGGTGGGTGGCAGGGTGAGCAGGTACCTGGGCCTGGAAGACGGAGGGTGGGCCAGGTGCAAGGCGCTAAAAGAGAAAAGATCAGCAGGGGAGAGGATGGGCGAAGGCAGAAGCAAAGAGGAAGGTTTGGAGGTTCTCCCGGAAACCAGAGTGGTTCTCCTCACATTTTAGAGTGGCAGGGAGGCTGTTCCCGAGGGAGACCCTCCTTCCGAAGACAGATCTACCCCCAGCTCATTACATTGCATATTCTCGCAAATTAACTTAAAATGTTTTGGAACCTCATTCAGCTGAAATTGAAAACACAAGATTATTATTAATATTATTATTATTATTATTATTATTATTATTGTATTTATTGAGTGCAGACCTAGCTTCAAGAAGCAAAGCAGCACTTTACAGAGGTATACAACAATACAGATACATAACGCAGTGATTTACAGAGGTGCACAACACTACAGCTGCAGAACGGAGCGCTCGTTGGGAAACACAAGTGAATATTCTGGTTGAGACCTGCTGTTGAAAGGCCAATTCAGACAAGCACAGATTGGTGACAATTTAAAAGAGGGAGCCGTAGAATTCATGGTTAGAGCCGAGTCATGGAGAATGGCCTGATTCTAATCAGGGCTTTATTACAAGTTTGGCAGTGTTGGAAAAAGTGGCAGTAATTCCGTTAAGGACGGGACCCGCTGAGGGACATCGTAGTAGCGCGATGGGGATTACTGGCATCGGTGCCCTTACCGGTGCCGGTAATCCCCTACCACCTTCCGTGCAATGAGGCCCAGTGACTTCTATAGAGCATGTCAATACATGCAGATCTGGCCATGTATAGCTCTTTCATCCTCACACTGATTAACTTAACTTGCATCTTTCACATGCCATCATTCATGGCCTGTGTCTCAATAACGTTACCTGCCATTCTTTAAAAGCGGCATTAGTCTTTCGATAGGTCTGTTATGATATGATATATTTTATTTGTATCACGCTTGTACACAAGTGTTTCAGAGCGCGACAAGGAAAGGGAGGGGAACAAGGGAGAACAGACAACAACGATCTTACTAGGCCCAGTGACATTGAGAATGTGCAAGTGCATGGGAGAAGGAAAGGGGACAAGTGCATGGAAGGGGAGGAGAAGTGGAAAGTGAGTAGCAAAGGAAAAACAGATAAATGGTAAAATAAATAAATAAAAAAGGCAACAAAATAGTGGTAGTGCAGCCAGCAAGTGGCAAGTGCAGGGTTGAGCCAGCAGATAGGGTATGTCTGATAAGTGCAGGAGGGGGTGGGGTCTGTATGGTTACAGATACAGACCCCATTGCAGGGGTTGCCCGGAGGCAGTGCGGGTGGGTGGCAGGGTGAGCAGGTACCTGGGCCTGGAAGACAGAGGGTGGGCCAGGTGCAAGGCGCTGAGAGAGAAAAGATCAGCAGGGGAGAGGATGGGCGAAGGCATAAGCAAAGAGGAAGGTCCCGGAAGCGGAGATGTTCTCCTCACATTTTAGAGTGGCAGGGAGGCTGTTCCCGAGGGAGACCCTCCTTCCGAAGACAGATCTACCCCCAGCTCATTACATTGCATATCCTCGCAAATTAACTTAAAATGTTTTGGAACCTCATTCAGCTGAAATTGAAAACACAAGATTATTATTATTATTATTATTATTGTATTTATTGAGCACAGACCTAGCTTCAAGAAGCAAAGCAGCACTCTACAGAGGTATACAACAATACAGATACATAACGCAGCGATTTACAGAGGTGCACAACACTACAGATGCAGAACGGAGCGCTCGTTGGGAAACACAAGTAAATATTCTGGTTGAGACCTGCTGTTGAAAGGCCAATGCAGACAAGCACAGATTGATGACAATTTAAAAGAGGGAGCCGTAGAATTCATGGTTAGAGCCGAGTCATGGAGAATGGCCTAATTCTAATCAGGGCCTTATTACAAGTTTGGCAGTGTTGGAAAAAGTGGCAGTAATTCCGTTACCACTACTTTTCCCACACCACCAAATTATAATTTTGGCAGCTTTACTGATGGTAAAATTACTCCTTTTTTTTTTGCTGGCGGTAAATCCTCCACTTTACCTCAAAAAAATTGGTAGATTTACCAGAACGGGAATTCCGCTAACAGTAAATCCACCAAAAATCCCCATGGAGTCCTATAGACTCCAAAAGTGGGGAATTACCCCCCACCTGTAACCCTGTGGTAACAGTAATTGAGTTTCACAGTATTTCAGCGGATTTACTGCCAGACTACTGCCAAACTTGTAATGAGGCCCCTTAAGCGCCAAACACGAGACGACTCGGCAAAGTAATGTTCATGCCAATACCCGCTGTCCTGCCTCCACAGCTCCACCTGGCTTGCCCACCTTTAGTTTGATCAGAAACAAGATGGAGGCCAGGCTCAGATCTATGATTTGCGAGGCCACGTGGTGCAAAATAAGTGCAGGCCCCATAATTAGCAAATACATTCACATTACCAGAAGTGACATCACAGATAATGTCATCACCGGGAGTAATATCAGTCTTTCATTCTGAAGGGCATCACAGCATGTTAAATTAGAAGAGGTTACCATGGGATGGCCAAGAAACAACTATCTGGGTCCATGTTAGAGAACACTTGCAGCAGTGCAAGTCTACATTTCCATGGTATTAGCAGTAGGGCAAAATTGCCATGGTGCAAAAATGCATTCAAAGTATCTGTTTTGCACCAGGGTAAAATTTATCACAGTGCTGATACCAAGCAAAATTGCACTGTTGCAAATATTCTATAATACGCCTCCAGATATGCAATACACAATATCTAAACGCTCAGTATTATTATTTTATAGAGAGCAGCACTATAGACTAATAAACAATGATTAAGGTTGTTGTTGAATAGTGGATACAGTGAATTAAATCACTTTCAGGGAATCCCCTTTCTGGCAGATAGGATTTTCCAAGAACCACACAATTTAGTGGTGAAACATGGATTTGGGCCAAAACTACAATTAAGACACCTGACCTCATATCTTATTGGCAAAGTTGGCACAGAAATGTGTAAAGGTTTGGTGTACACCGGGTTTTAAAAAAAAAATATTTAAAGAGCTTACTTAAATAAATTCAGTGAAAATGAAGTTCACCTCCTGAACAGAAGACTACAAGGACAGCAAAGTAATGTGGCCCTAAGTACTTTCTTTTGGGCTTTGTAACAACTTTCAAGACCCACCAGAAGTGAATGTTTGTGAGAAGGTCACCTGCTTAAAGTCACTGACGGACAGAATCTAACAGATTGCTATTATTCACAAGATCATGAAAATTGAAAGTTTCACAGACAACAAACCCTTTCTTTCCGTGTAAGAAAGACTTCACAGAGATCACTGCACTAGCCCACATTGTTTTAAAAATGAGAGTGTGTGCAGTTTGCCATTTGGGAATATGTATGCTTGGGTAGCTGCAGAGCTGCAAGGCTTTCCCATCACACTCCTTTTCACTAAACACGCACCTTTTCTTTAGCATCAATTAGGGTTATGTTGTCCCAGACTGCGCTACTCAAATGCATTGCCCTAGTTCTGGACACTGATTGTCAGTGCTAGAAGGATGCTTGCTGTGCCCGTTTTACAAAGACTGGGACAGTGCAAGCCTGATCTATACATTGCAGACGGCCGGAGTTCGTAGGAGCAGTGATTTTTGTTGTGTTCTTGCGTATATCGGGCAGGCAACAAGATGGAGGAGCACGGCTCCTCCTGAAATCATGTGCTGGAGGTGGGTCTTAAACACGGGTGAGTGCGGCATTGGGGGGTATTCCACTGGAATTACTCAGGCCGTTGCGGAGTGTTGGGGGACATTTTTGAAAATGTAATTTACATGTTTCTGACATATTGGGCTCAGCCTATGATTTGCCAAGGCAGTGGCTTGAAACTTTCCGAGTCAGCCATGCCCAAGCCATGCCCAAGCCCCACCATGCTCCCGTACCGCTACTATTTATTTATTAGGCATATAGCTCAAATACATGAACTTTTACCAACTCTAAAATACATATATTTGACATAGTATATAATCACAAAAATAACCTAATGCATCCACACAATTATAAAAGAAAAATAGTCGCGATAAATATAATACAAATCGCCTAAAGTGGCCGACATTACTACAAGGTTAGTCGTTTTAAGAAATGCACAACTGCAATAGTTACAGTTACATATAGTCCATTGAATAAAATTCCCCACCATTGGGCTACAATTGTATCGAAATACAAAGATCTCAGGTTGCCTAGACCCTCGCACTCAGTCCAAAGATGGCAGAGAGTTTCTAGAGCTGGTTTACAAAACCTACATATTCGATCAAACGTTCCGCTCGTGCCCCCAAAAACGTCCCCAGTGCAAGCAGATTAAAGCTTACTCTTAAAAACATGTTCCCGCAAACGCGGCTAGGCATCTTGCCCAGATAGTCGGGCAGCACATTGAGGGATGTGCCATCTCCTCCGAGATCCTCAAAGATCTTCTATTTCTCACAGACAGGCTCCGTCATCAATCAATCCTTGATCCACAGTTTACCCTTAGCTTTGACTGGATTATTTAGAAGTAGATCTATATCCATGTCTGCCTCAGTCACAGCCGCCACACCCTCTAGTTTCCAGCCTGCTAGTAAACAGTCACAGGTCATTTCAAGCGCTTGTCTCAACCTGAACAATGGGGAGCTAGGCACTGCAATTTACTGCAACCCTTTCCAAACAATTTTGTGCATTTCCTCATATATGACGAGCAAACGGTGGAATTGTTGGATTTCAGTAAAAGGTACTGCCCTCTCCTGGAACTACGGAGCCCTGTATTTACAAGACGACAGCTATGTATCAATTCACGAGGAAAGGGGGGACCGGTTTTCCAGTAATGGCACCTAAAATCGGGAACTCCCTCCCCTCGCATACCAGAAATGAGCCATCTCATCAGAGGTTTAAGAAGACATTAGAAACCTGTCTTTTTAACAAATACTAGATCAATGGCAGGCTCTATTATTACCTGAGGAGCGACACAACCCTGGGCTACGCATGAGCTATTCCCACTTACTTCCCTGGCCTACCTGTCCTGTGATTGTGCTCGTGATTTATACTTGCAATGTGAACAAATCTGTACTAATTGTAACCTCTGATTCCTCACTGTCCCAGAGAATCAATTGTGTCACCCTTGCCATGCTTTGTATATGAAACCCAACACATTGTATGAAATGTAACTATTTTCTCACTGTAACCAGAGATACAAGCCTTCTGTAGCCTACACAGTGATACCCCTATGTTTGGACGTATAACAAATGCAACAAATAAATAAAATAAATAAGACCCTTCAGTAGTTAATACCCATCTAGCATAGCCCTAGGGTGGACCTACATGCCACACTATCTTGTATGCAGCAGGGGGTGCTACAGTGCCATACATTTCATGTTGACTGCTTCAGTGAATTATGCATTCATTACAAATTTCTCCTCCAGATAGATGTCCAAAATTACAAAAAAACAAACGATGCATTGGTGTATAGATATTGAAACAAAATTCACGCTTATTGTTTTTCATGAACCTTATTTTTAGAGCAATGAAAAATCAGGTATTGAACAGCTGCAATTAGAAGACTACTTTCTAGAGGCGGAGGAGACCGAGAATTCATGGGTAGGGCCAATCCAGAGCCAAACCAATGGACTGGATTGGCTGTAAGAATAAAATGCCCTTGCTCGGGTGCAAGCATGCCTCCAAGAGTTAGACCATCGCAAGGCTCAAGAACAAACTATGCACAAAGACGAAACGGGAAACAAACATTTTCTCGCTGCACATCACCATGCTCGAATAAGAATAATACTAAAATGTCGCCCCTAAAATTGGGACATGTTAATGACCACAACTTTGCCCAGTAATAACATGTTGACCCCCACTACACCGACTAATTGGAGCAGGGATTGTGGGGGGAGTCTCCCTGCTCCCCTTTGTCAGTGTAGTGGGGGTTGGGGGTTGGCCCCCGCTTCCATTATGTTGGTAGCTGGGACAATAAAGATAAAAAAAAATAAAAAAAGGACCCTGCACCACCAGTTCAGACCCACGTTAGTGGGCGAGAACTGACGCTGCAGGTCCGGAGGAGAGACATCGGCACACTTCACGGTGTGCCAGCGAAAAAGTAAGTGGGTAGGGGGGAGGCAGTTATGGGGATGCAGGGCACAGTGATTTATGTGATCACTGCAACGCTCCATAATGGGAGCCGGCAATTTAATTGTCGACAATATAGAAGGCGCAGTGATCACATAGATTCCTCGAATACCATCCTGGTCACATTTGGGATGGCCAGTGCTGCTGCAGTTCAGGAAGAACCTCAAGATCTCATGATCTTGCTCTTTGGTGTGACCTCAAGATCTCATGATCTTGCTCTTCGGTGTGACCTCAAGATCTCATGATCTTGCTCTTCGGTGTGACATCAAGATCTCATGATCTTGCTCTTCGGTGTGACCTCAAGATCTCATGATCTTGCTCTTTGGTGTGACCTCAAGATCTCATGATCTTGCTCTTTGGTGTGACCTCAAGATTTCATGATCTTGCTCTTCGGTGTGACCTCAAGATCTCATGATCTTGCTCTTCGGTGTGTACCTAGGCCGCAGCTAGGGTGCCCACCTCCTCTTCCCAGGAAGAATACACCACGAGAGATGTGACCTCCTAGAGCATCCGCTGACACTGGTCCCCACTGGGGACGGCTTACAGTCCAATGGTCTTCAACCTTTGGCTCTCCAGATGTTTTGGACTACAACTCCCATGAGCTCCCTCCATTGGTTACGCTGATTAGTACTGATGGAGTTGTAGTCCAACACATCTGGAGAGTCAAAGGTTGGAGAACCCCGGCTTACAGTGTGCAGCTCTCCTATCCAACCAGGTTTGTGTTATATAAACCCAAATGCAAATGCAGGACATGCAAACACGACCTGAACCAGAAAAACAATTACTGTGTAAAGCAAATACCACACTCCAAGCATCTCAGCCTCGAATGCCCCAGTAATGCCATCCAATTCCTGTTACTGCTTCATGTGAACTCTGACACACAGCCTCACATGCACCATATGTAAAGTTACCTTTATAGGCTTTGCCATTGCACAAAATAAGCACTACAGTAGTTTCAGGGCCCTAGGTTCTGTAAATGGAGTGGCATTCTGTGCCCCCCACCAGGGGCCCACACCTTAGTCTGCTGGATGAAAGAAAGAAAAGGAGAGGGGCAAGATAAAAGGACCAGAATGCAGGTCATAAATGCTATAGGGATGCAGGGTTGCTGGAGGAGGGAATGGGGGTTGGGATACTTTGTGATGGCACGGAAGTATATCAGTCTTGTTCGGTGGACCATACTTCTGCAAAAGGGAGGAGGAGGATAGGTCCTTAACATAAACGACCTGTTGCTGGTGGGTTGTGATGACAAGGCATTTTTGTAGAAATGTAAGTTTGCACACGATGGTTGGATGCAAGAGGGGTTCAAGAGTATGTTTGAGCAACACCGGAAGTTGGGTGGCTTATGCCAAGCACTCCACCCTCCAACCTCCTAGTAATGCCATCCCATGTCAGATAATTCCTCATATGCAGGGTATGGTCACCATACATAAATCACAGCCTTTCATGTACCATTTGTCAACCATACCTGCCTCAAGTGCTGCAGCAATGCCATACCATTCCAATGAATGATCGGGAGGATAGCTCAGGGGCAACGTGCTCGCCTTGGAAGCAAGACGACACGGAGCAACACAGGTTCGATACCCGGGTCCGCGCTTAGAAACCTCTGGGTATTAAGCGCATTATAAATAACCTATCCTATCATATCAATGCTTCATATGCAGAATATGGTCACATGTAAGGCGCAGCCTTATTGCGCCATAGGCCAATTACTTCCAGCTCAAATGCCCCAGAAGTGCAAGTCTTTGCATTTGACGGGCAAAGCAGTTTTGACACTAACATTTCTGTACACCAAGAAAATATTTTGCTTCTTCAAAATGATGAATACAGTATACATTTTGGTATAAGAAATACTTTAGTTTTTTGCTAATACAATATATTTCTTAAATAGGAAAAGTTGATGTTCAAGAGGCAAGAGCAGGTATCTCCCATCAAGAAATGTTCTTGTGAAATCTTTGCTACATGGTCATTTCTTTTGTTTTTTGGAGCATCATGTTGTGCATTTTCAAATATTTGAATGCGAGGCGCACAGCAGCTTCATCAGGGACAGCAAGGAACAAGTTACTTGCCTGTAACTGTTGTTCTCCAGCATGGGTCTGGCATGGATTCACATGCTCATGAATATTTCCCGTCGTCAGGCCGGGAATCCTCGGTATAGAAAAAAAATCAGTATCAGTTTTGTTTCTGATCTGTCTTTCTTAGTAGTAACCAATCACTGGTCTCTGGGTCATACTGCCCCCAGCCAATGACTGCCCTCTCCCTAAGCCCCGCCTCTGGCAGCCATCCTCAGATTTGGTAGCACGTAAAGTGGCAGTATGACCGATTGAAGAGCCGCATAGGGGTAGGCGGGAGGGTTCGCATGTGAATCCATGCCAGACCCATGCTGGAGAACAACAGTTATAGGTAAGTAACTTGTTCCTTCTCCAACATGGGGTCTGGCATGGATTCACATGCTCATGAATAAGAGAATACATAGCAGTACACACATGCAAAACCACAGGAGGTGGCAACAGGCTCAACATTAAGCAATACAACAACTCAACATTAAGCATCTCTTACCTCCTCAACAGGCTCACCTTAGGCGAACAGGTTGCGCAGCACTGCTTGGCCGACCCTGGACTCCTCCCTGGAGTCCCGATCGACGCAGTAGAATCTTGTGAAGGTGTGCGTCGACCTCCACGTCGCAGCCCTGCAGATGTCTAGCAGGGGCACACCAGACAGGAACGCCGTGGTAGCAGCGATCGCTCTGGTCGAATGGGCTCTCGGACTGCCGGGCAGCGGTCGGTTTGCCAACCGGTGACAGTGCATGATGCAGCCAGAGAGCCATCTGGAATTGGAAGTCTTCGAGAGAGCTTTCCCTTGATTCACAGTCCCAAAGTTCACAAACAGCTGTGACGTCTTCCGAAAACTCTTTGTGCGGTCTACGTAGAACTTCAGCGCTCTAGCTACATCCAGTGAGTGCAAAGTCCTCTCGGCCGGCGACGAAGGTGACGGGAAGAAAACTGGCAACACCAAGGGCTCGTTGAGGTGGAAATCCGACGGCACCTTGGGCATAAAGGAGGGGTGCGTCCTCAGCACCACCCTCGTGTCATGAAAAGTCAAGTATGGAGGCTTGCAAGATAGGGCTGGGATCTCTCCCACTCATCGTGCGGAGGTGATGGCCACGAGGAAAGCGGTCTTCCATGACAGGAACTTCAGAGGCGCCGAATGCATAGGCTCGAATGGGGCCCCCATGAGCCTGGTCAGCACCACATTAAGCTCCCACGCCGGGGCAGGAGCCTTCACCGGCGGGAATGATCGGAATAGTCCCTTCATGAATTCTTTCACCAGGCGATGAGACCACAAGGACGCCTGTCCTGTAGTCCTGGTATATCGGGAGATTGCAGCCAGATGTATTTTGATGGAGGCGTGAGCCAGTCCAGCTTTGGCCAGCGACTGTAGGTACGGCAGTATCTGAGGGGCCGTAATCCGCAGAGGGTTAATCTTCTGTGCACGGCACCAGACAGAGAACCTCTTCCATTTATGTCCGTAGCACTTGAGAGTTGAGGACGCCCTGGCCTTTGCAAGAACCTCTCTGCAGTCGGCCGGGATTTCGTACCCTCCAAACTCTAGTGCTGCAGGAGCCAGGCCTGCAAGTTCAGCGACTCCGGGTTGTGGTGAAGAATGGCGCCTCCTTCTCTGGAGAGAAGGTCTGCGTCCGTCGGCAGCTTGACTGGTGTGGACGTTGACAAGTCCAGAAGGTCCTGGAACCAGATCTGTCTTGGCCACGCCGGTGCGACGAGGATCATCCTGCACCTGGACTTCTTGAGCTGGCTGATTAGGCGGAGCAGCAACGGCAATGCAGGGAATGCGTATAGAAACAGGCCGTCCCAAGGGAACGAGAAAGCATCGCCCATGCTGCTCGGCTGTGGGAACCTGCTGGCGAACCTCTGGCACTTGGAGTTTGTCGCCGTCGCGAACAGGTCGATCTGGGGCTTGCCCCATCGTCGGAAGAGTTGATCAACTTGATCCTGGCGCAGTTCCCACTCGTGGAACGAGCGCAGCTCCCTGCTGAGTGAGTCGGCAATGGTGTTTTTTATTCCTGCCAGGTGGAAGGGAACCAGTAACATCCCCTGGGGGACGGCCTATTGCCACAGATCCTGGGCCTCCTTGGATAGGGCTGGGGATCTGGTGCCCCCCTGCTTCCGTATGTAGAACATCGTGGTGGTGTTGTCGGTGAAGACCCTCACCATTTTGTCCTTGAGGGACGGGAAGAACAACTCGAGCACCCAGAACACTTAACGGAGCTCCAAGATGTTGATGTGAAGAGACCTCTTCTCCGGGAGCCAAAGGCCTCTTGCGTGGAGATCTCCGGTGTGGGCCCCCCAACCCTCCAGAGAGGCGTCCGTAGTCACCGTCTCCTGAAACGCCGGGGTTTGAAAGTCCGTGCCCGTCGTGAGGTGAGCCCGGGTGCCCCACCATCGAATCCCCCGACGGAAGTCCTAGTCGAGGGGGATCCTGTCCTCGAAGCAGCCCCTCGCCTGAAACCAGCAGGCGTCGAGGAACTCCTGTAGCGGACGCATCCGAAGTCTGCAAAGGGGTACAAGGTAGATGCATGAGGACATCATCCCGAGAAGGGACTTGATGGACCTCACCCTGGCCACGTCCGTGGCTAACAGGCGCCGTACCTTGCCCAGGATGGTCTTGGTCCTCTCCTCTGAAGGGGAGGCCAAATGCTCCACTGTATCGAGCTTCGCCCCCAAAAACAGTGCTACTTGCGATGGAACCAGGTGGGATTTGGGGTAGTTGATGGAGAACCCCAGCTCCGTGAGCAACCGGACGGTCCTCGCCGTATGATCGACGGCGAGTTCCCTTGACCTTGCCCGGATTAGCCAGTGGTCCAGGTAGGGGTAGACGTGGATCCCCTGCAGGCGCAGCCGCGCCGCCACTAGTGCCAGGCACTTGGTGAAAACCCTGGGTGCCGACTTTAATCCGAATGGTAGGGCTCTGAATTGGTAGTGGCGTCCTTGAACCACGAACCTGAGGAACTTCCTGTGCCTTTTTGGAATGGGGATGTGGAAGTAAGCATCCTCCAGGTCCAACGACGATAGGAAGTCGCCTTCCTCCAGCTGTCCCAGCACGTGACCATCCTGAATTTCTGCGCCTTGATGTATTTGTTTAACCGACGCAGGTCTAGGAAGGGGCGCCAATGTCTTCTTTCTGAGGAGGAAGTACCTTGAGTACACTCCGGAGTGTCAAGGGTTTTGACCCATGTTGAACTATTAGACTGGGTAGATGTGGGGATGAGCTGTCGCCGCCCATCATTCTATCCCAGAACAAAACTAAATCAATAGACTGGGTAGATGTGGGGATGAGCTGTCGCCGCCCATCATTCTATTCCAGAACCAGGAGAACCGCGCAGTTTTGCGCACACCAAAATGGTCGCCTGACCTGCCACCCACTAGTGCGAGCGTGATAGGCCAGGAGTGCCATGAGTGAATGTGCCATGAGTGAAATGTGTGCCAAAGGAAAAACAGCAGTACCGGTGGCTAAAAAGAAAAAAGCGCTTTGAAATCACCTTTGTTTCTCTGAAATGCGAGCTAAAAATGCCTATTTTAAACATTGCAAGATATTCAAAAATCTCAATGAACACCAGCAGACATTTGGCAGAAGGTAGACTTGTGTGCATACAAAATCTGGAAAGAGAAAGAGCCCAAAACAATGTTTATAACAAAACTGGCTGAGCTGTGGATGTCAGCAGCTGAAGTGAAATTGGACTGAAAGACACTAAAATCTAAATGTTTAAAATAAATGAGTGACCTACTGTTGAGCGGCACATAGTTTGCAACTGTTAAATGCCATGGTTTTGAACTTAGAATCAGAGTTCTAGCTGCATGTGTAAAAATTGCAAGTTTGGTTTGAATGTAGAAAACTGGGAACTAAAGTGACATTTAGCTGAAGCCTGGCTTGAAGAGAGTGAATTCTGCCCGGCAACTACCCCCGACAGGAGTGAAACTTGCTCAGCCACTCTTCCCAGGCCTGGCTGCATTCTGCTGCCCCCACCAAAAGGAGATGACACCTCCCTGATTGAATCAGGGGAGGAGCACCTGGGGACTGCAGGAAACTAAACAAAGCACTGTCCTTGGCCCAGGCAAATGTTAAATTAGGGGGGTCGTAAATGGCTTCCTCTTGGAAGGAAACAGGGAGGGGCACTGCAAGTGAGCAAGCTGAGGTTGGGGGAAGTGGATAAACAAGAAATTCCACCATGTGCTTTGGAAAACCCCACCCCTTTGGGGCCAGAGCATAATTTTAAAAAGATGGATAATTCATAGTGCGGACTTGTAAAAATTATATAAATAACATCATCATTCTTGTGATTTTTCTGTGCACATTTTAAGAGGTGTTAGGACTCTGGGGTATGTTCTTGGGGATACTAGTGGAAAAAAAGGTTGTTACTCCAAATGTATGTATGTTAAAAATCGGACACTTTATCTTCTGAAACCCATATCCCTGGTGCACATTTGTGTAAAATCTGGAAAGGTTTAGAGGTCGTTATCTGGATGAAAAGGGGAGATTTCTGTCATAAGTGGACACGACATCTTACAAAGACAGAGATCGGATGGTTTGGTGCTACAGAAAATATGTTAACTGGACATATAATATTAGAAAAATGGTACATAGATAGATATGTATTGGATCAGAAATAGATTTGTGTGCAATTTGACAAGGGGAGGATCCTCTGACCATAAACCTACCTCATCACTCTGACTCACGACCCAGTTCCCCCAATCAAGGGAGAGAGGAGGAACTGGCCAATGATAAGTTGAGAGGGTTGGGCATAGAAGATGAGCCGACCCTCCCACTTTCTAAACACATAAAAGGAGACTGTGCAGGACAGGTAGGGACATTCACTTCCCACTTCAAGCTGATTTCTTGCGGAGCGTTTTGCCGGAAGACACCAGATCCAGCACTTAGACTTCAAATCCAGACAGAGACCAGAACTTTGAATTCAGACTTCAGAATTTGTCAGCAGTCCTCAAAATCTTTTGCAAACTGATTTACCCCAGACTTCCAAGGGGCACATCAGAGTAAAACAGCCGGGCTGAGCTGTTTGATTCTGGCCTAAAACCCTGTGCCAGAAACACCCAGAAAGCAGAGCTGTACCCGTAACCAAAGACCAGACCTTTGTGAAGCGCCGAGTGCCAGACCAGACAGCAGAGCAGAGCTGACCCAGACCGCTGTAACCAGAGGACCGGTACTAAAGACCGTCCGTGGCGAGAGAACCGCAGTCAACCTGACCAGACCTGTGACGAGGCCCATTCCTTCCAAAATATAGTGTGAGTACCCAGCCAGAACTGTAAAAAAACAATCTCTTAGTTTAAAATAATCTAATTCAAACTATTTTAACCTATTGTGAACTGCATAATAGAAATCGTGTCATGTCTTTTGATTCAAAGCTGCAAAACTGTCATCTGTCATTCTGAAACTTTAAAATTTAATTTCTGAAAATCTACTGTATCTCTTGAACCGTTTGAAAGCGAGATTTAACTTTCATTTTGAAGCTGAGTTTCTAAGCTTTCGGACAAGCTCTAAACCGACTTGCTACTCCTTAAACTTCCTCCGTAATTGCGCTCGACGCAAGCAACTAAATTGCCGCGATTTGACATTTTGCTTCATTTCAGCCACGTGTAAAAATATTTGTCCTTGCTTTCCTTTGCTGAAATTCGTTTGCAACCTGACAATCATTCATAGAGCATTGCTAAAGTGATCCTGAACTAATTTAAAGTAGCTATCACTCACCCTGAACCTTTAGAGGGAATTAAAATAATTTTTAGCATATTTTTCCCTTCTTTGCATACCATCTTTAAGTACTTTGCCTGTGTTTAAAATCATCCCTGTTGATCTAAGCTTGCTATGGGGGAACTGAATTGGGATTGTACTGTGGTTGTATTCCTGAAGACTGTGTGTGTCACTTCCACCTCCTTACATTGCATAGAGGGGGGGTGAATTGCCAAAAGGGGAAAAGTGATTATATTATGTTTTACTGAAATTATATCAAGTTTATTCCTGTGTTGCTTCTTTTCCACCTTGCATTTCCTTGTACCATATAAAGCATTCTCAGCTACCTTATCCTCTATACTACTCCTAAGTAATTACCCAGTGTGCTAGTATCACATCATCCATTGTTGATCACTCACTGTCATATGTCTAAGTGTGATATCAATTATTAATTTATTATAAAAGAGCGATATATATATATATATTGTTTAATTCTCAAATAAACCTTTTAAATTTGCAAAACAAACTTACTTCTTGGCTCAGTGGGGTCCGGGGGATTCTAAGAGAGGGGTGTTATATAAGGGTTGTCATCCAGAGTACACGAACTGGACATAAAAATATATAAATAAGGGCTTCCCTTGAGCAATCCCAGACAAGGCCCTGACTTAGTGGGACTGCTTGATTGGAGTCATTTAACAAAGTGGGATTAGATCTATCACTTGTGCAGATTAATACAGTGTGCCAGCTGACAGGATACATATCCGGTTAGATCACCACGCTGTGTTACACTGTAAAGCACTCCTCAAAGGAACGCTCTAAGGAAACGGTCTGTTTTGCAAAATAAAATACAAACTTCTGTAAGTCAGGAAGGAAATCAAGTCCCAGAATGACGACCTTGGTAGATATCAAAATAGCCAGAGAACACCTCTTACATAAGATATTTGTTAGAGGTGAGTGGGCTCATCAGGACCAGGCGGTCTGGTTGCAGGCAGTCGCACCCCAGATCACTGAAACAGGGTCAGATATATGGAGAGAAAAGGGTCCCTTACATGTGGCCCTGAGTGAACTATATATGGCCCCTAAGGCCAAGGATGAGCACAACAAGATGGCCAGGGTAGCGGCATATTTATATTTACATATGGGAGCCATACAGGACAAATGTGCTGAAGGCCAAGATCTGGCAAATAGGCAACTGATGGCATTAGAGAAGGCCCAATCTGACCTGGACTCTTCTGAGCAGAGGCTGCAGAGGAGCTAGGAGTCAGAAAATGATAGTAGGCAGTATATTATTAAAATAAAGGAGGACATGGATATCCTGCAACAGGAAAAGTCTGACCAGGATAACAGATTTCTGGCCTTGCAGAAGGAGTACCAAGAAGGTTTGGACGCCCTACTGCAGAGCCAGAAAAAGCTGGAGCAACAACTGGACTTCAATAGGGCATGCACAGAGCAGGTAGTCACCCTGCAAAGCAACCTAGATAGGGAGAAAGAGGAAAGCAATAAATTGATTTTGAAAGACCTGGATACCCAGGCAGAGCTTGATCAAGAACGCTAGAAAGCTGGTGCCTTTCAAAGGCAGAGGGACGACCTTGCGGCACAGATGCAGGCTCTTCGCCAGGAAAGGGACACCTTAGGCCAGGAAGTCTGCCAATTAAAAGAAAAATTGAAGGAAATCACTTGGCCCTCCAGGGGCTGGGTGACCTCCAAAAAGAGCATCAGAACTTGTTAGAGCACACCAGGAGGGTGGAAGATGCTCTGGCAAGAAAGGAGCAGGCCATTAGGGATGGGACTCAGGAGGTAACCCTCCTGCAGCAAAGACTGGCCCAGTACTCCAGGACCAATCAGAAGGCACAGAGAGAGAATGAGGCTCTCTGCCAGCACAATGATAGGCTCCAGCAACAGGTAGCCATGCAGGAGAGACTGATAGAGTCTAGTAAGGCCTTAAGTGAGGAACTGAAAGCCCAGGCTCTTGCATTGCAACAAGGAGCAGGGGCTGATAGAGATGAAGTTCGCTGGGAAAGGGAAACACCTGAGCATAACCTCAAGAGCCCTAGTACCAGAGGCCTTCAGCTCTCCCAGTCCCTGGACTCTGCCACCCTCATGTCCCCTGGCGCACATGAACACAGGGCCACAGGGATGGCAGATTACTATCCAGCCAAAAGGATGGGGCTCATAGGCCAGTACCACCCAGGAATGGATGGGCAGGCATCCGGGTATGGGCACCCAAGCGCAGTGCAATTTAGTGGGGAACCCCAGGAGAGTAGGCCCACCAAGGGCATCCTGAAAACCTCTGTTCAGTTAGGTCAGTGGGGGGGTACCCAGCAAATCCTGGTAGCAAGGAGGGATCTGAATACTCCTCTGAGCATCACAGGATATATGAGACCAGCCCCCCACATTCTGCCAGCCATTCCCAGGCTCGCAGAATCTGGGAAAACCTGGAAGATCAGACGGGCACCTCTGGGAGCAGTGCTTCTGAGTCGGAGGATGAATGGACCAGGGTTACCCGAACCAAAAAGGCCAATAACGCAAAAAAGGGCCTTGCTTAAGGACCCCTTAAAACAAATTAAGGCCATCAGGAGTGTCATCACGCTGTATCACAAGAACTCCAAGTATTCTGTGTGGAACACTTGGAGTTCTTTGAGCAAATGATGGAGACCTTCCATTTGAAGGACAGCAGTAGCTGCATCCAGTACGTCAAATGGACATTCTCCCCAGAATACTCCAGTTTCTTTGCGGGGCTGGAGGACCAAAATCATTCAAGATGGCCCACCTAAAGGGTGGCCATCTTGAATCACTTTTCTGTGGATAGAAATCCCCAAGAGGCTCGCAAGGCAGCCTACAATTTGCAATGTGGGGAGGATCAGGCCCCACAAGAATTCGTGCAAGAATTGAAGCGTGCCTTTGCGCAGACCACCAGAAGGGTGCGCACGGACAGCAGAGAATTCATCAACACATTTTTCCATGCACTCCCCAAATACATAATAACCCAGCTCGTGAGAGATTTTCACGAGAAAAGATCTTTAGACTGGGTCATTGAGCAAGCCACCCGCATCTACGAGGTGCAGAAACCGGTGGAAAATAAGAATCAGACCAAAAACCCAAAATCCAACAGCACCCCTGCTGCTGCCAAGGTGGCAGAGGTAAAGGTTGCCCCCGTTTTAGATTTGGAGATGGGGAGACCCAAAAACCTGACCTGCACAAAATAATTCTAAACCCAGAAGGCCCTCGGGCCAGTCACAGACAGGGAGTCAAGGAGGTAATCCCGCAAATGGGGTCCCCCGCTCCCCTGACTATGCAAGTCCCCGCTATAAGGGAAACAGACCAATCATGGGTTATGTGTGGACTCCTCCAGCCCAGGGTGGGGGATCCAGCCAAGCACCTGACCCGGGGAATTTCCCTCCTAACTTCCCACAGGAGGGCAGAAATTCCCCAAACACTGGGCAGAACTTTTTTCCCAGGTATCCACCCGATTTCGAACCCCAAAACCATCCATCCTTCTTTCCCCAATTCCCTGAGCCCAGACAACCTAATCCGGGAGAGGGGAGGCCAAGGGTGGAGGGGTACCCAAATCTTCCCAACCCAGGGTATTACCAGAGAAGGGATAGCTACCCTTCCCGGGATCAGCCCAGGGGAGAAAACCGGACCCCGTATCAGCCTGAGCGGGTTTCCCAGTTAGAGCGCCAGGTTCAGAACATGGCACAGGATTTGGGCCGCATGCTGAGGGCCCAACAGAACCCTCAGATGGGCATGCCGGCACAGAATGCACCAAACCCTGGACCTAGTGCTCCAGAACAATGACGGGGGCAGCACCCCGATAACCCACCGGTTCCCAGGAAGGAGGCACAAGGGGAAGGGGGGTGTAAAGCCTTGGAGGAAGCTTCCTTCCCGACTTGTAAACAGCCCCTGGAAAACCAGGAACCGGAAACAAAATGTCCTACCCTTGAAAGTCTGCCACCCAAGGAACAGAGGGGAGGTAGGAGAAACAAAGTACCCAAACAGACCCATTTTGTGGAGGAGGTACAGGTCTTCCAATTTGAGGGAGAGGGATCCTCAGAGGATCCTGGGGAAAGTATTTTCTCCTTCAGAGATGGGGGAACTCCTCCCAAGGAAAAATGGGTCCCAAGGGATTCCAACCCAGACTGGGTAGATGTGGGGATTGAGCTGTCGTCGCCCATCATTCTATCCCAGAACCAACAAGACCGAAAACCTCTGGTTCAAACCCATCCAGGTGACTGCCTCCAAAAAGGGGGGGCGGCCCAGAACTGGAACCAGGGGAACCAAAAACCGCATCAATATCCAGTTGCAAACTTTTTCTGTCAGATTCCCATGACTCTCCACAGAATTCTGCCTAAATCTCTTCTCTCGCCATGTCCAAAACCAGAAAGTTAGCCCACCAGTTGTCCAAAAATGTGCATTATCTGTGCCCCCTTGAGGAGAAGGAGGGAAGATACTATGCCCCGGTACAAGTACAGGGGCAGGGTAGAATTTTGGCACTGATGGACACTGGATCCTAAGCTACCCTTCTGTCCAAAAGGGCCTTTGATGAACTTAATTCAGGTAGGTGGCAGAAGTAACAAATTCCCATCACCTCTCTTCCTGGACAACTCCAGAACTTTGACGGGAAGGAAATTCCCTTCGAGGGGACTGCAGATTTGGACATCAAAATTGGGCGACACAAGGTGAAACACCCGGCCATAGTAGTGACTCCAGAGGGCACCCCTTGTTTACTAGGGAATGACCTCCTGAGAAGGTTGTCACCCCTAATAGATAGCGTAAACAAGGTCCTCTGGACCCAGACTAGCCGACCAATAAAATTAAAGTGTCAACCATGTTAGTTTAAACGGCACCTGCCACATGGTTGAACAAAAATCTGACCAAGTAGAATTTCACTTCCAGAACAACCAAATTCCAGATGTGACAGTAATAGCAGTAAGGCAACAGACTGGTGATGGGGGGGTCCTCTCTATTTCTGAAAATCAACCTTCCTTCCAGTTTAAGGTGGTATTCCACACTGGAAGGAAACACCAATCCACAATCAGACACTCCCAATCCTATAGTCCAGAAAGTTGTGAAATCAGCTCAGAGCCTGGCTGATATTCAGCAAATTGGAGAGCAGTTGTTCATCCCTGTTCAGTTAAATGATGGGAAGGACTCTGTTCTCGCTCGAGTGTGTGTGAACAACGGTAAGAGCTTCATCAGCGAAGCCATGTTCCGACAACTCCCAAAAGATCCAGCCATTCCCACATTCAAACGGGAAATGGACCTGGAAGCACCTAATTCCAAACATCTCCTGCCAAGCAGGTGTATTCTCAAAATCTCCATTGGCAACAAGAGCATAGTCCATAATTGTTGGGTCGTGCGAGACGTCACTGCCGCCTTTTACTTAGGCAGTGACATTCTCAATCGCTTTGCCATTAGTTTGGACCTAATAAACTTCAAAGCTTGGTCCCAATTAGCGGATAATCCCATGGGCTTTGATGATCCAGAAAAAGCATTTAGGTCAGCTCAATTGCTACCTTATGCAGTTGAAATTCAGATTAAAGAGGAAGTCAAAATCCCAGAAAGGACCCGACAATTCTCTCTGGAAGTGAAGAGGACAAAAATTGAAAAACCCTGATGCTTATATTCATCTAAATGCTTCTCTCCAACAGCAAGGGTTAGGGGTAAACCCAACACCATTAGTCAACATAGAACATGACACCATTCCAATAGAGGTGGATAACAGTGACTTACAGAGTATTACTCTAGCTGCAGGCACCATTATTGGAATGGCGGTTGATGACCGACATTTCTCCATTGATTTAGGAAATGAACTGTTAGGACCAATCCCCAAGGACTGTTTTGACAGTGACAGTGATGACAATACAACACCAGACAGGATCAATACCTGGCATGGGGGGAACTTTCTGGTGTACACTTCTTGCCCTTATGGTAAGGAAGACGTGACTTGTGACTTTAGAAGGGATGAGGTGATTTTCCAGGTCCATGAGGGCTGCCTTTCCCACCTGAAGCCTCCAGTCCAAATCAGCACTCTGACCAGGGACTTCTCCACCCAGCTGGAGGAGGCCGCTGAGATAGCAAAACCAGAAGTCTTTCCAGGCTTCAGGCAGATGGTGGAAGAGAGAGTCAACCTAGCTGATGCCTGTGTGACTCTGGAACAGAAGCAAAAGTTGAAACAAGTTTTCTTGGATTTCCAAGATCTCTTTGCGGTAGAGTCATATGACTGTGGTCGCACTGACATCCACACAACAACAATTCCCATGGACCCTGGCATGACTCCAGTGTTTGTGAAGCAATATCGCTTGCCTCTCGCATCCATGGAGTCCCTTACTGAAATAATTAAGAACCTTGAGTCCCGGGGAATATTCCGTCCAGTACACAGCACCTTCAATAATCCGGTGCTGAGAATATTGAAGCCAAACGGCCAGTGGAGACTCTGTGCCGACCTTAGGGAGCTCAACAAACGGGTCCATACTTCCCGATGGCCTCTGCCCTACATTGAGCAAGGGCTGGCCCAGATTCAGGGGTCACAGGTATTCACTGCAATAGACCTGACCAATGGATACTGGACCGTGCCTGTCAGTAGGGAGGACCAATACAAACTGGCTTTCACCTTTGGGTACGAGCAGTACACATGGACCCAAACTCCCTTCGGATACCTCAACTCCGGCAATGAATTCAACATTTTCCTACATAAGGCCAAGCCCGACCTGGGTGTGAGGGGTAACCTGGCTTATGTAGATGATGTCCTCATCAAAAGTTAATCTGTGGAAGAACACATAGCGGAGATCCATTATGTTCTGACACAGTTGAGGGCCGCCGGAGCAAAACTTTCCTTTCAGAAAGCACAGTGGTGTAGAACCCGTGTTAATTTCTTGGGGCATGAGATTACTCCTCAGGGTCTCTGTCCCCAAGAAAAGAAAGTGGAAGCACTTCAGAAACTGAAGGATCCCACAACTCTGCGGGAACTAAGGAGCCTCCTTGGACTGACTAATTACAGCAGAAAGTTCATTGAGGGCTACGCAGAGATCACCAGACCCCTGATTCATCTTTTGAAGTGGGGGGGTCAAGTGGGAATGGGGTCCAGAATAATCAGAGGCAGTAAAACAACTCAAAAGAAGCCTCTCACAAGCGCCTTGCCTAGCTTACCCTGTCAGAAACATGGAGTTCTTCCTGGAGACAGGGTTCTCTAATAAGTGCTTGACGGCAGTATTATACCAAAAGCATGACAAGGTCAATAAAGTAATCTCCTATGCGAGCAAAACTTTATCCTCTGTGGAGGAAAAATGCAACGATTGTGAGAAGGCACTCCTGGCAACGGTGTGGGCATTGAAGAATTACCGCCCGTTCATCCAGGGAGAACACATCATAGTGGAGACTCCACACTAGCCTCTGCAATATCTCCAAAGTGACAGAATCCGGGCCGGAAATGTGAGTAATTCCCGAATTACTTCCTGGATTCTGTCAATGCAAGGCTTTCCTGTGGAGGTCAGATATGGCCAAAACAAGAAGAGTCCCCTCGCGCAAGGTCTGGCTGACTTGCATGATTGTGCCAGAGAAAACTGTCTCGAGGACGAAAGTCTAAAACTCAAGGACAACATGGAGGCATACCTTAATTCCCCACACAAAGTCTTTGAAGAAGACACGTGTGAGGGAATGCCCACTGTATATGTGGATGGATGCTCTTACCATGTTGACAACAACAGGGAAAAATAACTGGTGGCGGCGTAGGGAATGCATGGGTGAATGAGTCCCCAGAACCCTCCGCTGGGTACAAAATTGGTCCCCGAAGTAGTCAGGTAGCAGAGTTGATGGCTGTGCATCAAGCCATCTTCACTGCTGTCCAACATCAACTCCACGAACTGGTCATAATCACAGATTAGGATTATGTACGGAACGGGTTTGTGGAGCACCTGGTCAATATAAAAAACCGGAGGCATGTTATGTGCTCATAACAAACCCCTGAAACATGGGAAGTTAATCCAAAACATTGATGATCTGGTCACATCAAATGGGATGACCATCTACTGGAAAAAGATCAAGGGTCATTCCAAAGTAGAGGGAACAGACAAAACTGGAAATGACTTAGCTGATCAGCTGGCCAAAACCGGGGCCATCTAAGGGGATCAAATAGAAATAGAGTCCCTGTTGGGGGAAATCCAGGTCACTGCTATCACTAGGTCCCAGACAAATGTTCACAATGATCTTTCAACTGCACAATGGAGTAAGGAGACCCCTGATGCTGATTTAATTACGGCTCAAAAGGGGGATCCAATAATTGGTAAGTTTTACCAACACATTGAGGACCCTGAGAACTTTCCCCTGACGGATACCGATTACATTGGGAAGGAGGACCTTAGAGTGTTGATGAAATGTCCAAAGATGTTTCGAATCCAAGACGGTTTGTTGGTAAGGAAATCCCAAGCTGGCCATGATTAGTGGGTGGTCCCTACCTTATTCCAAAGCCTGATGTTAAGTCGGGCCCATGATGCGGCCACAGCCGGTCATAGTCGGTTTCACACAACACCTGAGATTTTAAGAGAGGTTGCATACTGGCCACACATGGGGCAGGACCTCGACCAATAATTGAAGGGGTGTCTGGTGTGTGCACAATTTCAGCCATCATCCCTCACACACCGTGCACCTCTCCAAAAGAGGGGGATGACACTGCCATGGTCAGATTTGCAAATCGACTTCGTAAGCCCTGTAATTCGCTCGTCTAGAGGAAACAAGTACATGTTGACCGTCACATGCTTGTTTACCAAGTGGGTCGAATGTCTCCCGGCCCCAAACTGCAAGGCAGAAACAGCAGCTGCCCTGATCATTAACCACATCTTTTCCCGTTTTGGTCTACCTCAAAGGATTGAGTCAGATAGAGGTAGCCATTTCACCAGCGAGGTAATGACAAAGATGTGGGAGATACTGGGGGTCAACAGGAAGTTACATATTGCTTACCGGCCGGCTTATTCTGGGGCAGTAGAACGCTACAACCGAACCATTGTGAGCATCCTAAAGAAGCTTGTGGCTTATTCTGGGCCAAGTTGGGATATCCGATTACCTCTGGTCCTAATGGCCATCAGATCTACCCCGTCATCTGCAACTAAAATGTCACCATTTGAGCTGATGACTGGACGCAAGATGGTGCTTCCCCAGCATTTGCTCTACAGGACCCAAGAGCAGATGTTGATAAATGCCTCCACAACTCATGAGTATGTGGAGAATTTAAGGAAACGCCTCCAACATGCTTTTGCCTATGCTCAGCGGAATCTAGAAAGATCAGCTGATAGCATGAAGACCCACTACGACCTGAAGACCACCAGGAAGGAATATAATGTGGGAGACCGGTTTTATCTATACAATTTCCAAAGAAAATAGGCCAAACAGCGAACATTTTTGCCTACATGGTAGAGACCGTTTGAAATTATAGACAAGGTCTCCCCAGTAGCGTATAAGATCCGCATCCCCAAAGGTAGTCTGGCGGAAGGGGAAGAGAAGTGGGTACATATAAATCAGCTAAAGTGTTGCCATCCCAGGCACACTCTGCAGCAACTGGAGGAGTCCTCTGCAATACCAGAGGGGACTGTTCCAGATTAATTCAGTTCCACCCTAAAATATTCCACATATAGCCTATAAAATTCTATGATTCTTGAAAATGTTCTTACCTCCTGATTTAAAAAATGTATATGTTCATGTTTTGACTATAAAATGTATATGCCGCCCTACTATATCAATAGTGGGGGAGAAATGTCTACGAATAGGTATTGCCGCTTTTGCTTTATCATCCTAGTAGAGATGAAACCATGGAGACTGACCAAGGAGAACGACCCAGGGACCGGGAGCAAAGATCCGAGGGGCCCAGGGTACCGCCCAATATTCCCATCAAGACCGGCAAGGAGAACCGATCGATCCAACTGGAGGAAGGAAAAGATGCTCAACTGTGCCATCTACGGAATTGGAAGAAGATGATGCGGACATACCAGCGCGTGGATCAAAACATCCTTTGCACCTGACGCAGTCGGGCGGGGCGGCTTGTCAAGGGCTTTGACCCATGTTGAATTATTAGACTGGGTAGATGTGGGGATGAGCTGTCGCCGCCCATCATTCTATCCCAGAACAAAACTAAATCAATAGACTGGGTAGATGTGGGGATGAGCTGTCGCCACCCATCATTCTATCCCAGAACCAGGAGAACCGCGCAGTTTTGTGCACACCAAAATGGCCGCCTGTCCTGCCACCCACCAGTGCGAGTGTGATAGGCCAGGAGTGCCATGAGTGAAATGTGTGCCAAAGGAAAAACAGCAGTACCGGTGGATAAAAAAAAAAAAGCGCTTTGAAATCACCTTTGCTTCTCTGAAATGCAAGCTAAAAATGCCTATTTTAAACATTGCAAGATATTCAAAAATCTCAATGAACACCAGCAGACATTTGGCAGAAGGTAGACTTGTGTGCATACAAAATATGGAAAGAGAAAGAGCCCAACACAATGTTTATAACAACACTGTCTGAGCTGTGGATGTCAGCAGCTGAAGTGAAATTGGACTGAAAGACACTAAAATCTAAATGTTTAAAATAAATGAGTGACCTACTGTTGAGTGTGCCATAGTTTTGAACTTAGAATCAGCGTTATAGCTGCATGTGTAAAAATTGTTTGGTTTGAATGTAGAAAACTGGGAACTAAAGTGACATTTAGCTGAAGCCTGGCTTGAAGAGAGTGAATTCTGTCCGGCAACTACCCCCGACAGGAGTGAAACTTGCTCAGCCACTCTTCCCAGGCCTGGCTGCATTCTGCTGCCCCCACCAAAAGGAGATGACACCTCCCTGATTGAATCAGGGGAGGAGCACCTGGGGACTGCAGGAAACTAAACAAAGCACTGTCCTTGGCCCAGGCAATGTTAAATTAGGGGGGTCGTAAATGGCTTCCTCTTGGAAGGAAACGGGAGGGGCAATGTATGTGAGCAAGCTGAGCTTGGGGGAAGTGGATAAACCAGAAATTCCACCATGTGCTTTGGAAAACCCCACCCCTTTTGGCCAGAGCATAATTTTAAAAAGATGGATAATTCATAGTGTGGACTTGTAAAAATTATATAAAAAAAACATCATCATTCTTGTGATTTTTCTGTGCACATTTTAAGAGGTGTTAGGACTCTGAGGTATGTTCTTGGGGATAGTAGCGGAAAAAAGGTTGTTACTCCAAATGTATGCATGTTAAAAATCTGACACTTTATCATCTGAAACCCATATCCCTGGTGCACATTTGTGTAAAATCTGGAAAGGTTTAGAGGTAGTTATCTGGATGAAAAGGGGAGAATTCTGTCATAAGGGGACACAACATCTTACAAAGACAGGGATCGGATGGTTTGGTGCTACAGAAAATATGTTAACTGGACATATAATATTAGAAAAATGGTACATAGATAAATATGATAAATATGTATTTGGATCAGAAATAGATTTGTGTGCAATTTGACAAGGGGAGGATCCTCTGACCATAAACCTACCTCATCACTCTGACTCACAATCCAGTTCCCCCAATCAAGGGAGAGAGGAGGAACTGGCCAATGATAAGTTGAGAGGGTTGGGCATAGAAGATGAGCCAACCCTCCCACTTTCTAAACACATAAAAGGAGACTGTGCAGGACAGGTAGGGAGATTCACTTCCCACTTCAAGCTGATTTTTTGCGAAGCATTTTGCCAGAAGACACCAGATCCAGCACTTAGACTTCAAATCCAGACAGAGACCAGAACTTTGAATTCAGACTTCAGAATTTGTCAGCAGGCCTCAAAATCTTTTGAAAACTGATTTACCCCAGACTTCCAAGGGGCACATCAGAGTAAAACAGCCGGGCTGAGCGGTTTGATTCTGGCCTAGAACCCTGTGCCAGAAACACCCAGAAAGCAGAGCTGTACCCGGAACCAGAGACCAGACCTTTGTGAAGCGCCGAGGGCCAGACCAGCAGAGCAGAGCGTACCCAGACCGCTGTAACCAGAGAACCGGTACTAAAGACCGTCCGTGGCAAGAGAACCGCAGTCAACCTGACCAGATCTGTGACGAGGCCCATTCCTTCCAAAATATAGTGCGAGTACCCAGCCAGAACTGTAAAAAAACCAATCTCTTAGTTTAAAATAATATAATTCAAACTATTTTAACCTATTGAGAACTGCATCATAGAAATTGTGTCCAGTCTTTTGATTCAAAGCTGCAAAACTGTCATCTGTCATTCTGAAACTTTAAAATTTCATTTCTGAAAATTTACCTCCACAAAATCGTCCATATCTCTTGAACCGTTTGTGATAAAAGCGAGATTTAACTTTTATTTTGAAGCTGAGATTCTAAGCTTTCCAACAAGCTCTACCGACTTGCTACTCCTTATACTTCCTCCGTAATTGCGCTCGACGCACGCAACTAAATTGCAGCGATTTGACATTTTGCTTCATTTCAGCCATGTGTAAAAATATTTGTCCTTGCTTTCCTTTGCTGAAATTCGTTTGCAACCTGACAATAATTCATAGAGCATTGCTAAAGTGATCCTGAACTAATTTAAAGTAGCTATCACTAACCCTGAACCTCTAGAGGGAATTAAAATAATTTTTAGAATATTTTTCCCTTCTTTGCATACCACCTTTAAAGTACTTTGCCTGTGTTTAAAATCATCCCTGTTGATCTAACCTTGATAGGGTGGAACTGAATTGGGATTGTACTGTGATTGTATTCCTGAAGACTGTGTGTATCACTTCCACCTCCTTACATTGCATAGAGGGGGGGGTTAATTGCCAAAAGGGGAAAAGTGATTATATTATGTTTTGCTGAAATCATTTCAAGTTTATTCCTGTGTTGCTTCTTTTCCACCTTGCATTTCCTTGTAGCATATAAAGCATTCTCAGCTACCTTATCCTCTATACTACTCCTAAGTAATTACCCAGTGTGCTAGTATCACATCATCCATTGTTGATCACTCACTGTCATATGTCTAAGTGTGAAATCAATTATTAATTTATTATAAAAGAGCGATATATATATATATATATATTGTTTAATTCTCAAATAAACCTTTTAAATTTGCAAAACAAACTTACTTCTTGCTTCAGTGGGGTCAGGGGGATTCTAAGAGAGGGGTGTTATATAAGGGTTGTCATCCAGAGTACACGAACTGGACATAAAAATATATAAATAAGGGCTTCCCTTGAGCAATCCCAGACAAGGCACTGACTTAGTGGGACTGCTTGATTGGAGTCATTTAACAGGAGCCCCGGAGCTTCCCAGGGACGAGCTCGATGGCACCTTTCTTGAGCATCGCCTTTACTTCCAACCGCAGTTGAGGGACGTGATTCTCCTTCCTGGCCACGGGAGGAAAGCGAGGGCACTTCTTTTGGAATTCCAGCGAGTGCCCGTTGGCCAGGGTTCCAGCACCCAACGGTCGGTGGAGATGGACTCCCACACGCTGACGAACTTCGTCAGCCGGCCTCACACCGGGGTGCTTCGGTGGGGTCCCGACGGCATGGCCGGGTCAGTCTTGTTTGGAGGAGGCCTTGCCCTCCTTGACGACGACGGCGGGATCCCCCTTGGTTGCAACGACCTCTGTAGGCCTCCTGGGAAGATGAGCGGGCCGCCTGGCGGTAAGCGGAGGAGCCACTGCTGGATCCTTTGGAGGCACCCTGTCTGCCTCCGGGGCTCCGAAAGGGCTGTCGCTGCTGAAGCACCCAGAGGACCCGGGCCGTCTCCGAGTCGGTCTTGATGGCCTGTAGAGACTCATCCACCGCCTTACCAAAGAGGTTGTTGCCGTCGAACGGCATGTCCAACACTTTGGTCTGGACATCCTGGCGAAAGTCTGTCGCCTTGAGCCATCCCCGTCGTCGGAGGCAAACTCTGTTGCCCAGTTGGCGAAATCCGGTATCAGCGATGTCCGTCGCCACCGTTATGGCGTGATCCAACGCCACCTCGCCCTCCTGCAGAATTTCTAGGGCCTCTGCCCTTTTGTCATCAGGCAGGAAATCTAGCAGGGGAGCTATCTTGAACCAGAGCTCCCTGTAGTAGCAGGCCACGATCGCTAAGGCATTGGCCGCCTTAATCGTCGTCGCCGCCGACGAGTTGACTCGTCGTCCCATAGAGTCCAACTTCTTGCCCTCGCTGTCCGGCGGGGAAGTGGAATTTGAAGCCGCCGTGCCTGCTGCCTTCTTCTTAGCCGCTGCCAAGACGACCGAGTCTGGCATGGGCTGGGCCCTGAGGCACAAGGGGGAGGTATCGGGGACTTGGTACTTCTTCTCGTACCTGTCCCTCTTGGCGGGTGCCGTGGCAGGGTTCTTGAGGACAGCAAGCCCCTCGTCCCAGATGTCGTCGAGTAAAGGCACCGCGAGGACCGTCTTCCTCTTAGCCTCTCGTCGTTGGTACAGAAACCCCCCCTTTTTCTGTTCTTCAGGGCAGAGCTGGAAGAGCTCGGATGCCCTGGTTATCATGGCATGGAAAGAGCCAACCTCGTCGGCTGGGGACGCCCGCGGGGAGGGGTGACGACGGGATGTCTGCTGTGTCATCGCCGCCGTCATCGTCCGTCCCCGTGCCATATCCGTCGCAATATCCTCTCCCGGCAAGGGGGATAAGGGGTCCACCGGTCTCGCAGGCACGAAGGGCGGAGCGGGGTGGACTCTCCTCCGCTTGTTCGGAGGGCTTCCCGACAGGCCTGGTTCTGGCTCCTCCGTCGGGGTGCGTGGTAATCTCGTCCTTATCTCGGTACATAAGAATTGGATTGCCAACAAAATGGCCACCGAGCTATCCTGGGGCTCGGGCAATGGCTGCGACGGACGGGATGGCCGCTCCATTGGGCCCTGTTTGTCGTCGCTATCTTCGATCACGTCAGCAGGGACCGTCCCCTGGGATCAAACCTTCTCGAACCTCTCGTTGAGGTTTCTGAACCTCTCGTTGAGGCCTATGGACCTTTCGTTGAGGCCCTTCTCGGTCTCCACCAGTTCCTCCTCAGAGGCTGATTCCGAGTCTGTAATGGCCACCGGCCCCCCTCTTTTTCAGCCGAGGGCTTCACGGGGGTCTTAGCGATGGGCTGGAAAGAGGATTCCCTCCGCGGCGGCAGAGATACTCTGGGCCCAGAGGCCGCTTCCATTGGCATAGTCTCAGCCGGCTCCACCAGGGTCGCAGAGACCACTTCGGTGGAGGCCTTAGCCGGGTGGATCAGAGCACTCACCACCTTAGGTGCGTCCTGGGCCTTCGCCTTGGGGGGAGGGTCAGCACCTCGCTCCCCCTTTGAGATCGACCGGGTCCGCTCCAGCGGCCTACCCGGGTTCTCGGACTTCCTCTTCCCCGAACCAGAGCGCTGGCTCATGGTCGAACGTGCCGGGGAAGTAGCGCCCTGCTTGGCAACCGAAGAGCCCGACCTTTCGGCGCTCCCGGAGCCCGCGGACTTGCAGTGCTTGGCCTTCTGTTGGGCCCCCGTCACCGAGGCGCCCTCAAAGGACTTAGAAGCCCGCTCAGACTTCTTCTTTGCCTTCTCACTTGCTGTGCCCTTCTCCAGCCAGGTGGCAAGGCGGGAACGACGATCTTGTTTGGTCCGTTCCGAAAGGTTCTTGCAGAATGCACAGTCCTCCACGTGCGTCTTGTCCCCATGGAGGCAGTAGAGGCATCGCGAATGCTCGTCCTCCTTAAAAACGTTATATAATCCGCATCCAGGGCAGTTCCTGAACAGCTTGGATCCGAGCATCAAGCTCCTCTTGTCCTGGGCCATGTCCGTTGAGGTAGGCCGCAGATCTTCTGCAATCCTCCAAGAAGTGTAAACTCGACGAAAACTTCACCCTTGAGGGGCGTAGAAGAATTCCGAAACGGGTCCCCGTTATCGGAAGTAGAAACAGTGGAGCTTGAGGCTCGATTAAACCGAAAAAATGATAAATTCCCCTAAAAAAAGCGTGAAAACGCAGTAAAAAAACTCGAGAGCTAAACACGAGGACTCCCAACACTTGATCGTGCGTTAAAAATCTGAGGGTGGCTGCCAGAGGCGGGGCTTAGGGAGAGGGCAGTCATTGGCTGGGGGCAGTATGTCTCAGAGATCAGTGATTGGTTACTACTAAGAAAGACAAATCAGAAACGAAACTGATACTGATTTTTTTCTTATCCCAGCCTGACGACGGGGAATATTCATGAGCATGTGAATCCATGTCAGACCCCATGCTGGAGAACCCACTGCGACCATGATGGTAGTGCAGTCACTTGAGACTTGTAGTTCGACTATGACATCTGTTGATAAGCATCTCTTGTGTGCCTTCGGAATAGGAATGTGGGCTAGGCCATGACGTTATTGCATTGATTTTCTTCGGGTCTCTTGATATACCTTCAAGTGATAAGACATAGCCAAGATATGAAACAGACACACGGTGAAAGATGCATTTTTCTGGTTTGGCTGATAGTCTGTGGTGCCACAGTCTACGTAGTACTTCCTGACATGTGACATATTCTAGGTCGGTGTTCGAAAACACCATTATGTCATCCAAGTAGATGATCACGGTATGGAAGAGGAGATCTGACACATGATCCATGTAATGCTGGAAAATCGCTAGAGCATTCGACAACCCAAAGGGCATTAGACAATTTTTGTAATTCCTGAACGGGGTACGAAAGGCCATTTTCCATTCTTCCCTGTATGCATACCAGGTCAGATTTCGTGAAGACTCTGGCCCCCGCACCCTGTCTCAGAGACGAAATCAAGAGTCTCATGGACCACGCTTTAAATGAGTCATGGATTGAACCAGAAGAACATCAATATCTGGTTAAAACAAATCCCACAATCCTTGCTTTTTCTTTACTTCCTAAAGTCCATAAGAACGCGTTGACACCCCCAGGTAAACCAATTGTGTCGGCGATAAATTCCATTTTGGAACCCTTATCAGTGTATTCAGATTGGTTTTTGAGACCTTTCCTGAGAACCATGAAATCTTTTCTAAAAGACACCACGAGTATGGTCAATATTATTCAGAACCAAGTGTATGAAAACAATATCCTCCTTGCAACATTTGATGTTACTGCCTTGTACACTAGCATACCGCAGGCCGAATGTCTTAAAGTGGTTGAACAATATTTCAACAAGCGTGCCCCCACCCTGGAACAAGTTCCGACAGCATTTATACTGGAATTTATAAGAATTGCCCTAACAGAGATTTTTTTTCTATTTGAGGGAACTTTATATCGCCAAATCCATGGAACTAGTATGGGGGCCCTTTTGCCCCAGACTTGGCAAATCTGTTCATGGATAACTATGAAAACCTATCCATCTATAACATCATCAACCCCTTTAAAGAACAAATAGGCCAATGGTATTGATACATCGATGATGTGTTTATGGTATGGAAGGGTAATAAGACCGCACTTTTCACCTTCCTAGATTGGCTTAACAGTCAAAATGAACATATCAAATTTACGATGTCTTTTGATGTGACGTCAATTCCCTTCCTCGATCTCTTAATCTGTAGATCAGATACGGCACATCTCTTTACTAAGCTGTATCGCAAGCCTACAGACAAAAACACACTTCTAAAATATAATAGTTTCCATCCGCTGGCCCTACGTGATAACCTTCCGATTGGGCAATTTTTAAGGATCAGAAGAAACTGTTTGAATGTATGTGACTTTATTAAGGAAGGTAAGGACCTAAAATTAAGACTGAAAATGCGAGCATACCCAAAGAAAGTAATTAATTCTGCCTTTAAACGGGCTCAACATTCCAACAGAGAGCGGTGTCTAGACCCTGAACCAAAAATAAAAGAGGATAAAATCACATGTGTAACAACTTTTAGTCCAATTAGTAATAAGTTGAGAAAGAGTATCAAGAAGAATTGGCATATTCTGCAAACAGCAGACTTCAATCTCATCACACCGCACTTTGCCTTTAAGTGCCAAAAAAACTTTAGAGACATGTTAGTACACACATATCCTTAAAAAGCAGAAATATCTAGTCAAAGCACTCTCTGGCACCTTCCCCCAGTAGTAGGCCATTTCAAGTGCGGACACTGCGTGGTTTGCTCTCTAACCAGTAATTTGAAATCCATTGAATTAAATGGAAAAAACTGGGTCTTTCGAGACTTCTCTAATTGTGCGTCTTCATGGGTCATCTATGGAATTAAGTGTACTTGCAACTTAATATACATAGGAAAAACAAAAAGAAGTGTGAAACAGCGTATATGTGAACATTAATCATGCTTGAAGAACAAAGTGGCTAATAAGCCACTGGTAGCACATTATGAAACTTTAAAACATAAATATACTGAAATGTTCTGGTTTGTACTCCAACAAATTCCCTCAAAAGAAAGAGGAAATACGGAAATGTTGCTTAGCATGAGCGAACAACGCTGGATTTATTCCCTCAATACTGCAAACTGTGGCTTAAACCTAGCCGTAGAGTGGAATTCCCTTCTGACATAAAAAATCTGCCTAGGCCTTTCCAGCTGTTTTCTGAATTTAATGAGCTGTTGCATCGTTGTTTCCGCACGTAACCTGCTGTGTTTTTGATTTGGTATGGTGCATTGTGGGCGTTGTATGCGCCCCCTGTATGCCAGCAAGTGTGTGTTATTTTGCCAAGTTAATTATAAAAACTTGTGCACTAGGGCTAGAAATAGTGCGTTTGTCATCTAGAGTGTAATATGTATTGCCATCGGTTCGTTTGATAACTAGAGTGCAAGTATGTACTTTTACTGTTGGTTAATACATAAAGTACACAGCCTCTTTAAGATACTTAGGGTTTTAGTAGATCACCATCACATGTTACTAGTATGTGAACATATATAAACAGACACAGCTTTTCCATGATTTCGCGCTTTTTCCACCACAGTAACCCTGAGATCGCGGCAGCACGTCTGACGGATGATAGAAAGGTATGTCTTGAACAACACAGTGCATTAACGTTAGTCCGCCCCTCGAGCTAGAGTGGGTCTCCTTAGAGACTGTAATATTGTTTACTCGTACCATGAGGAATGTCCTTTGAACATTATGTGCTTTCTCACACACGCGAGAAGCCACGCTTCTAAGGGCGCTGATTTAACTGCCTTCAGGTCTGCCGGGACGGCGCACATTTAAAGAGACGCCTGCTTCCATTTCGTGTCATAGGGATATACGGATCCGGTTTTCATGATCATTGTAGAGGTCACCCGGGTCGGGCACTAATGGCCCTTAATTGAGTTTGTTACACTTTGAACGGACCTCAAATTGGAGATTGATCCCCATCGTGTTTTGTTGACAGGCGAGGAGTTTTCAAAATACACAAGCAATGACGCATTCCTTTGCCGCTCCCTGAGACTGGATGCAGAGAATCTATAGACGATCAAACCCTTACCTTCAGTGTATAAAGGTAAGATTTCTCTCAGACAAACAAATATTAGTCCATCAATAAATCAGTTTAAACCTGTAACACTCCCTTTGAAGCCAAAAAGACAGAAAATAATGACTTTAAAGCTACTATAGTACACATAGGGTTAATTTTGGTAAAAACAAACATAAGGATGTGGGGTGAAGAATATGAACCAATATAATATGAGGTGGATATCTTTAGTGAAGACAGAGTATGAGGTTAGTAACACTGAAATATAAATATTATTATTGTGCCCTCCCTCTCCCTTTGTCTAGGTTCCTACTAGATGTAGGTGTTAAAAGAAATTAAATTGTGGTTGGAACAACATATATCCAATTAAGATAAGAAGTTGTTTGGCTATTGGTGAACAATAATTTCTGGAAATTATGAATGGCACAGGCTACAATTGAGCCGGTGCTTACTCTCGCCTATATTGAATATAAGTAAGTGTTGAATGATGTTCTTTGTTTCCCCGTGTTTTTACAATAATATGCATGTAATAATAGCATTAGGGTGAAATACGTATTGTGCAATTCTTCTGGACAAGGTTCTCCTACCTTGGAATGTGGTAATTCAGTGTATACAATAAGATATGTGCACTCTCCCCAATATTGTGCTAACTAACAAATTAATAATGAAAATGAGTGTTTACCCATCTGAGAATTATTAGAAACCTAAGGGGGATGTAGAGATGATCTGAAACCACCATCTAAAGATAACATGCTGTTTTTAAATGTTTTCTTCTTTTTAGATATGTGCATTCTTGTATGTGGGGTATACAAAAGTATTAATACCATACTGAAGAAATGTATTTGTCCTGAAGAAGGCCATTAAATCAAGGGTTCAACAAGCACTAGAGATAGTGCCCAATCTTACCCAAGGGCCGAAACATGTTGACTACTGTCATAAGACTAGAGAACAACTGAAGTCTAATATCTACCAGCTACAACTCGACTTAGTTTGTTGTATTGATGACAAAGAACCCCACTACAGATATAGCTATGTTTTAATTGTTTTGTAAAAATCGTGTTGTAATATCATGTATTGTTTTTATGTCTATATATATATATATATATTTTGATATTGAATAAAAATTGTTTTTTTATAAGGAAATAGTTGAGTGGTTCATCAGCAATGTGGTTGTTAAGTGTGTTTTTGAATTGTTGTGCTACAATTGATGTTTAGTTTGAAATTGAAGGAGAAATTGATGTCCGTTATTTTGCAGTAGAGAATATCACCCAACCCTATATTTATAGGCGGAGAGTGGGGTAATATGTTTTCTCATTTTTGTTATACCCCATGAGGACCTCCAAGATGTCGGGAATGAGGGGCAACGGATATTTATCTTTAATCATCACACCATCCAAGCACCAGTGATCCAAGCAATGGACGGAGTTTGGAACAATCCTTCTTGGGGATGAAAAGTAGCGACACGCCAGCTGGGGACTTAGATTCGACAATGAGCCCATTTTTCAAATTGCGATCTAGATATGTACACAATGGAGCTTTCTAAGTTTCCGAAAGTATGAACATCCTTCCAATGGAACAATTGCATCAGAGATTAGGTAGCACAGACATGGGGTCATGGGGAGGAAGTCGTTTGTCCTGATTGGTTTTAAATACATCCTTAAATGCTAATAGTGGGTAGGATATGTTTTAAGCACACAGACAGTGGAATGTGAACAATGATGATCACTCGTATCTGAATTCACTTCATGAAGAAGATGGCAAGAGGGGCAGTACTGAACACAATATTCTGAACCAAGAAATAAACTGCTGTTGTCCAGTTTATATAAGGATTGTGTCTCTTAAGCCAAGGAATTCCTAGGATCACTGGAACATGTGCTGCCTTAATCAAATACAAAATGAGAGATTCAAAATGTACACGTACATCAAAAGGATGGGTTTCTTCTTGCACAGTGTTACAGAGTGAGGTTGGCTGTAAACTCCATCAATGGGAATGACAATCTCCTTTCTGCATCTCGGCAGGCCAAGATCAGCAGCCCAGTGACCATCTATGGAATTTCCTGCAGCTCCAGAATCAAACATAACTGGGACTTGAAGAATCCTAGTAGTGCCCCATTGCAAGGAGGCACGAATGATCATCAAACCATTTGCCGCCACGAGATTAGCAGGAGGCGAATTGAGTTGTTCCGAAATAGCGGAGCCTTCTTCACCCTCCACAGTCGTAGTCCCCATTACGACTGGCAATAAAGGTTTCCCAACCGATTCCTTGGAGTGTGCAGGCATTCTCTCAACAAGTGCTACTTGTTCCCACAATACAAACAAAGACCAAGAGTTCTACGACATTCCCTTTTCTCAGGAGACAAAGGACCCCTTGTTGCGCCCAGCTGCACGGGTTCACAGTCGTCGTTATTCAAAGCAAGGAAACCAGTGGTTATTGTAGCATTGGGAGTGTTAGAAATTTGTGAAGAGTTGAAAGTGGGCTTCTTCAGCCAATTGGTTTCCTCAGATAGTTGTCTGAAACAGATGATGTAATCCAAAGTACTGGAAACCCCTTGACAATAGTCCAAAAGGCTTTCTTGAGCCGTATAAGTGAGTTCTGGATGACCAAACATCTCACAAAGTGCACAGATAAAGGCATTGTAGGAATCCAGCAAGGGGCTGGCTCTGGTAACAATCGGTGTAGCCCAAGCTAGAGCACTGCAAGTCATGTGACTGAGCCAAAGTGGAATCAGTAACAAACAGTAGTGGTTGGAAGATGAAATAGATTAAGGCGACGTTCAAGAATTGCATTAATTTCTTAGGATCTCCTGTATATTCTTCACAGGGCAAACCTAGCAAGGGAGGTTCAAATGTGAGTTGGTCTTGTGTAGTGACCATTTGACAAAGTACAAAGAGAGAAAAAGAGGATCCAAGCTGGAACCCTCCCGTCCACTGCACACCGTGATTATGCGTCTCATTGACGACTTAAAGTTCCTTCAAAAGTACAATAGTTGCAATTCACATTAGGTAATTTCAGATGCAAAGGCAATTTAAACTAAGGTAGAAATGATGCAGATAGATGGCAACATGTAAAAATACATGGATCATTTATTTCCAAACGCAGAGGCCAGAGAGAGTTCAATTCATTGAATATGGCTGACGCGTTTCGAGAAATTAAGTTCTCTTCTTCATGAGCCAAAGATTGTGTACATGAACTGGATATCAGCAATGTAAAAAAAAGGAAAAAGGAAAGCAAGTTACAATCAAGGTAATATGATGTAAAGTCAATAACATATTATAGGTACAAAGTCCCATCATCAAGATTCCATTATTGATAGTTACAAATGTCATAAATGGACTCCAAATATCCCCAAAATGACAATTTACAGTGTCAAATCATACAGAACAGAGTTCAGTTACATCCAAAGCCACATAATACTTGAGCGGAGGAAGGCCAATAAGCCAAGAAAAAGTGTTATATCTGTCAAAGGGAAATACATACTCATAAATGTGCTCACCCCAGGTCGAGGTTCTGTGTGTTAATATAGGCAGGCCACTTTGCTTGGGCGGTGGAGAATCCAAATCTTAACTTCACCAAGTTGGAAAAACCCACAGAGGAGGGAAGCCCTCTATGTTAAAGAAAATAAACAAAGGGTCTATGGTGAGCCGTAAAACTACTAAGGATACGTATCAGGATAGAAGGTCAAAAATGACTAGCACTTACCACCCTTCTGGTGGGTGTCCTAGCACCGATAGTGAATACTATGTCTAGGAAGAGCCACTGCTGGAGTCCTGCCGCGAAGTGCGGTATCACGGAGACCAAGCGTCTGGATCTAAAAAAATGTAAGTGCGCGTATTTGTCAGTTGCGGAAAGTACGGCTCAACCAGAAAACAGCTCGAAAGTTACAAAGTACATAGATCGCGTGTACGTAGCGATCAAACTTACAGAGTGCTGGTGTGTACAATGTGTTCATCGAGTCACGGGTTGGTAAGTAGAATGAGGGTCGCGTCACTCCACTGAAGCAGCGCGTGTATTACAGTTGCTAGGCGATAGACGCTTCTCAACAGGGGGTAGACCCTCGAGCGCGTCGTCGGCAGTATATGGTCCATATTGCATAAACAACAACGACGGACTGGAGAACGGACTTAAAATGTGTGGAAGGTTCAACACAAGATGTAAAAGGCGGCGGCCATCTTAGAATGGATATTACGAGCGAGTCACACATGGTACAATGACTAAAGAGTTGTACTGGGTGAGTCAAAAAAGTGAAAAAAGGAAACGTAGACAGGTTGTCAGTAAGCTCTACTGATAATAATTGTAATATTAATTATTAATTACAAAAAAGGTGATCTAGAGTGCAGTTAAAAAAGGTAATTGCACCGGGACTTATTATGCAATATCGGCCTTCTGGGTTATAGTATGGTGGCTTTGGATTTACATGGGTAAAAAAACCGAGATGTGAGTCAAAAATATAGTTGAGGACATGTAGATATTCAAAATGAATAATAATCCATACACATTTAGCATGTAATCAGGTGATGGCATAGTGTGGTATTGTTTCCATGTGCATATGAGGGCAACCAGTTAGGTTTATAGTAGAAATCAGATTAGTTGGAGAGGTGTGGTAAGAATGTTATTACCAAGTTAGAGAAAACATTTCAGAGAAAACTCATCATTAAGACCCTTGGGGATTAATGTACTCAATGTATGGATCCAATACTTCTCACGGCGTGAGAGCATGGATGCGTAATCACCACCTCTGTAGGGTTTTTTAACGACCTCCAACACTTGAAATTTCAACTGGGCCACAGTGTGGTTATTTTCCATGAAGTGTCTAGAGAGGGGTGATCTAGTATTCTTACACCTAATATTGGATTATGTTCAGTGAGGCGCTCTTTCACAGATCTTGTAGTTTGTCCAACATATAGTTTGCCACAGGGGCATTTAATAGCGTAAATTACCCCTGTGGACATACAGGTGGCAAAATGTCGAAGTTTAATCTTTTTGCCTGTGCACGGGTGAACAATATTATCACCTTTGGTTACATTATTACAGTGCTGGCAACAGAGGCAGGGGAAAGTGCCCATTTTCTTGGTTTGTAGAACCAATTGTTTGTCCTTCGGTGGTATTTCTGCTTTCACTAATCTGTCCCTGAGATTCCTACCTCGCCTGAAGGCAATCATAGGTGCTTTGGGGAACAGTTCTTTAAGTGTCAAATCATTGTGTAGAATGTTCCAGTGTTTCCTGATTGTTTTGCCTATTTGAAAACTCTGTCTGGAGTATTTGGTAATGTGGAGCAACGGTATTTCCTTGGATTTGGTCTTGGGTATGAGGAGTTGTTCTTTGGTAATAAGTTTGGATCTTTCTTTGGCTGCCTCTAAGGTCGTGTTTGGATAGCCCCGGGCTTCAAATTTCTCAAATAGTTTACAGTTTCTGTGTCCAAGCCAGCTGGATCTGACACTATCCGTTTAAGTCTGAGGATCTGACTGTATGGCAGGCTGTTCAACATTGATTTCGGGTGGTGGCTTGTGAAATGTAACAGATTGTTTGCATCTGTCGGTTTGTGGTAAACAGTAGTGCAGATCCGGTTCTCTTTGATTTCCATGTCTACGTCAAGGAAGTGTAAACGTGGTGCACCTGTTTCCATGGTAAACTTGATGTTATTGTGAATGGTGTTCATGTAGTTGAAAAAAGAATCCAATTCCTCCCGTGTCCCGCACCAGATCCCGAAAATGTCGTTGATGTACCGCTTCCACATCAAAATTTTGTATGACCACTCCGGGTGGTCTAAAACATGCTGGTGTTCAAACTTGTACATGAAAGTATTGGCGTAAACTGGGGCCATGGAGGAGCCCATGGAGGTGCCAGTAGTTTGTAGAAAGAATTTGCCCTGGAACCTAAAGTAGCTGTTGTAAAGAATAATCTCCAAGAATTAAAAAATCAAGGTGATGTTACCCATGTCATTAGAACTGTTAGAAATTAGCCATTGGACCGCACGTAGACCTTCATCGTGGGGAATGGATGTGTATAAACTACACACATCCATACTGAAGATGATACAATCAGCACTCAGAGCTGTAATGCCATTGATACAATTGAGAAAATCGGTGGTGTCTCTTAGGTAAGTGGGGGTATCTTGGACAAGTTTTTGGAGAGATCTATCGACATAGATGGCAAGTGGGTCGAAGATGCTGTCTGTTCCAGCTACTATTGGCCTCAGAGGTGGATTGGTAGGGTTTTTCTGAATCTTGGGGAGACCGTAAAAGACGGGAGTGATCGGATGTTGGTTGAGTAGAAATTCTCCAGTTTTGACGTCTATCCATTGGTGATCCAGTGCTTCTTTGATGGTTTTGGTGATTAATGTTTTGATCTTAAGGATGGGATCTCCATCTAGTTTGGAGTAAGTATCCACATCGTTGAGAAGTGCGAGGCATTTGTCTGTATAGTCCCTCGTGTCCATTATAACAATTGCTCCCCCTTTATCAGCCGGTTTGATGGTTATTTCTTCATCTCTGGCTAGAGCTTCAATGTGGTCAAGTTGACATTTTTTCACATTGCTAGGGGTTGTTTTTTGATAGTTAATCCTTTCCAGGTCTTTGGTCACCCTGTTCTCAAAATATCTACATATCCTCAACTATACTTTTAACTCACATCTCGTTTTTTTTTACCCCATGTAAATCCAAAGCCACCATACTATAACCCAGAAGGCCGAAATTGCATAATAAGTCTCGGTGCAATTACCTGTTTTAACTGCACTCTAGATCACCTTTTTTGTAATGAATAATTAATATTACAATTATCATCAGTAGAGCTTACTGACAACCTGTCTACGTTTCCTTTTTTCACTTTTTTGACCAGTACAACTCTTTAGTCATTGTACCATGTGTGACTCGCTCGTAATATCCATTCTAAGATGGCTGCCACCTTTTACATCTTGTGTTGAACCTTCCACACATTTTAAGTCCGTTTTCTAGTCCGTCGTTGTTGTTTATGCAATACGGACCTTATACTGCCGACGACGCGCTCGAGGGTCTTCCCCCTGTTGAGAAGCGTCTATCGCCTAGCAACTGTAATACACGCGCTGCTTCAGTGGAGTGATGCGACCCTCATTCTACTAACCAACCCGTGACTCGATGAACACATTGTACACACCAACACACTGTAAGTTTGATCGCTACGTACACACGATCTATGTACTTTGTAACTTTCCAGCAGTTTTCTGGTTGAGCCGTACTTTCCGCAACTGACAAATACGCGCACTTACATTTTTTTAGATCCAGACGCTTGGTCTCCGTGATACCGCACTTCGCGGCAGGAATCCAGCAGTGGCTCTTCCTAGACATAGTATTCACTATCGGTTTTAGGACACCCACCAGAAGGGTGGTAAGTGCTAGTCATTTTTGACCTTCTATCCTGATACGTATCCTTAGTAGTTTTACGGCTCACCATAGACCCTGTGTTTATTTTCTTTAACATAGAGGGCTTCCCTCCTCCGTGGGTTTTTTCTACTTGGTGAAGTTAAGATTTGGATTCTCCACTGCCCAAGCAAAGTGGCCTGCCTATATTAACACACAGAACCTAGACCTGGGGTGAGCACATTTATGAGTATGTATTTCCCTTTGACAGATATACCACTTTTTCTTGGCTTATTGGCCTTCCTCCGCTCTAGTATTATGTGGCTTTGGATGCAACTGAACTCTGTTCTGTATGATTTGACACTGTAAATTGTAATTTTGGGGATATTTGGAGTCCATTTATGACATTTGTAACTATCAATAATGGAATCTTGATGATGGGACTTTGTACCTATAATATGTTATTGACTTTACATCATATTACCTTGATTGTAACTTGCTTTCCTTTTTCCTTTTTTTACATTGCTGATATCCAGTTCATGTACACAATCTTTGGCTCATGAAGAAGAGAACTTAATTTCTCGAAACACGTCAGCCATATTCAATGAATTGAACTCTCTCTGGCCTCTGCGTTTGGAAATAAATGATCCATGTATTTTTACATGTTGACATCTGTCTGCATCATTTCTACCTTAGTTTAAATTGCCTTTGCATCTGAAATTACCTAATGTGAATTGCAACTGTTGTACTTTTGAAGGAACTTTAAGGCGTCAATGAGACGCATAATCACGGTGTGCAGGGGACGGGAGGGTTCCAGCTTGGATCCTCTTTTTCTCTCTTTGTGTATTTTGGTAGCCTTGTGCCAGGGCCACTTGTCCTACCCTGCACCCAACATATGATGTAATTTCTCTTTACCTTTCAAAATAGTTTTCCTATAAATCGGCGAGTGTGCTCCTTCTATCCCCTTTTCATTTGACAAAGTACCACATTTTCTTGACGTAGGCCTTGTACCTCTTCAGTCAACGACTGTACAACGGCTAACAACTGTTAATCCTGTTCCATGTCATCAGGTTCAATGGCGGGTTGTTTGAGGCACCTGTTTTTGTCAAGGGCTGGCCTTATCGGTGGCCATGGACAACCGTGTTATGTGAAATGCGGTCTTCCGTCTGAAGAAGCCACTTTGTCAGAAGTAAATTGACAATCCGGTTACCCCAAAGGAGAGAAGTCAAAGCTCCAACAGGAAAAAACCCAAGGGGAAAACACCCACATAACGCAGTATCTTCACTGACACTGAATGGAGCACGTGAAGAAGCGATCAGCGAGGCAGCCAGCAGAACCAAGAGGCAGAAGGATTCAAACTTCTGCATATTCAATAATGCATCAGCCATGAATAAATGAGGAGCCAAAAACAAAGAGGAAGAATTAACGTGGAAAGGGGAAGGGGAGAGTTCGGGGCAGGAAGGAAGGAGCTAGGAACAAGCAGCAAGAGCACGGCAAGGAACAACAAAGAGACAGCAACTGCACACAACACAAAACCCTACGCTAACAAGGAGCGGGTAGCCACAGGGTGATCATCCATAAATCCTTTTTTGCGACGTTGTCCGACTCTGTGAAGCCCCGATACTGGAACTGCTAGTCCTAGTGACGAGGACCAACGTCGGTGCCATCTTGGAATTTGGTGCATCGCTGCTATGTACCACAAGATTTTCTTTCACATTAAATTGATTTGTTCCAAGCTCAACAGCTGCTAGGAGTGGGGTATGTTTACATGTTTACTTTACTGGGTACTGCAACTGCTCAGAGAAATAATGCATCTGCTTCTTTATCACTTTTCTATTGACGCTGCCTTTTCTGACCTTTTTGTCATTTTCCGCAGGGTTAGTGTTTAACGAAAACAAAACATGCATTCAAAGATAGAAAAATAACTAGAGTGCATTACGAGCTAAAAATAATAATAATGTGTCCTCTAACAAAGGGCAGTATCAATGTATCCTCTATTGTTGTGTTTATTAGGCAAGGTTACATGGACAAGTACGTGGCTTATCATTAAGGGCTTATGTATAGGCTCCACGATTGTCAAATAGAAACTTTAATGGCAGTAACTGGTTCCAGTGGAAAGACCTTTTACATTTTATATGGTTTCTACTGGATTCAGATGTGGACATATTTTGCACGAATGCATTTACAGTGGTGATTTTTTCTTTTAATGAATTATAAAGGTACATTTGACGATCATTGTATCAGGGGCATTTGAGGGTGCACTTAGACTATGTTGGCAGCAGATGCTCATGTGGAGTTGTACCTTAGCATATGGGGACAATGCGAAGCATATGACACCAGCATGAGGCTTTTGAGGGTGCATTTGTCATTTGCCAGTCCAAAACCTACTGGCCTATTTTATAAAGTCAAAAAATATAGTTTGGAAAATCTTATCTCATTTTGTTAATTATTCATTTGAAATTACCCGTACTAACCAAATGCACTACACTATAAATGGTCAATTTCCATAAATCCTGTAGCTAACAATTTTTTTTTTTTTAAGTGATATTAATTATTTCTAGATCGGCAAACCTATTTTTTTCCTGAAGTTCCAGAGTTAATGTGGAGAAATGATTCTTCTCACCTGCAATGTTTCCTGCTCCACCCGTGGGTACTATGACTTCTACATCAGGCAATGCGTCGGGCCCCATGGGCGGAGCACACCTGAAATAGGCGTAGAAAAAGTGGGACACCTGGATCAAAATCCGAGACCAGTTGACGGAGTTCAAGCTCATCAAATTATGCTTCACAACAAAGTCATGGTCTGCAAACAGCTTCTTGATTGGTACATCCAGGTCATCTGAGGTGCCGTCAACTGAAAAAAGAAAAAAGAAGACACATACAATTATTAGAATGATACATGTGAGTCTTTATTCCATCAAGTGGTAATGTCTACTAAAGAAGAACCTCTGACATGCAAAGAGAGACTATAGAAAGAGTTGAGCGATCAACTCTGACATTCCTTAACATTCCTTCTGCCTATTAGCAGAGTGTAGGGTGTATGGAACCTATGACAAAAGTTATGTCAATATATGTTTGAGGTAACGCTTAAGCATAAGGATGGTGGTTGTCCATTGCTGCCACATCATAGTACTAGAGGACCACAATCCATTGATGATGGACTCAAAAAACAGACCCCTCCACCATCCCTCTTCTATTGCTGCCTCCTCCCAAGCCACCTTCCTAACTGGTTTCCTAGGTGCCACGGGGAACAGAGAACACCTGTGCATGAGCATGGCAGTACTTCAGGATAAGCCACCAGAGGGCAGCTGGGAAAGGGTGACTGGAGTCATGAATTCCTTTTTGTTTTGGAGTCAGAAGAGAAACATACAGGGGAAGGCAACTGATATCAGGAGAAACCAATCACATTTAATTCAGGCATGGGTCACTCCTGGCACACCGCCATGTCTCTCTACTCTGAGACGTCATTTCAGCGAGTGAGGCAGGGTGGAATATGAGGGTGGAGCAAGTTGGTCTTCTGCAACTTGTGCTTTCATTGTGCGAAAGATAACTTCAGGCACGTTTTTGCTGTGTATGACACACTCAGGAAATTGATTGGGAAACAACCCTGCTGTGGATTATGAGTCCCTAATAATTGCATATATTGCTTTAAAGCACCCCTTTCTCTGAATTTGTGTTATTAAGAAAAGTAATGGAAGACATGGAGGATATCTTATTCATCCGAGAACATGTTTTCATTGGATGTGTGCCTAACCAATTATGATTCCCGCAGATGAGGTTTGCTCACAGTTGATGCAATTAACACAGATAGCTCTAATAATTTATTTGCCTATGTTTGTTGATTCTTTTTAATGCACTTAAATATTTTCATTATTCCATTGCTCTCCTTTTAATGTATAATATCTGTTTGCCTGTACACATCGCACAGTGATAATTAATAAAATATGCCATTGATGTATGAAAATCTATATGAAGAAAGATATGCAAAGAAAGAAAAGCAACATTTTAAAAACAAGACTTTGACCATGTCTCCTCATCCAATTAGCCCAACATCTCTCATGCCTTCTGCCATTCAGATTGTCTTTGAACTCGGGCATGCAAAGTATCCTTGGTCCTGGGAATAAAACAGAGTGTGAGCACACGCTATCTTAAGTCCAGCACAGCATGCCCACCTTCTATTTTCATACTTAGCTCACATGACAGGTGACCGTATTTCGGCCTGTTTTGCAGCATTTAATTGTTTTTAATTAATAAACTTGGCATTCATGGTTCATTGTGTTTTTTCCTTGTACCTTAAAACGAGTCGATTCAGCGTCTCACGGTTACTGTTTTTTTCAGATAGATAACCAGTTCTTGGCTACTTCATCCTTTGACACCAGGCAAGACAGCTCTTCCAGTCCTTTACATTCTCTTAGCTTCATGTTGCTGCGACACAGCTTTTCCGATCGTTCTATCTTCGTGGGTCCGAGCTTACTAAATATGTGACACCGATGTCCATACTGCTATATAATGGTGGTATGCCTGCAGTCTATTCACTACGTATAGCCAGCCTTTAAGATCACTTAGTCTACTTGCATTTCTGCAGCTATACAGTTATAAAACAGATTGCATTTTCTGTAGTGCTCTTCACACATGCAATCTTCATTCCGCATGTAAGTTTACTCGATTCTTTACTTCGTCATCAGATTCCATAACATGTATACATCCTCCTCTTCAGCCACTCTTCTCAGTGCGTCACGCTCACTTCTTGTGAGGTCACCAACTTCTCTTTCTTTCATCTTCATATCCCTTCGGGGATCTCCTCCAAGAGATTGTCATCTTTATGGGGATACATCAGATATGGTTTTCTCAATGGATACCTTTTCTGGAAAGCTCTTCGTGGAATAGGCACAATCACTGGTGTCGTGGATGTCACGACTTCTGGCTGCCAGAATATAGGAAGGATGGGGGCAGGACTTCCTGCAGAGGCATTCAGCTGCTCCTATACACTCCCCCCTCTGGTTGATTCATCGACCACTCCTTCATCAGTTTTCACATCTTGGTATCCTCTCTTGAAGAAGTGCTTCTTCGGAGTCTAGATCTTCATCACTCCTTTCAGGGACACTGCTGATTTTACATGTTCATCAATACTCCAGGTCATGTAGCTGCACTGTCCATTCGGATTACAGCAGATCCATTGTCCCACGTACTTCTTCTGGTTCTTTGGATACAGGAACTTTGTTCCTTCAGGTGCTACAATGCTGGTCTTTATGCACTCTCTGATTTCTTCATCAGTCAACTCCGTGGGTCCAAATCCTGATTCGACATTGATCATTATCTTCATTCCCACTGCCTTCTTGACTGTCTTCTTGCACTCTGTGATGATTATCCTGATCACACAGAATCCAAACATTATCATCACCAATACCGCTCCAAGAAGTTTAAAGATGTTTGCCATCCACTGCGCAACCCATGAGAAGATAGATGCAAACCACCTGTCATCTGCAATATCTTCTGTCTCATCTTCCATTTTGTTGTGCAGGCTTGTCAACAACGTTATGGCCTCTGTCAAGGTCCCATTCCCGTCATCGTGAGAAGATATGAACGTGCAACATGATGGCCCAATTTTGGCGCAAACTCCTCAATCCATTGCTGTAATCATATCAAGGACATATCTGTTCTGGAGGGTTATCCATCATATGGCCCTCAATTCTTCCCTGATCACGTTGAATCCCTTTATGGTAGTGTTGATTGTCTGCAGGGGCTCCCAGCGAGTGATTTGCAACCAATTTGCATCGGCCATCACCTGGATCCCAGGCATAAAGATAGTTGTGAATATTGAAACAGTATTACTGAACAATCTGTGCTCGTATGGCACAGCATCAAAGGCTTCTATTGATTTATTTGGCTGAGAAATAGTCCTCCCTCTTTGTTGGATTGAGGAATTCAAGGGATCTTCTCCTTTTCAAATGGTCATCCGCTTTAGGAAATTCACCAATGTTCAGGTCACTCTGTGGAATTACTAACGCTGGAACATGGATCAATACCAAGGAACACATTCCTCCCAATCCTTGGGCAGCTTCATGTAGGCTCTGGACACACAAGCCCAATAATGATCCATTAGGACGACTGTCCCTTCCTTGATGCCTGGTACATCAAAAATGTGGCCACACTGGTGTTTTTCTCCAACCTTTCTCGTACCATTATTTCTGAAACACAAAGATGCACTCTTTAGAGGTAGTATCTGCAATGGTCCTCCTTTGTCATCGACTTATGTCAACAATTCCATAATTTTCGACCAGTGATTCTTGCATTCATTTTCTGCAGTATCTATCTATAACTGGCTCATACTGTCCAGTTAATGCTGCTGCTATGCACACTGTCAGGCCATCGGCCCATCCTTATGGAGTCGGCACTGTTACTTTGATTTGCAATTGACCTCTTTCCCAGCATCTCTGTATCTCTTCTTCATTCTTGCCTTGACAATTTAATATCTTAGTTTCTTCAACCTTGATTTCAGCTCCATTTGTTCCCGGCTGCTCATATTCGATTACCCGATGCCTTGTTTCTTGCCTCTCTCATAACTTTAAATCTTGCACATAATTATCTTCTCTTTGAGATGTCTCCTTATTTACCTATACCAGACATGCTGTTCTTCCTTGGAACTGTCCTCTTGTCTGGCAGAGTGCAAGATGCGCCAGGGAATGGGCTTTTTTGCACTGGTACTTCTGTAGCTATAAATATCTTGTAGGTTTGCGCATGGCATACGTTATCAGGGAACACACATAGCAACTCTCCTTAATCACCACCACTTATGCCATTCTGAAACTTCTTGAGCTTGCTAATTCTCCGAAATCATACCAGCTTCAACATCTCTCATTTTTACTGCAATTTAAGGAAGGAAAAACACTACTCTGGTAGTTGTAATGAATTTGGTAGTAGCAGTAATTCATCTACTATTGCTACAAGCAGCCTTCTAATTACAAGGCCATTCTTAGGATCCTGTTTAAAAGTGTGAATGTCCACATCTCTTCTGACAAGAGCAGGGTAAGCCTGAAGAATAAACACAAAAACAGCAAGTACGAGTCGATGCACATCTCTGTCTGACAAGACCATAGAGCTAGCCAAATAAATGCTCAGTGGAAAACCAGTCGGGGTACTGCTCACATATCCAGTTATCAAACTTGAAAATCCAAATCAGACATATTCTTGATACATCAATGTTTTTCTCATTTTCATTTTTCAGAATTCCTGAGAATCCTGGCAAAGATCTGCATGCCTGCTCCTTCAGGGTCAGTCGCTTCTCCAAGCAACGAGTTGAAGGAAGATCTCTTTCCTCAGCAGGGCCTGCCTCTGGAACAGCCTCCGAGCATCTATGAAACTTGAGAACCATCTTCGGTTCCGGAAGCACCTCAAGACCTTCTTCTTTGCTTTAGTCTTCACTCTTCCTCTCCCCTGCTGATCTGTCTGCTTCAGCACCTGGTTATACCCTGATTTTTGGGCCCAGGTCCCTTCCCACCCTAGCCACACACCCGCGCTGCCTCCTGGCATCCCTTGCACTTGGGTCTCTATCTGTAACCCTACAGTCCCCTTACCTGCACTTTTTAGACACCCCTGTCTGTGCTTTAACCTTGCACTTGCCACTTGCTGGCTGAACTACCAATTGTTGTTTTACCCCTTGCTCTGCACGTTCCACTCCTCCCCTGCCTATTACACTTTTTCACCGTCCCTCACCCTGCACTTGCACGTTTTCAATGTCACTGTGACTAGTAGGAACATTGTTTTTGTCCTCCCTTGTTCCCCTCCCCTGCCTTGTCACGCTCTAAAACACTTGTGTATGAGCGCGAAACAAATAAAATATCATATCATATAATATCTATAAGGAGTGTCTAAGGGGAGTGACAGTCCAAATGCAAATGTGCATTTATTAAATCAGCTTGTAACTTTATCGTCCATCTTTTTTGTCATCAATCGCGTCTGAACACGCTGAAATTCTTCTTCACGTCTTGTTTCTGGACTGGTGACTGAGGGGTGCTGCGGTCTCGTCGGTGTGTATTGTTACCTCGTTCAGGTGTATGCACACTCATCTGCCTTGGACTTTTACTGCTGAAGGAGTAACATTTTCTACAACAAAGGGCCCGTAAAATCTTGATCCGGTTGCTGGATGGTTTTCATCTGTGTTCTAAGACTGGCCCTCTCTGGCGCTTGAGTTGATCTGAAATGAGAGAAATACTAGTGGTCATACATGTCAAATGTGCACGTAGCTAATTTTCTAACATTTCTGCTGTACTCTGGGCAACACTTCTACTCCTTGATGGAGTCTAAGAGGCATTCTCATTCACCTTTCTGTTACTAATTCATGGGGTGTGAGGCGGTGGTCTGAACCAGGCTGATTCCTTAGGGCAAATGAAGCTAAGGGCAGGCAATATAGCTACCCCTTTTTCAACGTAAGCTTGAGCTTGGAAATCCTTTCTTTAAGGAGGCCGTTGAGTCTCTCACATACCCCATTTGCTTACAGGTGATAAGCAGAAGAAAACATGTGCTTACCATTCAATAATAGTGCTATCTCTTTAAGTACTTCATTGACAAAATGTGGCCCATTATCGGATCTCAGCACTTCACACACTCCCCATCTTGGAAAGCCTTCACGTACTAAAAACTTTGCAGCGCAAGTGGCGTCAGGGTGTCTACACGGACCTGCTTCTAAATACCTGTATCCACAACACGCAACATATCATCATAGTCAAAATGTAAATGTTGAAACGGACCATTCGGTCGAGGAATTACTCCTAATTGTTCACAGTATATGCCAAGCGGTAATCTTTTGACATACAATGCAGTTTACTACATAAAGTGCAACATGGTCTAACAGGTTTGGAACTGACCAGTCTTCTGCAATTGTTGCAGCAAGACTTTCCCCAGTTACATGCGCAGGGTAGTGCAGCTGTTCAAGCGCTACCTTTAACAATGCTACTGGCATCACCGGCTTTCCGGTGCTGTCTTGTCGCAATGCTTTGGTGGGGGAAAAACAAATACCCCCTTTGCTTCCATAATTCCTGCTCTTCCAGTGGTGCACTGCCTTGAATCTCCACTAATTGGGTCTTCAGTGATTTATTAAACCCTTCTTGTATCACCATAACTGTGACTACCTTTTCTTTGAAATTTCGAGTATCAAAATTTGAAATATCTGGGGAATATGCAGCCCTTTTGGCTTCTGTGTCTGCAGCTTCGTTCCCACAAGAAACAATGGGCCTCATTACGAGTCTGGCGGTAACAGAGGCGGTGAAACTGCCTGGTTACCGCCGGACTCGTATTACCATTCTGCCTCTGTGACTCCCGGAAATACCAGGGCATTACAACCCTGGTGTCCCGGGAATTCCGGAGGCGCAATGGTGTTAATCCCTATTCCTAACATTTTACGGGGGGAACAGGGATCATGGAAACACCGGCACCATCTCGTGATGGTGCTGGTATTTCCACGTCTGCCTGCAGGCGGGCGGTGTTAAACCCGCCAGGTCAGACCTGGCGGGTTTGACGCCTCCCCTTGCAGGAGTTGTGATCGCCCAGCATGGAAACAACGGTGGCGGCGGGTTTACCGCCACTGTTGTTTCCATACCGGGCGATTTGTAATGAGGCCCAATGTCTGTTTGCTTAGTGTGAGAGGCACATTTAACGACTGCTATGGCTACTGGGAGCTGTAACACCTTATTAAGCCTATCCAATAAGGATGCGTGCTGTAATGGAGAGCCGTCTGCAGGGAGGTAGCCCCTAATTTTCCAACAGGCTTGCTCTGCGTGTACGGTTGACGTCAAATAGACAGAGTCACTGTACACCGTCACTTCCTGCCCTTCCTGTTTTTCAAGCACGACAATAAGCGATACCAATTCTGCTGCTTTCGCCGAAAAGTGAGACAGTAGTCTTGCACTTGCTACAACCTCAAACTCACCATTTGCTCTATGCCGCACTACAGCTGCACCAGAATGCCTTTCTCCACTGATTTGATCAATTTTCGAAGAGCCATCAATAAAGAGAATTTCCCCTCCTGACAGTGAGTTCTCTTTTACGCGCAGTATATCACCATAGAATTCTATATAGTTTGCACAATCATTCACATGGTCACTCTGTCACTGGCTCAGCTATAAACATAGCAGGATTCACTATTTTACATCTGACAATTTTAATCGCTGGGTTTGAAATCCTCACTTCGTAAGCAGAAGCTCTCTGGGATGTCAATGTACCTTTGGCTTTCTCTAAAATGGCAAACAAAGCATGTTCCACAAAAAGAGTCATGGAACAACCCATTACAATGCTTGTAGACTTCTCATTTGCAAACACGGTGGCTGCCAATGACTGTTATCAAGGAAAGTATCCCTTCATAACTGGGTCTAGAATCCCACTGTAATACGCTAGGGGTTTGTACCCCAATGTGGTCCTCTGCATAAGCACTGCTGTCATAACTGTCCCATTCATGTACGAGAATAAGAAAAACTCTGCATAATTCAGAATTTCTAAAACAGGAGCTATACAGATTGCTTTTTTCAACTCTTCAAATCCATCATCCATTTCCTCAGTCCATTCTATTGTGACTTTATCTACCTGTGCTTTATTTAAAGCCTGCAAAAGGGGTTAAAGGGGTTTTGTATATGAACTATGGTCAAACACCAAGGCTCTTACATAAATGCATAGCCCCAAAAAAAATGTCATCTGTTTTACTATATGTGGTTTGGTAGTTTTCATAATCGCCTCAGGTGGCACCTTCTTTCCTCCATGTGAGTTCAATTGTCCTTTGTAGAACACCTCTTCTTGACAATATTGTAACTTTTCCTTGTCTACCTTGTATCCCTTGTCTGCTAGGATAGTCATCAACTGAATCGAGTCCTGTCGGCACTCATCTTCTGTGGTGCTACAAATTAAAATGTAATCTACATGCTGTATAAAGGCACTTTTCAAATCAATATTGCCTAGGTCTATTTGGAGGACCCTGTTAAAGATCGATGGAGACTCACAGTACCCTTGGGGCAGCCTAGTGTGTTTCAGATAAGTCTGGCGGAATATAAATGAGCTGAAGTCTTGTCAGTCCTTCTATAACGGGATTGAGAAAAACACATTTTTCAAATCAATCACCGTGAAATATCCTTCTTCTTGGGATACTGCATAGTATTGTCTCTGGGTTAAGAACTAAAGGAAACTCTGCCTCTACAATCTGGTTAATCGGTCTCATGTCCTGTATTAATCTTCACGACCCTCATCAGCCTCTCTAGACATGGGGTATTGTTTTGCTCGAGGTAAAATTGCTCCTGGTTTCAGATTTATTTTGACTTCCCTTACTCCCTTTAACAGTCCTTCGTCATAAGGGCCTGAGGTCTATAGGCCCCTTGGCACCTTCTCCAAGTCTTTGTCAATAAATACTGGCCACTGCTGTTTTATCACCATTGTTTGTGGAACTTCCCTTCTCTCTATCCTTATCCAGAAAGTGACACTCATGTAAAACACTACTTCATCGACTGTGGGATCATACCTAAATGTGTCATCATCAGTATGTCAGTCAGCCTATACCCTTCTTCGAGAGCTATCACGGTCCTCCATGGACTACCCTCGTCATCTGTTCCTTCAAGCATTTCCCTTCATATTATGGCTGCATCTAATTATATAGGGATGGTATGTCCCCCCTCTTCGTCGATAGGTATCTTTGGTCTAAACAAACATTTGTCAGGTATTCTCATAGTCTTCCCCACTAAGCCAGGTTACCATGTTCATAGAATGCTCAACCCCATAAAAGAAAACCTCTGGCTCCACTGGATTACCTTGCAGAGCCACTTGCCCTGTGAATGCCAATATAAATTCACCCACATTCATGTAATGTATTCCAGGAGTGGAACACATAATACCTTCATCAGTAAAAGAAATTGTCATGTTATATTTTGTTATCAAATCTCTTCTCAAAATGTTAACTGGTGTCTGTTGTGAATACAACAATGGAACACACATGTCACACTCTCCTATAGAGACTTGTAATTCATTAGTAAACTTGTAGCTCCAGGGAACCCTTGAGCATTCATGGCATTTCCCGTATGCATGAACGAGTAGCCCCAGTGTCTACTAAAAAAAAGAAAGATTTGCCTCCTATTGTCACATCGACCTTTGGTTCCTCTTGGCTGTCTGGTGTCACAGATAGTACTGAACACATCAAGCCACCCTGTGAGCTGTCCTATTGTAGGTACATGCATACCCCTGTACCTGTGAAAGGATTACCTCCCACCACACTAACAACCCCTTTTCTAGGTGTCAATTATTGTCCTGTGTTTGCATACTGTTTCATTTGCATATGGGCGTATTGCGAATGCCTTTGCAGTGGAATAATTTGCGCTTGCTGTGGTTGCTGTGCCTATTGCATTTGCGGTGTCTGTGTTTGATACTCTCTGATCTTGTGCAAATCCTTCCATACCTTGTGAGCTATATGCTGGAGGATAAACTGTCCCCCTCTTGAGGATTGGCCATTATGTACATTCCCTTGGCTACCACATATGTGTACAATGTGTCCTGTCATCCCACATGTCCAACATACAGGAGGAGGCCTTCTAATTAGTCCCCCTTGGTTAAATCCTCCTTGCATATTCTGATTCTCATTCTGTGCATTTTGAAACCCACCTTGATCATTTTGGAATCCACCCCTTCCTCTATCCCCCATACATTTACCTCGTGGCACAAACCATTTCCTCCATGGTCCATCGGGCGCTGATGATTTGCCTGCGATGAAACCACTGCTTGCTGTATTCTCAGCCCTTCTCTGCTTGTCAATAACGCCCCTTAAATGGCATACTGTGACAATGTCTTCTGAACTAATTTGGCTACTCCATGTTTCCTGGCCTCGTCTTTCTTATTTTTCACTTGTAATAGCCGACAGTGATTCACTATCATCAGCTGTATCTCAGCCCAAGGCTTACCTTCCATCCCCATTAATTTCTTCATCTGTCTCTGCGCGTGCTCTGACGGCCCTTGACATAAAATGTGGTAAAATAGTGCTGCCGTTTTGTCCCATGGCTCTTTCGTTTCAAGAATCCAAAGCTCCTGAATATCCTGAATGTAAGCAAGATCTTCATCTTCTTTCATCTTACATGTCATAATTTCACCCATGTCCGATGTGTCATCATACTGTACCCTAAGAGCTCTCCACACATCTGCGCTACAATTATGAAATGGTGCTCCATCGTGCGCTGTATTCTGTGCTGTGACACTTGAATACCTGCTCTCCTCCGTATGTCATGAGCTCTTTCTCCAATGATGGATGCCAAGAAACCCTTCCCCTATGGCCAACGTAGTTCCTCTTGTCATTTTTTCTAGTTCATAAATCCATTTTCCCACACCCAATGTCAAACTCGGGAGCTTGCATCTTAAATTATACTTGTCCATCTGTGGCCATGGAATATACTGCGGTCTTGCTCCCCCTTTTTCCAATAAAGGAAACTGCGTATACCCTAACCCGCAATCGGCTCCCATCGTCTGCCTATCCATGGAGGGGACTGTCATGGGTTTTGACCCATGTTGAATCAATAGACTGGGTAGATGTGGGGGTGAGCTGTCGCCGCCCATTATTCTATCCCAGAACAAACTAAATCAATAGACTGGGTGGATGTGGGGATGAGCTATCGCCGCCCACATTCACGCCAGAATAGGAGAACTGCGCAGTTGGTACGAGACCACTCCAAAGATACAACCTTCTTGTGGGGGGGTTCCACATCACCACTCTACTGTGAGGATGCCATCAAAACAATGTTAAGCAAGGGTCCTATACTATCAAGCAAAAGACCACTCTATTGAAATGCAGTATTTCAAGACAACTCAAAAAAATGCATGCAGTACCCGCTTTGGACTCGAGGTGGCGCTAGCGGTCTAAACTCTGACAGGAGAACTGCTACTTCAGAAGCTAATCAGCCTTCTGTGACAATTGGGACTTCAAAGCTTGTTAGGTAATGGAAGATCTAACCACCTGCTGTTCCCAGAGACAATCTGATTTGATTAACAGGCCAAAAGGCTGGGAAACCTTCTCACCTCAGAAAGCCCAGGATATCACATGGTCATGCTAACCAAATGCAAAGTGGCCCCCTGGTCTGTTGACCTCAGCTTGCTGGAGCCCACACAAAAGACCTTTTCCCTTGAATAGGATATGGTGATTTTGACTGTTTCCTGTCAACAAAGATCTGCCAGCCAGGAGAGACATGTGATCACTGTCATCCCCAAACTTTGGGGGCGGACTCAAACACTGCAGTACTTTGAATTGAAAGCAAATATATATTTTACAGAAACGCTGATAACTCTTGGTAACCAGATGACAGAAAAGTAAAATTTGGGGATCCTTAAACTGAAAACTTTGCCCACAATTCAAGCCCAAACTCCAATTTGTGTGATGTTCTGGGGCAAAACCCCACTATCTATTGATACTACAGACTCTGTGTTTAAACTAGAGACATGGGAATTTACTGGAGTATGTATGGACAGGCCGTGTATATGTGTATAATTTGTAATGAAAAACCAATGTTGTATAACCCACTAAAATCAAAAATAAGTTGCCATTTCTTTACCCAAGCTCCTAGAAACACCAGAGTCGGAACAGTGCCTACCTCATGTGATATATGATGTGTGTAGGTGATGTAAAAACAACTGTGTATTTGGGAAAATATGTATTTGGATCAAATATAGATTTGTGTGGAAAGATGACAAGGGAGGGCCCTCTGGCCATAAAATCTACCTCATCACTCTGACTCACAACTCAGTTCCCCCAATCAAGGGAGAAAGTAAAGCTTGGCCAATGATACATTGAGAGAGGGGCTGGCTTAGTGATGCTGCGCACACACCCACTTTCTAAACACATAAAAGCAGACAGTGCAGGACAAGTGGAGATCCCTTTTTCACTTTCCGCGGGACGCTCTGCCGGGAGACTTCAGACTTCAATCCATCAATCTTCAGAGACCAAGACTTTACTTCAGAATGTGTAAAGAACAGGCCTCACCCACAAGCTGAGTTCTCTTCAGCAGGCCTCAAAATCATTTGCAGACTATTCACAGCCGGGCTGAGCTGTTGATTCTGGCCTGAAACCCTGCGCCAGAAAGATCCAGAAGCAGCGCTGTACCCAGAGAAAGCAGAGACACCCAGAAAGCAGACCAGCGATCCAGAGAACTACAGGCCGCTGTATCCGGGGAGCTGACCCAGACGCTGTGAGCAGAACCGGTGCCTGACAGACCCAGCAGAGCGATCTGACCCAGGAGCTGCGCGCAAAGACCGTCCATGGCGAGAGAATCGCAGCCAATCCTGACCCGATCCGTGGCGAGGTCCAGTCCTTTCAAAGCTAGGAGTGAGTACTTAGATCAGATTGTGACAGAAATAAACTCTTAGTTAAAATAATTTAATCCAACTATTTTAATCTGATTAGAACTGTCTCCTAGAAATCGTGTCATCTGTCATTTTCAAAGCTGTCACCTGTCAATTTGAGTTACTTTAAATCCGAAAAACGACCTTTACAAAATCGTTCAAATCTCTGGAACCGTTTGTCCTAGGAACTTGGTTTAACTTTCCTCTGAAAGCTTAGAATCTCAGCTTTCCAACGAACCTAGAACCGACTTGCTACTATACTTTTGCCGTAATCACGATTCACGCACTCGCGAATTTCGCCGCGATTTGCGATTTGGCCTGATTTCTTTACCTGTAAAAAGATAGCAGCTTTTTGCTTTCCTGTGCTAAAAATTCGTTTGTCTCTTAATAACCATCCCTGAATCATTGCTAAAGTGAGCCTGAGCTCATCCCAAGTATCTCTCACTCACCCTGAACCTCCTAAAGGGAATTAAAAGCATTTTCAGCATATTTCTCACTTCACTGCCGCCACATTCAAAGCACTTGGGCTTGTGTTTTAAAACTCATACCTGTTTTCTCTAAGCTTGCTGGGGGGGAACTGAATTTCGTATTGTATTTGATTTCATTCCTGAGAACTGTGTGCTCCTCTTTCCATCTCCTTCCATTTCTTACATTGCATAGGGGAGGGGAGTGAATTGCCAGAGAAAAAGTGATTATCTTATCTTTTGCTAAAATCATATCAAGTATCTCTGTACTGCATTTTATTCCTCATTGATTTTCCCTTAAAATCATAAAAGTATTTTTGCTACTTTATCTATCCTATACTAACTCCTCAGTGATTGTAAAGAAGTGTGCTAGTGCCAGATTACCCATTGTTGATCAACATCATATGTCTAAGTGTACTATCAGATATTAATTTATTATAAAGTGTGATATATATATATATATTGTTTAAATTCTCAAATAAACCTTTTAATTTGCAAAACAAACCTACTTCTTGGCTCAGTGGGGTAAGGGGGATTCTAAGAGGGGGTGTTATACAAGGGTGGTCATCCAGAGTACTGAACTAGACATAAAAATACATTAATAAGGGTTTTCCTCAGCATCCCAGACTAGGCAGTGACTTGGCTGTAGTGTTGATTGAATATCGCTTACAGGACAATAGTCTCTGAATTTCTCCTCCCTGGCAATGATCTTAATCTGTTCACATATGGCGGTGACTCTCCCTTGTCACTATGAGATCATCCTCTGGGACGCTCTGGGTATGCTATGGGATCTGGTGTCCTATCCTTAGATTGCTACCATCATACTTCCTTGACTGTCTGCAGGCATCCCTCTGGGGCACATGCACCTCCTCCCTCTTCCCCACAGAAGGATTCCCTCTCCTCATCAGACATTCCTAGTTCCCAACTAGTATGACCTTCGTCCCCTTCACCCTTATCTAAGGTCAGTCTGCTTAAGGATAAATCCCTATGCTCAAGACTGAATGGATTTCCTCTTGCCTTTGTAATTGAAATATAGGGGATTTTTCTCCCTTCCCTCGGCTTCCCGATTTGCTACTGTCCCTTAATTCCTGATAGTCTTTATCGATCCTATCCTCGATGCTTCCTATATCAAAGTTCTCTTCTAGAGCCGCTCTCGATGGCCCTGACAACACTCTCTTTAACGAAAGGAACTCCTCTGTTCTGTCCCATTGTATTGTGCACTAGGACCCCAACCGGCCAATAGAGCTGGGGATTACTCAATAGCACGTTACGATGAGGCAGCAGCACCCGTGAGATGGATGGGGATGCAGATTAGTACTCTCGCATCAAATCAATAATGACAACTCAACGGTTTGGCAAAGGTAGTCTGTTTAATGACAAGTACAAAAAAACGGGGAGTTAATGAATATCAGCAATCGCTCAATCTTCCTTCCTGCTTGAACTCCAATTAATTACATAAAAAACACAATAGTTATACTAAAAACTCGTCATCGCTGATGTGTAATGCTTAAAATGTTGCATGCAATTCTACTGGTTCTAGGAAGGTAACTTTAATATAGGTGCTATATCTATATATGGTAACGAAATTAAGGGATTGGATAAATAGTGTCAGGTGGGGCATCTAAGACCTTCCTTCAAAATGGCTACTGTAGACGTCACTAAAAGTACGACGTCTCATTGGTTCTACTAACTTTAGGAACCTAGATTACTTGGCCCACTAAGATTGGGTTGGCATCAACCCCACTCATACATTTCCACTAGCCTAGCAGCGTGCAGAATGGCCGGCCAGGTGCATGGAGTTCGTCTGCACCCCCAACCTCCCTCCAATTATTGCAACAACCAATCATCACTTCAGTGGTCATGTGTCAATTATTTCTTTGTATTTTGGCCTTGAGACTGCTTCTTGGTCTGGAAAGGTTAAGGCGTCTCAGCATGGCACAAGTCCATGCGTAGGTGTGAAAGTTTCATCCCTTCTGCTTGCTCAGTCACGTGATTCCGACACCGTGAAATTGTCTTATCTCCATGTAATTCGTGTATTTGATTTCATTTTGTCAGCCATCTGCCTTCTGTGGCTTATCTTGACCTTTAAGAATAGGATACTCTGTTCTTCTCTTAATTAATTATATCCACTATTGGGCTATTTCAGCTGGTATGACCTTGGCTTCTTGGCATGAATTGCCTTTGTCTGAGTTTCTCTCTGTCTTTAATTCTCGATTTGGTTGCTGCGAAGCTCTCCTCTTGAGACCTTAAGTAATCTTTGGTCGGTTCTGCTCTTGTGCATATTGGAAATATACTTATATAAAGTGCTCCTTTTGAGTTATATATGTATATAAGTGGTGCTTGCCGCAATCTATCTAACTACTAAGCTTAGCAAGCATCATGAATTCTTGCTTCTTGCGGTTCCTTGCATATGTACACGTGTAAACTGGCTTAATATGCTCATCGCGCTCATGGCATAAGTTTCTGACATTTGACATCAATTATTGCACTTCAAAGTCAGGATGTCATTTACCCATGGTGTTTTGTCTCTTTTCATTATTCACAGGTCTTCATAGCTTCTATATGTGAGTCAATCGAGGTTCTTATGACGTCATCATTCGTCTTCTTTTAGTATCTTTTTGGCTTCTTCCGGTATTGCATTTTGACAATAATCATTCTGTCTCATTTGTCAATATGGTTTTCTCAATGGGTACCTCACTGTCCAGGTTTTCTTAGGTGTTGGTACTTCAATAGGTGCTGTCAGTCTGATAGGTACTGGACAGAGCCCCACTGCGGCTCTCTGCTGGTTTATCATACGTCACATATTTCGGCGTGAACGTTCATGGTACTTCAAAATGGACAGTTGGAGTGCGAATCGTGCTTTGGACCGCCTCAACAGTATTGTAGGACGTGGTTCCATCAACTCCTTTTGAATACGCTTAATATCAAGCTCCCATTGTCTCCTCTTATCTTCGAATTCTTCATCTAATTCTCTTTGCTTTCTCGCTTTCCCTCTAATTATCTCCTCCTCTTGTCTCATCTCTTCTCTCCATATTCCTGCTCTCCTTTCTTCCTCCTCTCTTCGCCTCTGTATTCTTCCCTTAATTTCTGTGCTTCCTCCTCTTCTCTTTTCCTTTCTTGTCTTTCTCGTTCCTCTATTGTTCTCTGCCTGTTATCATAATTTCTTTGCTCCTCTGCTCTTCCTTCTTTCTTTTGTTGCTTCTCCTGATACATCTGTTCTCGGAAGATTTACCTGTCATCCCAACATGTTCCGGGGGAATTCAACTCGCTAGCAGATGCTCGGAGCAGAGATCCCCCCAAGAGGAACAAGAGTGGGGACTACACAAAGAGGTCGTAGGAGACCTTTTCTCTCATTAGGGTTTCCCCACTATTGACCTATTTGCCACAAGCAAAAACAGGCAATGCCCAAACTTCGCATCTAGGTTCCCCAGCCAGGATTTCAGGGGAACGCCCTATGGATGACTTGGTCAGGGATATTTGCCTACGCTTTCCCACCAACCCCTCTGATGAGGAAAGTGGTGAACAAGCTCCACAGGGAACCGATGACACTCATCCTGGTTGCTCCTATGTGGGCGAGACAACCATGGTATCCACACCTGCGCAAACTGCCGTTGTGCAACCCCATCAAACTATTGTGCCGGTACAATTTACTCTCCCAGCATGAGGGGCTAACAGTGCATACTCAGCCCAACTCGATGAACTTGGCAGCATGGCTCCTGAAGTCATAGAGTTCGGACATATCAATTTACTGCAGAGATGTATGGATATCTTGAAAGAGTCAAGAAAACCCAACACGAGGCACTGTTACTATGATAAATGGAAACAATTCGTAATTTGGTGCCAGAATAAGCAAATCAGCCCCGTTGATTGTACTCCTTCTAATGTTCTAACCTATATGCTCCACTTACTGGATGCAGGGTTAGTGTTTAACTTGCTAAAGGTACACCTGGCAGCTTTGTCAATCTACACCACTTCCCATAACAAGGTGTCATGGTGGAAGGTACCAGTCGTCAAAACATTTATGGAAGGGGTAAAGAGACTCCACCCTACAATTTCTAACCCACCGACAGGTTGGGATCTTAATGTGGTACTCGCTAAGCTCATGGGACCACCCTTGAGCCCATGCACAAGTCTAGTCTCAAACAGTCTGACTTATAAAACTGCCTTCTTAGTAGCCATCTCTTCCATAAGAAGGGTCATTGAAATCCATGCACTGTCAGTGCAGGATCCTATCTTTACAATACATAAGGACAAACTGGTTTTACGCACTCACCCTAGGTTCTCACCTAAATTAATTTCCAAATTCCAGGTTAACCAGTCTATTGAGCTACCGGCTTTCTTCCAGGAACCCAAAAGCTCTGCTGGGGTAAAACTCCACACAATAGATGTGAGGAGGGCGGTCCTCTACTACGTAGACAAAACCAGACTGCTAAGAAAGACAGATCACCTACTGTTCATCTCCATAGCGCCAGGAAGATAAGGAGATTGCATCTCTAAAAATGCCATCTCTAGGTGGATAGCCAGATGTATCCAACTGTGCTATTCCCTTTCAGATAAAACAATGCGTTTTAGGCCAAGGGCCCAGTCCAGAAGAGGTACTGGATCCACTCTGGCTTTCATTGCAAATGTCCCCTTAGACAGTATTTGAAAAGCAGCTACATGGAGCTCTGTTCACACCTTTAATCAGCACTACTGCATTGAAACTCATTCCAAGACAGATACACAAGTGGGGCAAGCGGTTCTAAGACATTTGTTCGCTCATGACCATTCTCACATCCCACCTCCTTCTTCTAACACTGCTCGCTAATCTATGCACAGCATGTGATCTAAGCAGATTCACAAACATCAGAAGGGATACATTACTCACCGTAATCGTATTTCTGATGCTTGTATCTGCTGAGATTCACATGCGTCCACCCTTCCTCCCCTCTGAGAGAAGGTGCATGGATGCTTGTAGTCTTATCTATCTTATCTGCTTGGATACCCTGTACTCACGCTACTCCTCATGGTACCTCGTGTCAGGTAAAAATACAATCTGAGGGTCCTACACACGTGAGGGATGGATCATGGGTACAGGGGACGTCACACTAGGGAAAGTATTAATAGCACGCCCTATTCGACGTTCCTTTTCGAGTTTCGAAAACAAACTGTAATACTCTGCAGCTTCCACTAGGTGTCGGTGTATGCACAGCATGTGATCTAAGCAGATTCACAAACATCAGAAATCAGATTACTATAACACATCGCCACTTTCAGTTACTTTAAAGGATACAATCCTATGTCTGCTGTACTATCGCCTTTTATTTCCGGCGAGGTAAGGGGAGCTGAAGGCTCAACACCTTCCTCCTTACACTGGCTAAGCATCCACTATTCGGGTTGTGGATGCTCTCTCTCTTCCCGGTACATCTTCCAGAGCTCTAAAATAGCCAACCTCTTCTCTAATTTCTTTCACGTGAATGCAGCATGCAAGTATGTGGTCATGTGTTCAAATACCGCTTTTGACAGCAATCCCCCTTGTGGCCATGGCATGAACATCTTATCTGCCGTGCCTTTCACCCATTCCGCACTATACTGTTTGAGCTTGGGCATGTGTTTTGGCAATGTCTTACATAAATGCATCAGAGGAGTAATATCTCCCATTGTGACGAGTTTCATTTGACTGTCAATACTTACCAGAGTTTATGAAATACCTTTGCCGCTTTTTTAATTCTTAAAAGAATAAATATGAGCTTGCTCCAACAATCACAGCTCAAAACCTTTATTTCTCCAATTTTCTATGTCTACCTGTTGATTGGTACCAACCACTTCCCTAGATAGATAGTATAACTTCTTAACTTTTTCTCAATTCTCGCACAACTGTTTGTGTCGCTCCTCGACACCTTAATTCAACACAAATACATAGACAGACAAACTAGTTGACTCTTCACATAAAAACCCTGATGATCACACTCATTCCTCTTTTGCCCCTAGTTAATACTCTGATCACAGAATTTAGATTGTCACTTTATGCGGACCTGTCCTGCACATAACCTAGTTTACTCTGATTGGAGTGTGAGATAACCTCTTCTAAAACCCCCTTGGGTTAGGATCTTTGGCAATATATACCTCTCTCTTTACACAATATTTCCCATTACTCCCATTATGTTTGTTACTTTCGTTACTTTTTAAATTATCACAACCCCATACCCTTAGTTTGACATTCCCATCAGTCTACTCACCATTCAATCGCTCTGGCTCAAGGCCTTCGGTATCGTCTCCTCCTCAATCGACCACTTTCACCTTCCGTCCACAAAGCGCCTGTGGAAACCAGGTAGGGATTTCGTCATAGAGGGACCTGCCCCCATCTCGATTTTCTTGCAAGATTTCTATTCGGCTGCTCTCCACAGGAAACCTGCGATCCTCTGGCTAGATGGCGGAGGATGTCTGATCGTCTGGAACACTGGTGTTCTAACAGGTCAATGGGTCTTCTATTAAACCATCCGACAATGCTACCATGTGAACCCGGGGGTCCTTAAATCAGTAACACGCTGTGCACGGATGGGATGCAGAATAACTCTTACACCAAATAATAAGACCGACTCAGGAAGTTGGCAAAAAGTCTCCTCCAACTGTTTTAATATCAATTGTCTAAAACAGGGAGTTACAACGGACATCAACGGACGTTCGCTTAAGTTCACTCAAAGCATTTAATAAAAAAACATTTATATAGCAAAACTTTGTCATATGTGAACTCATACTATGTGGCAAACAAGAAAAACCTACGGGGGTTCCGAGACACTCAAAGGAAACATCCAAGTATACTTTCTATATAGGGATGGGTTGTCATTGGGTTTCTAAAATCAGGTGGACAACTTATGCCCACCCCTAGTGCAGGTCATCCTCATCCGTTATTAGATAAATAGTACATTATTGGCTCTCAAAATATTTGGCCCTTTATTATACGGTCCTCTATAATTGATTGGCACACTTGTAGCCTTCTGGAACATTTGGCTCACTAGCAGCACATAAGCTGGTACCCTAGGTGTTAGCGGGTGGACTTTCACCATGTATCCCCGCCGAACATCTCTCATCGCTCATATCTACTGCCATTCAGATTGTCTTTGAACTCGGCCTTGCAAAGTATCCTTTCTCCCGGGAATAAAAGGGAGTGTGAGCACATGCTATCTTAAGTCCAGCGCAGCATGCCCACCTTCTATTCTCATCCTTAGCTCACATGACAGGAGACCGTATTTCAGCCTGTTTTCCAGCATTTAATTGTCTTTAATAATAAACTTGGCATTCATGGTGTTCTTTCCTTGTACCTTAACACGAGACGATTCAGCATCTCATGGTTACTGTTCCTTTCAGATAGATAACCAGTTCTTGGCGACTTCATCCTTTGACACCAGGCCAGACAGCTCTTTCTGGCCTTTCCATGCTCTTAAATTCATGTTGCTCCAAGACAGCTTTTCCGATCCTTCTTTCTTCATGGGTACGAGCTTACTAAATATGTGACACTGATGTCCATAATTCTATATAATGGTGGCATCGCTTGCACTCTATTCACTACATATAGCCAGCCTTTAAGATCACTTAGACTACTTGCGTTGCTGCATCTGCACAGTTATAAAACGGGTTGCATTTTCTGCAGTGCTCTTCACACATGCAATCTTCATTCTGTACATGAAAGTTTACTCGATTCTTTACTTCGTCATCAGATTCCATAAAGTTTATACATCCTTTTCTTCAGCCACTCTTCTCAGTGTTATAAAGAGCGAAGTGAGTCAAGGCTACCTCTCCCTTGTGGCGCTAGGCGGGGGTTGACACAATTCTAGAGACTAGTGTAACATAATTAGATCACACTAGTGAAACACACAGCTAATTAAAACAAAATGTATTCTTAAACAGATTGGCAAAGTGATAACATAAAAACAGAAACAGGACATGATCATCTGTATGTAAAATTAGATTCAAATTTCAACCACAGTGCTCGGTACAGAAAAGTATGTTGAATTGTACACTAATACATAGCACGTATCAACTTTTATCATCTGTATGTGAATGATCAGGTTTGATTCAACTTTTTCACAGTGCTCAATGCATGGAGATTTTATGAGCTACAGAGCAGTACATAACATATATCAAAACTAGTCGACACTGTATTCAGTGTTTCGAGTTCGGACAATTTAGTTCTAAGGTAAAGTCAAAAAATAGCATAATTCATAGAACAATTCTGAACTTTCATCAGGACTTATAATCCTTGTAGGCACAGGAGTGGAATATAGTGTTGGTAGATAAATCACAGTTCAAAACATCATCGCTACTAAGTTCGTTGGTATGCCGTCTGATGTATAATGCGTCCACTGGGTCCCATCACCCAGGCAGGGGCTCTCCAAATGCCCGAGTCTGGAACCTTAGCTACAAGCATTCTCTCACTCACACCATAATGTTTTCTCATACATCACCAGGCTCCTGCATCCATCCCAAGCACTATACAACATATCTCCCTCCATCCCTCCCTCCCTCCCTCCTTCCCTCCCTCCCTTCCTTCCAGATCTCACCATATCACAATGAAGCACATCACAACACATCTCCTTTCATCACATAAAGCAAGCATCCATCACACACACGTCCACACGGACATGAACACATCACACACACACACGCACACACACACACACACACACACACACACACACAAACACACACACACACACACACACACACAGCCTTTTTATTGACAGGCGCAACTCTGAAGCGAAACATGATGGATGGGCCCCTCGATTTCTACCCATGCCCAGTCTCTACACATTAACCATTCTCAGTTAGCAGAAGGCACACTTACCCCACTATCTACACAGGTTGATGGCACACGACAACCACACTCACCACTCACATGGCAAAAAGGTAGTCCCACACTCACACCATATACACATGTACCAATGACCACCCCACACACCAGAAGCACGGTCCCATACTTACCATAAACACATCCTTTAAAGAGCGTGATGTCACTCTGTGCCAATGACCAACCCACTCACCAAAAGAGTGGTCCCATACACCAGCCATACACATACATCCTTTAAAGAGCGTGGTGCCGCCCTGTACCAGTGACCTCCCCACACACCGGAAGGGATGGTCCTATACCTTCTCGATTATGATGGCTGATCAATGAACGTGGTACTGCTCCACTAGACCCACACTCAGAGGCCTGTTGCAGTCCCTTACACTCTAACATGTGTCACTGCTTGCCCACAATATTCAAAATATTAAATATTCAATATTCCCTAAAATACCCACACTATGACATTAAAACATCTTGTGATAGTCCTAAAAGTTCATAGCTGAACACAGCTTTAAACCTGAAATTCCTCAAATGGGTTATTTCTTGCCCTCACACTCAGGTTCTCCACATACTACACTTTATTCAACATCTTAGTTTCAAAGTCCAATGTCTTCCAAAACGATTAAGTCTGTACCTAAAAGTGCATAGGTGACTTGCACTCCTAACATGAAAATTCTGTAAAGGTTATTGTTAACACATTGACCCTCCTGCTACATTACCAAACTTCTTAATAACCTAGCCACAAGGAGATTCAATGCCATTGTGGGATGTTTTTACCCATGCATCCAAGCCCTACCATAAAACTGTGCAGTACTGGCATGGAAAACATCATGATGGCCAGAACTCCCCAGAGAGTGCACAGGGAAAACATGAAGAATAGGCTGCCACCCATTTTTGCCTATGTTGTGAGCACAGGAGGGCACTGCCTAAAACCACCATTGGGCTACACACACAGTAGCCTGAAACCATTGGGAATGGCAATGCTGATTGCCAAAAAGCAACTCAAAACTGTGGGGTATTCATTTTCTTAATCCCAAAAATGGTTGCAATACCGGTACTCACCACTATCAGAAAGCCGGCGTTTTAAAACCACCAGACTTTTGTGTAAAACTGAACAAATGAACCGAAAGCAGGCCAAGGAAAGACTTGCTAAGAGGTGGAAGAATGTAAAACTATATTCTGAAATGACTTGAAGGAAGCAATTATTTAATGTATAGGTAAAAATTGTAAGTTTGATTTAAACTGGGAACAAAAAGTGACATTTAGCTGAAACCTGGCTTAATGAAACTGGATTCTGCCTGAAAACTACCCCTGACAGGAGTTGAAACCTGCTCAGCCACTCTTCCCAGGCGTAGCTGCATCCTGCTGCCCCTTGCCAAAAGGAGATGACACCTCTCTGATTGAATTAAGGGAGGGGACCTGCAGCCTGCAGGAGGTTGAAAAAAGCACTGTCCTGGGCTCAGGCAAATGTTATATTGGGGGGTCGTAAAGTGGCTTCCTCTTGGGAGAAGTGGGAGGAGAAGTGCCTCTGGGGGCCACCCGAGCTGGAGGCGGGGACAGGCAGAAGCTTCCCCCATGTCCGTTGGAACCTAAACCACACCCCTGTTTGACCAGGGCACAATTTAAAAAAAGATAGATAACTCCTAGTGCGGACTTGTCAGAATTATATAAGTAATATCATTATTCTTGTGATTTTTCTGTGCACATTTTAAGAGGTGTTAGGACCCTGTGGTATGTTCCTGGGGATAGTAGCGGAAAAAAGGTTGTTACTCCAAATGTATGCATGTTAAAAATCGGACACTTTATCATCTGTAACCCACATTTGTGTAAAATCTGGAAAGGTTTAGAGGTCGTTATCTGGATGAAAAGTGGAGAATACTGTCATCAGTGGACACGACATCGTACAAAGACAGGGATCGGATGGTTTGGTGCTACAGAAAATATGTTAACTGGACCTATAATATTAGAAAAATGGTACATAGATAAATATGTATTTGGGTCAGAAATAGATTTGTGTGCAAATTGACCAGGGGAGGATCCTCTGACCCATAAACAGACCTCATCATGATGACAATCCATTTCCTTCCCCCAATCATGGGAGAGGGGAGAATTGGGCCAATGACAAGTAGAGAGGGGCAGGCTTAGCTAGGCCCAGGCACACACCCATTTTCAAAACACATAAAAAGAGACTGCTGGGACAGGTAGAGACATTCAATTCCATTTGCTGCGGAGCATGCTGACCGACAACTTCACATCCAGAGATCCAGACTTCAAATCCATCAATCACCAGAACCTGTAGCAGAAATTAACTCCAGAATTTGTAGCAGAGAGGCCTGAATCCACCAGCTGAATCCTCTTCAGCAGGCCTCAAAACCAACCAAACTATTCAACAGCCGGGCGAGCTGTTTGAATTTTTGCCAAGAAATTTTGCAAGAACCTGTAGCAGTATCCAGAAAGCAGTGCTGTATCCTGAACCCGAGAGAACCACAAACCAGACCGTGGTGAGCAGAACCGGTGCCTGATTGACCCGCCGCATCCAGAGAGGCTAGACCAGCAGAGCAGAGCTGACCCAGACGCTGTGAGCAGAACCGGAGTCCAGTCCAAAACCTGACCAGATCCGTGGCGAGGCCCATTCCTGCCCAAAATATATTGTGAGTACCGCCAGAACTGTGCAGAACCCAATCTCTTAGTTAAAATAATCTAATCCAAACTATTTTAACCTAATAGAACAGCCTCCTAGAAATCGTGTCATCTGTCATTTTTAAAGCTGCACAACTGTCACCTGTCAATTCTGCAACTGCAAGCTGTCACCTGTCATTTTGAGTTTTACTTTAAATCCGAAAATCTACCTTTATAAAATCGTCCGTATCACTTGAACCATTTGGGCTAGGAACGAACTTTAACTTTCATCTAAAAGCTTAGAATCTACTCCCTATACTTTTTCCGTAATCGCGAGACACGCACTCGTGAAATTTACCACGATTTGGCCCGATTTCTTCATCTGTAGAAATCAGCAGCTTTTTGCTTCTCTTTGCTAAAATTTGTTTGCAATCTCCTAATCCTTCATAGAGTATTGTTAAAGTGAGCCTGAACTAATATAAAGTAGCAATAAAATAGCCATCACCTACCCTGAACCTCTAGAGGGAATTAAAAGCAATTTTAGCACCTTTTCACTTCCTTGCAAACCACATTAAAGTAATTTGCCTGTGTTTAAAATTCATCCCTGTTTTCTCTAAGCTTGCTGGGGGAACTGGAACTGTGTATTGCATTATAAAGTGTGATTTGTTGGGATTCTTGAAGACTGTGTGCTCTCCTTCCATTTCTTGTATTGCATAGGGGGGGAGTGAATTGTCAAAAGAAAAAGTGATCATATTACCTTTTGCTAAAATCATAACAAGTTATTTCTGTACTGCATTTTATTCCACTTTGCGTTTCCTTGAACCATATAAAGCATTCTTTCCCACCTTATTCTTCTGTTCCTATTTATAAGTTACCTCTTGCGGACTACTGCTCATATTCACAAGTGTAATATTCATTATCAATTTATTTATAGAAGTGTGATATGGGATACATTGCTCACCGTAATCGTATTTCTGATGCTTGTATCTGCTTAGATTCACATGCTGTGCATAGGCCGACATCTAGTGGAAGCTGCAGAGTATTACAGTTTTTTTTCGAAACTCGAAAATGGGCGTCGACACAGGGCGTGCCAGTAATACTATCCCTAGTGTGACGACCACCTTACCCAAGATCCCTCACGCGTCTAGGATCCTCAGATTGTATTTTTTCTGACATGAGGTAGCATGAGGAGTAGCGTGAGTACAGATAATCCAAGCAGATAGACAGAAAGGTAAGACTACAAGCAATCATGCGCCTTCTCTCGGAGGGGAGGAAGGGTGGGTCGCATGTGAATCTAAGCAGATACAAGCATCAGAAATACGATTACGGTGAGTAATGTATCCCTTCTGAGGCTTGTGGAATCTGCTTAGATCACATGCTGTGCATAGATTAGCGAGCAGTACCAGAAGAAGGAGGTGGGATGTAAGAAGGGTCATGAGCAAATAAGTGTCTTAGAACCGCGTGTCCCACTTGTGTATCTGCCTTGGAATGGGTGTCAATGCAGTAATGCTGAGTAAAAGTGTGAATAGAGCTCCAAGTAGCTGCTTTGCAAATGGTGTCAAGGGGTACATTTGCAATGAAAGCCAGAGTGGCCCCAATGCCTCTAGTAGAGTGGGCCCTTGGCGTAAAAGGCAGAGTCTTTTCAGAGAGTGAGTAACATAGCTGGATACAGTTAATAATCCACTTCGAGATGGCACCTTTAGGGACGCGATCCCCCTCTCTGCCTGTAGCTACGGAGACAAACAGTTGATCTGTTTTCCTTAGCGGTCTTGTTTTATTTACATAGTAGAGGACCGCCCTACGCACATCTAGGGTGTGTAGTTTCACCTCAGCCGAGCTTTGCGGGTTCTGGAAGAAAGCCGGAAGCTCGATGGACTGGTTTACATGGAATTTTGATATAAATTTAGGTGAGAACCTAGGGTGTGTGCGTAAAACCAGTTTGTCTTTATGGACAGTAAAGAAGGGATCCTGCACTGACAGAGCCTGCATTTCGCTGACCCTTCTTATAGAAGTAATAGCTACTAAGAAGGCCGTTTTATAAGTCAGGTGTTTGAGACTGCTTTTATGCATGGGTTCGAAAGGGGGGCCCATGAGCTTGGCTAGCACCACATTAAGGTCCCACCCTGGTGGTGGGTTTGAAATAGGAGGGTGAAGTCTCTTTACTCCTTCCATGAAGCCTTTAACTACTGCTACTTTCCACCACGAAACCTTGCTATGGGAAGTGGTGTAAGCCGAGAGGGCTGCCAGGTGTACTTTCAGTGAGTTAAAAAACAATCCTGCATCTAGCAGGTGGAGCATGTATGTAACGATAGTGGAAGGAGTGCAATCAACCGGGTTGATTTGTCTACTCTGGCACCAGATAACGAACCTCTTCCACTTGTCAAAGTAACAGTGCCTTGTGTTTGGTTTCCTAGATTCCTTTAGGATGTCCATACACCTCTGTGGCAAATTGAGGTGTCCAAACTCTGTGACCTCAGGAGCCATGCTGCCAGGTTCATTGAGTTGGGTTGCTGCTGCACTGTTTGACCTTGGTGCTGGGACAGTAGGTTGTACCAGTCTGGAAGTTTGATGGGCTCGCACACCGCCATCCTGCGTAGGTGTGGGAACCACGGTTGTCTTGCCCACATGGGAGCAACTAGGACGAGCGTCATCGATTCCCTGTTCATCTTGTTCACCACTTTCCTGATGAGAGGAGTTGGTGGAAAAGCGTACGCAAACATCCCTGACCAGTTCATCCACAGGGCGTTCCCCTGGGAGTCTGGTTGGGGGAACCTGGATGCAAATCCTGGGCATTCTCTGTTTTCACTTGTGGCAAATAAGTCTATAGTGGGGAAACCCCACTGAGAGAAGATATCTTCTACGACCTCTCTGTGAAGAACCCATTCGTGTTCCTCTGGGAGGGAGTCTCTGCTCAGAGCATCCGCTAGGGAATTGAGCTCCCCTGGAACATGTTGTAATGACAGGAAGATGTTCCGTCTGAGTGGCCATATCCAGATTTTCTGGGCAAGCTTGGACAGATTTGGCGAGCGAGTCCCTCCTTGCTTGTTCAGGTAGAACATGGCTGTAGTGCTGTCCGTCCGGATTTGCACTGACAGGTTTAGTAGATGGGGCTCGAACGCCTGAAGCGCTCTGAATACTGCCAGAAGCTCTAGCAGGTTGATGTGGTTCTTGGCCACTGAGTGAGACCAGAGACCCTGAGCTGTGTGGTGGAGATGGTGAGCTCCCCACCCCGTCAGACATGCATCTGTAGTGACTACTGCCTGTACTTCGGGATCGTAAAAGGGTTTCCCCTGTGCGAGATTCTCTCTTGTCCACCAGTGAAGGCTTTGTACCAGTGTTGGCGAAACGACCACTAGATCGTCCCACTGACCACTTGCCTGAGACCTCTGTTTCGTCAACCATTCCTGCATGGGACGCATGCGCAGGCGCGCGTGGGGGACCAGGTAAATGCATGACGCCATCATGCCCAGTAAACGCATTGCTTTGCGTACCGTTATTTGTTGACCGGACTGATAATGCGGAATTTGCAGTAGTATATTCCGAATTCTTTCTTCTGAAGGAAAGGTCAACCCCTCCTGGGTATCCAGGATTGCTCCTAGGAATTGTTTTGAGGTGCTTGGCACCAGGCTTGACTTCTTCTCATTGATTGAGAAGCCTAACTCGTATAGGAGGTCGATAATCCTTTGAATGTTTGTCCTGCAAATTCCTGGGGTTTCCCCCGTTATGAGCCAGTCGTCCAAATAAGGGTACACTGGGATTGCCTCCCTGTGCAGGTGTGCAGCCGCCACCGCCAGTACCTTGGTGAATACCCTTGGTGCTGAAGCTATCCCGAAGGGCAGTACCTTGAATTGGTAGTGGCGACTGTCCACCTTGAAGGGCAAGTACTTTCTGTGCGCTGGGAACATGGAAATATGAAAATAAGCATCTTTCATATCCAAGATTGCCATGTAATCCCCCTTTTTTAGGAGGGGGATTACCTCTTGTAACGTGGTCATACGAAATTTTTGGGGCTTGACATACTTGTTGGCAGGCCGTAAGTCCTATACTGGGCGCATTGTCAAGTCTTTCTTTGGCACAAGGAAGTAAGTTCAATAAATACCCTTGTTTACCTGGTGTCCCGGGACGAGTTCTATCGCGTCCTTTTGTAGAAGAATGGCGATCTCCTCGAGGAGAATCTTCTGATGTTCTAAGGAGTGTACTCTTTGTCGTGGAGGATGGTTCCGGGAACGCTGCAGTAGCTCTATACAATATCCTGTGGATACTGTTGACAGCACCCATCTGTCTGATGTGATCCCTTCCCAAGCCTGGGTGAAGTTTGAAATGCGTCCCCCTACTGGGGTTGCGTGAGAAGGGACCCTGAACTGAGCGTCACTGCTTTGGTGGAGGCGTGCCGCCTCCCTTGCTGGGGCTGCCTCTGCCTTTACCACGACCTCTCCTATTACCTCTGCCGTAACCCTGGGTAGACTGTTGGTTGTTGTTCCACTGTGTACCCTGCCCCTGGGAATAGTTAGATCCTCTCTGGGAATTTTGGCCGCGTGGGCGACGAAAATTACTATTCCCTCTCTGGTTAGGGGGTTTATTGGTTAACTGGCCAAGGGACTTGAGTGTCTCGTATTCGTCCTTGGCATTTTTCAGTGCGTCTTCGACCGCCTTACCAAACAACAGATCGGCTTCCACCGGTTTGTCCAACAATGATGCCTGTGTTTCTGCCTTAAAACCATACTGCCGTAACCACGCATGTCTCTTGATAACAGTACCTTCTGCTATCAATCTGCCTGCGTTGTCCGCGGCGTCGAAGGTTGCTTTCAAAATGCAACCAGACACGGCTCTACCCTCTGTGGAAATCCGAGCTAATAGGCCCTTTAACGGTTCAGGAGCAGAGGCTATGAGAGCCACGACTTCTTCCCACTGATGGCAGTTGTAGCTGGCCAACAGGGTGGTGGAGTTAGCAATCCTTGCTTGATAGGCGGACGTTGAGGGTACCTTCCTGCCGAAACCGTATAGTTTTTTGCTCTCCTTGTCGGGAGGAGCTTCTGACGAAGACAAGGGTGTCCCAGCCCTCTTACAAGTGTTGGTGACAACTAGGGAGTCTGGCTTCAGATGTCCTCTTATATAGAGAGGGTCAGACTGTGCCGCCCTGAACATTTTTTCAACCCTGGGATTGACTGCTCTGGTGAGGTTTGGGTTCACCAGGGATGGATCTATTCTCCGCTGAATGGATTTAAGGATAGGGATGGTCTGGGCAACAGGCCTCCTTTCTCCCACTAACTCTTCTGTGAAATCCCTTTCCTCCTGTACACCGTGGGTGTCAATGTGGAAATGTTCTGCTGCGCGAGCGAGAACCTCATTTAGGAGGGGTTGGTTATCGACCGGGGAGTCGGTAACCGGGGCTTCGTTCTCTACCGGGGAATCTACTCTGTATGTTTCCGGGTCATCCTCTTCTTCTTCCTGGTCCTCATCATCCCCATAGTAGCCCGTCCCGGTTTGCTCTTCTATCATACCAAATTCTTGGTCTTCACAAAGGGAAGCCTCTCCTTGATACCGTGAGTATGGTGTTGCGTAAGGTTGTACCTCGAAGGGTTCAGACCTCATCAGGGTTTCACACCGGGCCTTCTTACTCGGGGGATAGGATCAGTGGAGCCTGAGGGTGTGGCCCCTTGTGGATCATACGAGAGGAAATGTTCTGGATTTTTATCATAGAAATCAGCCAAAGAAGACATTCTTGACATGACCCTATCTATGTCTTCACTGGACCATTTTTTGGAACTGGGAATGACTCTCTCAGCAAGTCTATGGGATTTATCTTGAGTAGCTTTGCTGGTTGTGGACCTATCAGCAGACCTGGGCTTGTCTGTCTGTTTAGGGGGGGTGGAGTGTTTCACAGGTGTGGAAGAATGTACAGGTAGTTTCTTCTGCTGTTTTCCCCCCTCCCCGTGCATAGAAAAATGTTTTCCCTGTCCCTTAGTGGCTCCAGAGTTTTTCGACGCCTGGTGTCGAGGATCGGGAGAGGTGTCCCTGTCCTTCGAGCGTGGGGCCTCGCTGGCTTTAATTGCGGGCTCCGACTCCTGGAGCGCGGCCTGGGGGTGGAAGTCGTCTTCGTCTTCCGACGATCGAACTTCTGTTAGCCTAGGGAGCTAGGCACTCTTGGCAAGAGTTGATGATTGCCTGGAGTCATGCGGCGATCTTGATCGAGAGCGCCCAGAGGACACTGAATCGGACCGTTCTGTCTGTGCCTCTTTCCGAGAACTCGACGTCGTCGAGTCTCGGTTGGACTTAGTGTGTTTAGTGTGTGTAGTATGTGAAGCACTTGTGTCGCCGGGGGTCTTCCCCATAGCCGCCCTGCCGGACGACCTTCCGAGGTCGGGGACCTGCGCTCGGCTGTCTTTCGACGCCGTAATGCCCTCGCTGTCTGAAAGTACGGCGTCGCTGCCATCGCTGAAGGTGCCCTCCGCTGCCATGGCCGCCTGCCTGGCGTGGTGGGCCCAACGCTTCGTCGAACGGTCCTTAAGTGTCTTAGGTTTAAACCTACTACACGCTCTGCAGTTCACTTCGGGGTGGTCCCTCGGCAAGCAGAGATTGCACGTGGCGTGCCTGTCCACCCAAGGCTATTTGCGATTGCACTTGGGGCAGAATTGAAAAGGGGTACCCTCCATACGCCCCTTGAGGCAGCGGGCTGTTAAGTGTAGGAAATGTATAAGGTGTACCTATATACCAAGTACCACCCCCCACTCTCCCTACTTGCAGGGCCCAGGCCAGCGGCCTACCAGGCCCGGGCCGAGGCCAGCGGCCTACCAGGCCCGGGCCGAGGCCAGCGGCCCAAATCCGAGGCCCAAATCCGTCGTGCAGCAGCCGACGGTCGATTTCTTCTCCAGCCGGCGTCGAGTGTCGAAGTTCGACGTTGGGGTGGGGAAGGATGTCAATAGATTATTATTTTAAATTTTAGCAAAAGTATGGCTAAGACCAGGGGACTCCGCAAAATGCTTCCGACCAGTATGGCGGAAAAAAACAATCTGAGGATCCAAGACGCGTAAGGGATCTTGGGTACAGTGAACGTCACTCTAGGGATAGTATTACTGGCACGCCGTGTCGACGCCCATTTTCGAGTTTCGAAAAACAAACTGTAATACTCCGCAGCTTCCACAAGATTTCGGCCTATGCACAGCATGTGATCTAAGCAGATTCCACAAGCCTCAGAAATATATATATATATATATATATATATATATATATATATATATATATATATATATATATATATATTGTTTAAATTTTCAAATAAACCTTTCAATTTGCAAAACAAACCTACTTCTTGGCTCAGTGGGGTCAGGAGGATTCTAAGAGGGGGTGTTATACAAGGGCTGTCATCCAGAGTACTGAACTGGATATAAAAATACATCAATAAGGGTTTTCCTCAGCATCCCAGACTAGGCATTGACTTAGCTGTAGTGTGGATTGAATATCGCTTACAAAAGTGGGGGCTAGGAGCCGGGATATTCTGGGTTAGATTTACCACTTGTGCAGATTAATACAGTGTGCCAACTGACCAGATACACATATCCGGTTAGATCACCACGCTGTTTTACACTGTGAAAGCATCCCTCAAAGGAACGCTCTAAGGAAACGGTCTGTTTTGCAAAATAAAATACAAACTTCTGTAAGTCAGCAAGGAACTCAAATTCCAGAATGACTACCTTGGTAGATATGAAAATAGCCAGGGAGCACTTCTTACATAAGCTATTTGTGAGAGGTGAGTGGACTCATCAGGACCAAACGGTCTGGTTGCAGGCAATCACGCAACAGGTAACTGAAACAGGGTCAGATATATGGAGAGATCAGGGTCCATTACATGTGGCCCTGAGTGAATTATACATGGCTCCTAAAGTTAAAGATGAAAACGACAAGATGGTTAGGATAGCGGCATATTTGTATCTATATATGGGAGCCATGCAGGACAAATGTGCTGAAGGCCAAGATCTGGCAAATAGGTAACAGATGGTGTTAGAAAAGGCCCAATCTGACCTGGTCTTTTCTGAGCAGAGGCTGCAGAGGAGCCAAGAGTCAGAAAATGATAGCAGGCAGTACATCACTAAAATAAAGGAGGACATGGATATACTGCAACAGGAAAAGACAGACCAGGATACCAGAATTCTGGCTTTGCAGAAGGAGCACCAAGACAGTTTGGACTCCTTACTGCAGAGCCAGAAAAAGCTGGAGCAACAGATCAATTTCAACAGGGCATGCACAGAGCAGGTAGCCACCCTGCAAATCCAACTAGACAGAGAGAAAGAGGAAAACAATAAATTGATTTTTAAAGACCTGGATACGCAGGCAGAGTTTGATGAAGAACACCAGAAAGCTGGTGCCTTTCAAAGGCAGAGGGACGACCTGGCATCACAAATGCAGGCTCTTGGTCAGGAAAGGGATACCTTAGGCCAGGAAGTCTGCCATTTAAAAAGAAAAATTGAAGAAAATCACTTGGCCCTCCAGGGGCTGGGTGACCTCCAAAAAGAGCATCAGGGCTTGCTAGATCACACCAGGAGGGTGGAGGAGGCTCTGGCAAGAAAGGAGCAGGCCAGTAGGGATGGAACTGAGGAGGTAACCCTCCTGCAGCAGAGACTGGCCCAGTACTCCAGGGCCAATCAGGAGGCACAGAGAGAGAATGAGGCTCTCTGCCAGCACAATGATAGGCTCCAGCAACAGGTAGCGATGCAGGAGAAACTGATAGAGTGTAGTAAGGCCTTAACTGAGGAACTGAAAGCGCAGGCTCTTGCATTGCAACAGGAAGCAGGGGCGGATAGAGATGAGGTTCGCTGGGAAAGAGAAACTCCTGAGCATAACCTTAGGAGCCCTAGTACCAGAGGCCTTCATCTCTCCCAATCCCTGGACTCTGCCACCCCCATGTCCCCTCGCGCACATGAGCCCAGGGCCACGGGGATATCCAGCTAGAAGTATGGGGCTCATAGGCCAGTACCTCCCATGGATGGGCGGGCATCCGAGTATGGGCACCCAAGCACAGTGCAATTTAGTAGGGAACCCCAGGAGAGTAGGCCCATTAAGGGCATCCTGAAAACCTCTGCCCAGTTAGGTCAGTGGGGGGGGTACCCATCAAATCCTGGCAGCAAGGAGGGATCTGAAGACTCCTCTGAGCATTACAGGACACAGGAGACCAGGTCCCCACATTCTGCCAGCCATTCCCAGGCTCGCAGAATCCGGGAAAACCTGGAAGATCAGACGGGCACCTCTGGGAGCAGCGCTTCTGAGTCGGAGGATGAATGGACCAGGGTTACCCGAACCAAAAAGGCCAATAAGGCAAAAAGGGCCTTGCTTAAGGACCCATTGAAACAAATAAAGGCAATAAGGAGTGTCATCACGCCTTATCATAAGAACGCCAAGTATTCTGTTTGGGAACACTTGGAGCTCTATGAGCAAATGATGGAGACTTTCCATTTGAAGGACAGCCAAAGCTGTATTCAATATGTAAAGTGGACCTTCTCACCAGAATACTCCAGTTTATTTGCGGGGCTGGAGGATCAAAACCATTGAAGGTGGTCCACATACAGGGCGGCCATCTTGAAACATTTTTCTGTGCCCAAAATCCTCAAGAAGCTCGCAAGGCAGCCTACAATTTGCAATGTGGGGAGGATCAGGCCCCACAAGAGTTTGTGCAAGAATTAAAGCGTGCTTTTGCGCAGACCACCAGACGGGTGCGCACGGATAGCAGAGAATTTATCAATACGTTTTTCCATGCCTTACCCAAATACATAATGACCCAGCTCGTGAGAGATTTTCATGAGAAAAGATCTTTAGACTGGGTCATTGAACAGGCTACCCGGATCTATGACGTGCAGAAGCCCATCGAAAATAAAAATAACGCGCCGAAAAACCCCAAAACCAACAGCCCCCCTGCTGTTGCCAAGGTGGCAGAGGTAAAGGTTGCCCCCGTTTTAGATTTGGAGATGGGGGGGCCTAAAAACCTGCCTGCACCAAATAATTCACAGCCCAGAAGGCCCTCGGGCCAGTCACAGACAGGGAGTCGAGGAGGTAGTCCCACAAATGGGGTCCCCCGCTCCCCTGACTATGTAAGTCCCCGCTACAAGGGAAACCGACCAATCCTGGGTTATGTGTGGACTCCTCCAGCCCAAGGGGGGGATCCAGCCAAGCACCTGACCCGGGGAACTTCCCTCCTAACTTCCCCCAGGAGGGCAGAAATTCACCAAATCCTGGTCAGAACTTTTTCCCCAGGTATCCACCCAATTTCCAGCCCCAAAATCATCCATCCTTCTTTCCCCAATTCCCTGAGCCCAGACAACCTAATCCGGGAGAGGGGAGGCCAAGGGTGGAGGGGTACCAAAATCTTCCCAACCAGGGGTACTACCAGAGAAGGGATAGCTACCCTTCCCGGGATCAGCCCAGGGGAGAAAATAGAGCCCCGTATCAGCCTGAGCGGGTTTCACAACTTGAGCGCCAGGTCCAAAATATGGCACGGGATCTGGGTCACATACTGAGGGCTCAACAGAACCCTCAGATGAGTATGCCACCGCAGAATGCCCCAAACTCTGGACCTGGTGCTCCATAACAATGACGGGGGCAGCACCCCGATAACCCACTGGTTCCCAGGGAGGAGGCACAAGGGGAAGGGGGGTGTAAAGCCTTGGAGGAAGCCTACTTCCCAACTTGTAAACAGCCCCTGGAAAACCAGGAACCGGAAACAAAATCTCCTACCCATGAAAGTCTGCCACCCAAGGAGCAGAGAGGAGGTAGGAGAAACAAAGTACCCAAACAGGCCCTGTTTGTGGAGGAGGTACAGATCTTCCAATTTGAGGGAGAGGGATCCTCAGAGGATCCTGGGGAAAGGATCTTCTCCTTTAGAGATGGGGGAACTCCTCCCAAGGAAAAATGGGTCCCCAGGGCTGCCAATTCAGAGTGGGGAGATGTGGAGACTGAGCTACTGCCGCCCATCATCTCATCCCAAAACCGACAATACCAAAATCCCCTGGTTCAAACCCATCCTGGTGACTGCCTCCAAAAAGGGGGTGGCGGCCCAGAACCGGAACCAGGGGAACCCACAATGGCTCGGATCTCCAGTTGCCAACTTTTTCTTTCAGATTCCCAAGGCTCTCCACAGAATTCTGCCCAAATCTCTTCGCTAGCAATGTCCAAAACCAGAAAGTTAGCCCACCGGTTGTCCAAAAATTTGCATTATCTGTGCCCCCTTGAGGAGAAGGAGGGAAGATACTATGCCCCGGTACAAGTACAGGGGCAGGGTACAATTTTGGCACTGGTGGACACTGGATCCCAAGCTACCCTTCTGTCCAAAAGGGCCTTTGATGAACTAAATGCAGGAAGGGGGAGAATTACCGTATTCCTCTCACCTCTCTTCCTGGACAACTGCAGAACTTTGACGAGAAGGAAATTCCTGTCGAGGGGACTGCAGATTTGGACATCAAAATTGGGCGACACAAGGTGAAACACCCGGTCATAGTAGTGACTCCAGAGGGCACCCCTTGTTTACTAGGGAATGACCTCCTGAGAAGGTTACCACCCCTAATAGATTGCGTAAACAAGGTCCTCTGGACCCAGACTAGCCGACCAATAAAATTAAAACAGAGTGTCAACCATGTTAGTTTAAATGGCACCTGCCACATGGTTGAACAAAAATCTGACCAAGTAGAATTTCACTTCCAGAACAACCAAATTCCAGACGTGACAATAATAGCAGTAGGACAACAGACTGGTGATGGGGGGTCCTCTCTATTTCGGAAAATCAACCTTCCTTCCAGTTTAAGGTGGTATTCCACACTGGAAGGAAACACCCTGAAATTCTTTACTAATCCACAATCAGAAACTCCCACTCCTATAGTCCAGAAAGATGTGAAATCAGCTCAGAGCCTGGCTGATATTCAGCAAATTGGAGAGCAGTTGTTCATCCCTGTTCAGTTAAATGATGGGAAGGACTCTGTTCTCGCTCGAGTGTGTGTGAACAACGGTAAGAGCTTCATCAGCGAAGCCATGTTCCGCCAACTCCCAAAAGATCCAGCCATTCCCACATTTAAACTGATAGACACATGGGAAATGGACCTGGAAGCACCTAATTCCAAACATCTCCTGCCAAGCAAGTGTATGCTCAAAATCTCCATTGGCAACAAGAGCATAGTCCATAATTGTTGGGTTGTGCGAGACGTCACTGCCGCCTTTTACTTAGGCAGTGACATTCTCAATCGCTATGCCATTAGTTTGGACCTAATAAACTTCAAAGCTTGGTCCCAATTAGCGGATAATCCCATGGGCTTTGATGATTCAGAAAAAGCATTTAGGTCAGCTCAATTGCTACCTTATGCCCTTGAAATTCAGATTAAAGAGGAAGTCACCATCCCAGAAAGGACCTGACAATTCTCCCTGGAAGTGAAAGTTAAAAGAGGACAAAAATTGAAAAACCCTGATGCTTATATTCATCTAAATGCTTCTCTCCAACAGCAAGGGTTGGGGGTAAACCCAACACCATTAGTCAACATAGAACATGACACCATTCCAATAGAGGTGGATAACAGTGACTTAAAGAGTATTACTCTAGCCGCAGGCACCATCATTGGAATGGCGGTTGATGACCGACATCTCTCCTTTGATTTAGGAAATTAACTGTTAGGACCGATCCCCAAGGACTGTTTTGACAGTGACAGTGAGGACAATACAACACCAGACAGGATTTTCACCCGGCATGGGGGGGACCTTCCTGGTGTACACTTCTTGCCCTTATGGTACGCAAGATGTGACTTGTGACTTCAGGAGGGATGAGGTGATTTTTCAGGTCCATGAGGGCTGCCTTTCCCACCTGAAGCCTCCAGTCCAAATCAGCACTCTGACCAGGGACTTCTCCACCCAGCTGGAGGAGGCCGCTGAGATAGCCAAACCAGAAGTCTTTCCAGGCTTCAGGCAGATGGTGGAAGAGAGGGTCAACCTAGCTGATGCCTGCGTGACTCTGGAACAGAAGCAAAAGTTGAAACAAGTTTTCTTGGATTTCCAAGATCTCTTTGCGGTAGACTCATATGACTGTGGTCGCACCGACATCCACACAACAACAATTCCCACGGACCCTGGAATGACTCCAGTGTTTGTGAAGCAATATCGTTTGCCTCTCGCATCCATGGAGTCCCTTACTGAAATAATTAAGAACCTTGAGTCCCGGGGAATAATACGTCCAGTACACAGCACCTTCAATAATCCGGTGCTGGGAAGCCAAACGGCCAGTGGAGACTCTGCGCCGACCTTAGGGAGCTCAACAAAGGGGTCCATACTTCCTGATGGCCTCTTCCCTACATTGACCAAGGGCTGGCCCAGATCCAGGAGTCGCAGGTATTCACTGCAATAGACCTTACCAATGGGTACTGGACCGTGCCTGTCAGTAGGGAGGACCAATACAAACTGGCTTTTACCTTTGGGGGCTAGCAGTACACATGGACCCGGACTCCCTTCGGACACCTCAACTCCGGCAATGAATTCAACATTTTCCTACATAAGGCCATGCCCGACCTGGGTGCGAGGGGTAACCTGGCTTATGTAGATGATGTCCTCATCAAAAGTTCATCTAAGGAAGAACACATAGCGGAGATCTGTTATGTTCTGACACAGTTGAGGGCCGCCGGAGCAAAACTTTCCTTCCAGAAAGCACAGTGGTGTAGAACCCGTGTTAATTTCTTGGGGCATGAGATTACTCCTCAGGGTCTCTGTCCCCAAGAAAAGAAAGTGGAAGCACTCCAGAAACTGAAGGATCCCACAACTCTGCGGGAACTAAGGAGCCTCCTTGGACTGACTAATTACAGCAAAAAGTTCATTGAAGGCTACGCAGAGATCACTAGACCCCTGATTCATCTCTTGAAGGGGTGGTCAAGTGGGAATGGGTTTCAGAACAATCCGAGGCAGTAAGACAACTCAAGAGAAGCCTCTCACAAGCGCCTTGCCTTGCTTACCCTGTCAGAAATAAGGAGTTCTTCCTGGAGACAGGGTTCTCTAATACGTGCTTGACGGCAGTATTATACCAAAAGCATGACAAGGTCAATAAAGTAATCTCCTATGCGAGCAAAACTTTATCCTCTGTGGAGGAAAAATTCAACGATTGTGAGAAGGCACTCCTGGCAACGGTGTCGGCATTGAAGAATTACCGCCCGTTCATCCAGGGGGAACACATCATAGTGGAGACTCCACACCAGCCTCTGCAATATCTCCAAAGTGACAGGATCCGGGACGGAAATGTAATTCCCAAATTACTTCCTGGATTCTGTCAATGCAAGGCTTTCCTGTAGAGGTCAGATATGGCCAAAACAAGAAGAGTCCTCTCGCGCAAGGTCTGGCTGACTTGCATGATTGTGCCAGAGAAAACTGTCTCGAGGACGAAAGTCTAAAAACCAAGGACAACATGGAGGCATACCTTAATTCCCCACACAAAGTCTTTGAAGAGGACAAGTGTGAGGGAATGCCCACTGTCTATGTGGATGGATGCTCTTACCATGTTGACAACAACGGGGAGAAAGAACTGGTGGCCGGCGTAGGGAATGCATGGGTGAGGGAGTTTCCAGAACCTTCCGCTGGATACAAAATTGGTCCCCGAAGTAGTCAGGTGGCAGAATTGATGGCTGTGCATCAGGCCATCCTCACTGCTGTCCAACATCAACTCCACGAACTGGTCATAATCACAGATTCGGATTATGTACGGAAGGGGTTCGTGGAGCACCTGGTTAATTGGAAAACCAGAGGCATGTTATGTGCTAATAACAAACCCCTGAAACATGGGAAGTTAATCCAAAACATAGATAATCTGGTCACATCGAATGGGATGACCATCTACTGGAAAAAGATCAAGGGTCCTTCCAAAGTAGAGGGACCAGACAAAACTGGAAATGACTTAGCTGATCAGCTGGCCAAAACCGTGGCCATCCAAGGGGATCTAATAGAAATAGAGTCCCTGTTGGGGGAAATCCAGGTCACTGCCATCACTAGGTCCCAGACCAATGCTCACAATGATCTTTCAACTGCACAATGGAGTAAGGAGACCCCTGATGCTGATTTGATTACAGCTCAGACGGTGGATCCAATTATGGGTAAATTTTACCAACACCTTGAGGACCCTGAGAACTTTCCCCTGACGGATACCGATTACATTGGGAAAGAGGACCTAAGAGTGTTGATGAAATGTCCAAAGATGTTCCGAATCCAAGACGGTTGGTGGTAAGGAAATCCCAAGCTGGCCATGATCAGTGGGTGGTTCCTACCTTATTCCGAAGCCTGATGTTAAGTCACGCCCATGATGCGGCCACTGCCGGTCATAGGGGGTTTCACACAACACTGGAAATCTTAAGAGAGGTTGCATACTGGCCACACATGGGGCAGGACCTCGACCAATACTTGAAGGGGTGTCTTGTGTGTGCACAATTTCAGCCATCATCCCTCACACACCGTGCACCTCTCCAAAAGAGGGGGATGACACTGCCATGGTCAGATTTGCAAATCGACTTTATAGGCCCTGTAATTCGCTTGTCTAGAGGAAACAAGTACATGTTGACCGTTACATGCTTGTTTACCAAGTGGGTGGAATGTCTCCCCTCCCCAAACTGCAAGGCAGAAACAGCAGCTGCCCCTGATGATTAACCACATCTTTTCCCGTTTTGGTCTACCTCAAAGGAGTGAGTCAGACAGGGGTAGCCACTTCACCAGTGAAGTAATGACACAGATGTGGGAGATACTGGGTGTTAAAAGGAAGCTACACATAGCTTACAGGCCAGCTTCTTCTGGAGCAGTAGAGAGATACAACCGAACCATTGGGAGCATATTAAAAAAGTTTGTGGCAGATTCTGGGCCAAGTTGGGATATCCGATTACCTCTGGTCCTAATGGCCATCAGATCTACCCTTTCATCTGCAACTAAAATGTCACCATTTGAGTTGATGACTGGACGCAAGTTGGTGCTTCCCCGGCATTTGCTCTACAGGACTCAAGAGCAGACACTGATAAATACCTCCACAACTCATGAGTATGTGGAGAATTTAAGGAAACACCTTCAGCATGCTTTTGCCTATGCTCAGCGGAATCTAGAAAGATCAGCTGATAGCATGAAAACCCACTATGACCTGAAGACCACCAGGAGGGAATATACTGTGGGGGACCGGGGCTATCTATACAATTTCCAAAGGAACCAGGCCAAACAGCGAAAATGTTTGCCTACATGGAAGGGACCGTTTGAAATTATAGACAAAATCTCCCCTGTGGCCTACAAGATCTGCATCCCCAAAGGCGGTTTGGCAGAGGGGGAAGACAAGTGGGTCCATATAAATCAGCTAAAGTGTTGCCATCCCAGACACACTCTGCAACAACTGGAGGAGTCCTCTGCAATACCAGAGGGGACCGCTCCAGAATAATTCAATTCCAGTCCTAAAATATCCCACATATAGTCTCTAAAATATTATGATTTGGAAAGAAAATGTCTTATAATTGTATCTTGTTTTGGTTAAAATAAGAACGCAAATGTTTGGACTATAAAATGTATATGCCACCCCACCATATCAATGGTGGGGAAGAAATGTCTAGGAATGTGTATTGCCGCTTTGCTTTATCATCCTAGGAGAGATGAAACCATGGAGACTGACCAAGGAGGACGACCGGGGACCGGGAGCAGAGACCCGAGGGGCCCAGGGTACCGCCCAATCCTCCCATCAGGACCAGCAAGAATAACTGATTGATCGACTGGAGGGAGGAAAAGATGCTGAACTGTGCCATCTATGGAATTGGAAGAAGAGGAGGCGAACATCCCAGATCTTGCGAGTTCCATCAGTGAAAGGACAGAATGGCCATCGCAAGAGGGGGGGGCTTGTGGGATGTTTTTACCCATGCATCCAAGCCCTACCACAAAACTGTGCAGTACTGGCATGGAAAACATCATGATGGCCAGAACTCCCCAGAGAGTGCACAGGGAAAACATGACGAATAGGCTGCCACCCATTTTTGCCTATGTTGTGAGCACAGGAGGGCACTGCCTAAAACCACCATTGGGCTACACACACAGTAGCCTGAAATCATTGGGAATGGCAATGCTGATTGCCAAAAAGCAACTCAGAACTGTGGGGTATTAATTTTCTTAATCCCAAAAATGGTTGCAATACCGGTGCTCACCACTATCAGAAAGCCGGCGTTTTAAAAACACCAGACTTTTGTGTAACACTGAACAAATGAACCGAAACCAGGCCAAGGAAAGACTTGCTAAGAGGTGGAAGAATGTAAAACTATATTCTGAAATGACTTGAAGGAAGTAATTATTTAATGTATAGGTAAAAATTGTAAGTTTGATTTAAACTGGGAACAAAAAGTGACATTTAGCTGAAACCTGGCTTAATGCAACTGGATTCTGCCTGACAACTACCCCTGACAGGAGTTGAAACCTGCTCAGCCACTCTTCCCAGGCCTAGCTGCATCCTGCTGCCCCTTGCCAAAAGGAGTTGACACCTCTCTGATTGAATTAAGGGAGGGGGCCTGCAGCCTGCAGGAGGTTAAACAAAGCACTGTCCTGGGCTCAGGCAAATGTTATATTGGGGGGTCGTAAAGTGGCTTCCTCTTGGGAGAAGTGGGAAGAGAAGTGCCTCTCGGAGCCACCCGAGCTGGAGGTGGGGCAGGCAGAAGCTTCCCCCATGTGCTTTGGAACCTAAACCACACCCCTGTTTGACCAGGGCATAATTTTAAAAAGATAGATAACTCATAGTGCGGACTTGTCAGAATTATATAAGTAATATCATTATTCTTGTGATTTTTCTGTGCACATTTTAAGAGGTGTTAGGACCCTGTGGTATGTTCCTGGGGATAGTAGCGGAAAAAAGGTTGTTACTCCAAATGTATGCATGTTAAAAATCTGACACTTTATCATCTGTAACCCATATCCCTGGTGCACATTTGTGTACAATCTGGCCAGGTTTAGAGGTCTTTCTCTGGATGAAAAGGGGAGAATATTGTCATCAGTGGACACAATATCGTACAAAGACAGGGATCGGATGGTTTGGTGCTACAGAAAATATGTTAACTGGACCTATAATAGTAGAAAAATGGTACATAGATAAATATGTATTTGGGTCAGAAATAGATTTGTGTGCAAATTGACCAGGGGAGGATCCTCTGACCAATAAACAGACCTCATCATGATGACAATCCATTTCCTTCACCCAATCATGGGAGAGGGGAGAATTGCGCCAATGACAAGTAGAGAGGGGCAGGCTTAGCTAGGCCAAGCACACACCCATTTTCAAAACACATAAAAAGAGACTGCTGGGACAGGTAGAGACATTCAATTCCATTTGCTGCGGAGCATGCTGACCGACGACTTCACATCCAGAGATCCAGACTTCAAATCCATCAATCTCCAGAACCTGTAGCAGAAATTAACTCCAGAATTTGTAGCAGAGAGGCCTGAATCCACCAGCTGAATCCTCTTCAGCAGGCCTCAAAACCAACCAAACTATTCAACAGCTGCTGTTTGAATTTTTGCCAAGAATTTTTGCAAGAACCTGTAGCAGTATCCTGAAAGCAGTGCTGTATCCGGAACCCGAGAGAACCACAAACCAGACCGCGGTGAGCAGAACCGGTGCCTGATTGACCCGCCGTATCCAGAGAGGCTAGACCAGCAGAGCAGAGCTGACCCAGACGCTGTGAGCAGAACCGGAGTCCAGTCCAAAACCTGACCAGATCCGTGGTGAGGCCCATTCCTGCCCAAAATATATTTTGAGTACCGCCAGAACTGTGCAGAACCCAATCTCTTAGTTAAAATAATCTAATCCAAACTATTTTAACCTAATTAGAACAGCCTCCTAGAAATCGTGTCATCTGTCATTTTTAAAGCTGCACAACTGTCACCTGTCAATTCTGCAGCTGCAAGCTGTCACCTGTCATTTTGAGTTTTACTTTAAATCCGAAAATCTACCTTTATTAAATCGTCCGTATCTCTTGAACCGTTTGGGCTAGGAACGAAATTTAGGCTTTCCAACAAACCTAGACTCAACTTCCTATACTTTTTCCGTAATCGCAAGACACGCACTCGCGAAATTTACCGCGATTTGCGATTTGGCCCGATTTCTTCATCTCTAGAAATCAGCAGCTTTTTGCTTCTCTCTTTGCAATCTGCTAATCCTTCATATAGTATAGTTAAAGTGAGCCTGAACTAATATAAAGTAGCCATCGCCTACCCTGAACCTCTAGAGGGAATTAAAAGCAATTTTAGCACCTTTTCACTTCCTTGCAAACCACATTAAAGTAATTTGCCTGTGTTTAAAACTCATCCCTGTTTTCTCTAAGCTTGCTGGGGGAACTGGAACTGTGTATTGCATTATAAAGTGTGATTTGTTGGGATTCTTGAAGACTGTGTGCTCTCCTTCCATTTCTTGTATTGCATAGGGGGGGAGTGAATTGTCAAAAGAAAAAGTGATCATATTACCTTTTGCTAAAATCATAAGTTATTTCTGTACTGCATTTTATTCCACCTTGCGTTTTCTTGAACCATATAAAGCATTCTTTCCCACCTTATTCTTCTGTTCCTATTTATAAGTTACCTCTTGCGGACTACTGCTCATATTCACAAGTGTAATATCCATTATCAATTTATTTATAGAAGTGTGATATATATATATATATATATATATATATATTGTTTACATTTTCAAATAAACCTTTTAATTTGCAAAACAAACCTACTTCTTGGCTCAGTGGGGTCAGGGGGATTCTAAGAGGGGGGTGTTATACAAGGGTTGTCATCCAGAGTACTGAACTGGATATAAAAATACATCAATAAGGGTTTTCCTCAGCATCCCAGACTAGGCATTGACTTAGCTGTAGTGTTGATTGAATATCGGTTACACCATCTCCCAGCAACCACAGTATGGCACCAATTTATATCAACTTTCTTCATGCTACCCCTTTTTTTTAAAGCCACAATGCCGACAACTTATACTAAAATGTCATACACATCACTGACACCCTTGATATGGCCAACCATTACTCCTGTGAGCCTTCTTGCAAGACAATCTCAAATTTCCATGAAATCAGTTCCTGAACCTGAATAACGCGCACCTATCTCCATAACAAGCTTAGTTCTTCCTGTGCCGCAGATTCAGCATTCCTACCATACCTGGAAGTAACCTCCGTTCTTCCTGTTTATCCGCTGACTATAACCCATCGTCTGGTAATCATCATGGCGTACGCCGTGGCTTCTGCTCACATTACTGCATCATCGCTAAACACGAGCCCATGCACTGAGTGGGCATAGCATAAACCTGCCCTACCCGATACTGACATCACCACGTTTCATCAGCGTTGACGGGTGCTTCCCTCTCGCATATCAACCTCTTTACTTCCCAGATCAACAATCCTGTTCTCCATGACGAGGATCGGAATGTTGATACGTTCACCATGGTGAGAATCGGAACAATGATGCGTTCCCCATCACCCTGCACTGACTCGATGCCATCATTTGTGCCCTGCTCACCAAGCACGTCAGAGCTCTCCAGCCCCAATGGCTTCTCGTTCACTACATCAGCACTAGTGTCCCTTCCTCACCTCTTAGATATACTACATAACGGTAAAGACAGCGTATTCTATTCAGCACCCATTTCTAAGCTATAATTTCCTTGCTGGGCACCTTCTTCTCACATTTCTTTTGTTGTGCCCATCACATGGGAAATAACTCTCTGCCTCTTCTTTGCCAAGGCTTCGGGCCTGGAATAGGACCATTACTAATGCACTGCACACTCTGCTTCATCTTTACACATGTTGCCATATTACCAAGTCAGGGAACTTCTGCTTGCTTTGCCTTACTTTCATAGCCATGGCTTCACCCTGGGACATTTCACAGCCAGTTCTTCACCCTTGGGACATTTCACAGCCAATTCTTCACCCTGGGACATTTCACAGCCGATTCTTCACCCTGGGACTTTTCAGTGTGCTGTGGGTAGCCCTCCTTCGTCTCTGGGTATCACAGGGGTGTTCTCTTTACAGCTGGTACCCCTTCCTCTGGCCACTCTTCTTCACCCTGGGTCTCTTTGGATACTGCGCACATTTCCCATGCCCTTGCACTTCTAATGGGAACACAGCATCCCCTTACTTTGCTTTCCTCTGGGTCTTCCACTGTGGCAGCAGCTCCCTCTAAACTTTGCCCAAGCCCTCCCCTCCTTCTTCTCCATGGTTGATGGTGACTTACTTGTGGGGGCAGTGGTTCCTCCTACTTCTTTTCTGCACCCCCTGCAGCAGACATGTAACTTTGAACTTCTTCTCCTTCCACGTAGGTACGTCGCCAGGCCTCACACACAGAGACCAGCTTGTCGCCAGTGAAGTAAAGTAGGATCCTGAGGCACATCAGGTAGGTTGCAGCAAGTTACTTTATTCCAGTTACATGAAGTTAAAACACAATGACACTGTGAGAACCACTAGCTCCCATCACCCAGACAGGGACTCTCCAACTGCCTGAGTCTGGAACCTTAGCTACAAGCATTCTCTCACTCACACCATAACATTCTCACTGTTACACCAAACATTCTCTCATACATCACCAGGCTCCTGCATCCATCCCAAGCACTATACAATAATATCTATATCTCAGAAACCGAAGATGTTAGGAAAGGTAAAATTCACATTTTAAATCTTCATTATATTCTTAAAATTGGTTGCAGAGTAATGTTTGAGAGAAAAAATGTCATCCCTTCAAGACTTCAGTTCCCCTTAAAGGTTTGTTTTGGCATGACCATCAACAAATCTCAGGGACAGACTTTAAAGGTAGCAAGGATTGACCTTAAGGGAAGACTGCTTCTCGCATGAGCAGTTTTACTCAAAGATTTTTTTTTTAGGTTGCAGATGCCAAATTAGTAATTTTGATTTTTTTGTCTGTCTTATTGTCTGTAATTACAACACAACAAGATTTCTGGATGCTAACCAATAGAACAACTATCTTTGTTTTGTAGCCAATATGCCCCGGCTAACATCTGCAATAAACATTGCTTATTACATTAAGACATCAACATCTCTGGGTCCCCTAAAACCCCCCTTTGTACCGTATGTCCACAATATGCTTGAACAATTTGCTTTACATTTAACATGTGTATGCCTTGTGTTGAACACAATATGCCTTTGTCTGTATATGAGATGGTCATGTTTAGTCTGCTCATGATGTCTTGTCCCAATATATTTACAGGTGTCTGTCAAGAGTAAAGCAAAGGTAGTGATAAGTCGTGATCTAAGGAACCACTTCTTGAGCCCCAGAGAATGCTTGATTATTCATGGCATCCCTTGACAACATAAATGTTCCTTCGCTAATGCATGACCTAGTCGCCCCAGTGTCAACAAGAAAGGAAACAAAGTTGTCACCTATCGCCACCCCTATGCGAGGTTCCTTTGCAGGGTTGGGTGTGATCGACAGGATGGGACACATCAAGTTCGTCTCTGGGCTTTCCTATTGGGGGTACATGAATAACCCGTTCCCTGTAATTCCCCACCATGGTAACTCCTCCCATTCGTCAGATGGGTACTGTTGCCACTGTGTCCATGGGTGCTGGTGCGTCTTCATTCTGTATCTGTGCTAGTTGTTGTGTGCTTCCTCTTGTCTGTGGGGCTTGTAGATACTGTGTTATCAGTGCTGACATCTGTGGTACCTGCATCTGTACTTGTGGCTGCACTTGTTCCTGTGGTTGTGTTTGTGGCATCTGTAGATCTATACCCTGCATCTGCCCTTGCGACTGTTGATCTTGTGCATAGTAACCTTCTTGTCACCCTTGATATGGCTGCTGGCCTTGCTCTCCCCAATTCTGTTGCACCCCTCTAAATCGACAAACCCTTTAGATGTGCCTAGCTGCCCGCAAGTCCAGCACTGTGGTGCTCCCTCCCTTGTCCCTGAAAACGCCCTGAAAAATCTCCTGAGTTCTGTTGCATCTGTTGTCCATACTTCTGAAACCCTCCGGAAAACCACCCTTGGTTGTGAAGCATCTGTGGCCTGAAGCCATGCCACCTTTGTAGGCCGCCCCTTCCTCGGAACCCATGCTCTGGGCTGCCCCGCCCCATGTATCCTCCCCCATGGGCGGTGCAAACTGTTGTTGCTGATGTGTCTGTGGGGTCGGACTAGTTATAACCGCCCCTTCCATTGCATACTTTGATAGCTTTCTCTGTACTAGTTTTGCTTCATCTGCCTTCCTGTCTTCCGCTTTTTGCTTAACCTTATCCTGCCATAGTCTACAATGATGCACTATTGTGATCTGTATCTCTGCAATCCTTTCGCTTCCATTCCTACTAATTTCTTCAACCTCTTCTGAACTGGCTTTGGTAGTCCCTGCACTAATATGTAATAAAATATTGCTACTGTTTTGTCCCAACGCTCTCAGGTTTCAAGGCGCCAAAGCTCTTGAATCTCCTGAATGTACTGCACAGGATCTTAATCTTCCCTCATTTTACATGATGTAATCGCTCCAATGTCTGATGTGTCTGGGTATTGTGTTTGTAATGCTTGCCAAACTGCTGCCCTCCAGTTTGCAAATGGTGCCCCATTGTGCGCTGTGTTCTGTGTCGTCTCCACTGGGAACCCTGCCCTTTTCCATACGTCATCAGCTGCGTCTCCTAATATCGATACTAACAGTCCCTTTACATCACCCACTGCTAGTCTGTGGCCAGTTGTCACCTTCTCCATCTCATAAATCAATTTCCCCGCTCCTGAGCTCAATGACGGTAACCTACACTTCACATTTTCCTTGTCTGTTTGCTTCCATGGCACATACTGAGGTCTCACCCTCCTCTCTCTAATAGAAGTATCTGTGAGTATGTCGTCACCTCCTCAGGTGTCCTTCTGGTCAGTCTAATTTTCGTGGACCTCTCTCGGTCTCAATGGCTGTGCATGCACCTATTGGTTCTAATGTAGGTACCCTCCTGTTATCGTCATAAGCTCTAGACAATCGTCCTCTTGAACAAGCTATGGCTTTCTCCCCCGTACTTCGTCCTGGGAGATCCCTTAGTCTATTAACGTATGTGTTGCGTGTGGTGCAGAGGTTGTTCATCAGCTCTGCCTGCTCTTCTGAATCGGCCCCTCCTCTCCCTCTGTCGCGCTCCTGCCTCGTAAGTTTGTGCTATCTGGCTCAGCTAGTTTGTCCTCCTCGCATCTATTCTTTTGCCTATCCAGCGATGTCTGTGTCCTCAATTATCTTATTGCTCGCTCATCCTCTTCCCTGCACGCACATTCCCCCACCAGTCTGTCCAACTGCGAGTTCCTCTGTTCCCTCTAAGCCAACTTACGTTTCTCTTGCTCTGCTATCTCCCTCCGTCTCTCTGCCATCTCCAGTTCTCTCTCCCTTTTCTCCCTCATCTCCATTTCCACTGTCTTCCTTTCCTTGAGATCACTCTCGATTCTTTCTTCCCGCTCAATTTCCAAGTGTTTCCTCTCTTCCTCTCTTCTTCGTTCCCTGTCAACCTCCTATAGATATCTCCTCTCTCCTCTCTCTGTCCTCACGCTCTAATCTCACCTTAATGTCCTTCTCCCTCCAATCCTCCTTGACCATTAGTTCTGCCCAGTCTGTCGTATCGCTGTCCATTTTCAGGTTTTCTATCAGATTGGTTGCCCCTTCTGCCTCTCTGTTTGTCTTTCCTTGAAGTTTCAAAAGTACTTGCGCTGCTATCCATTCATTCGTGCCTATGCCCTCGAACTCCTCCTTCATGCATTGCTGCACCTCACTGCTCGCCCCTGCATCACCAGCTGGCTGGCCAGCGCTTTTTGGCTTATCCTCCTTAGTGTATGGTGGTGGCTTATACGTCGGATTTGAATACTCCTCTGCTGCCCTTAGTTCTCTCATTGGCTACATTCCCTGTTCAATGTCTGTATCACCGGATACTACACTCGGAGGGGCAGGTGGAGGTGCGGACGGATGGGTCCCTTGGTCCTTCACCTCCTGCTGACTAAGCCTCGACTGATGCCTCGCAGCATCACCCTTCCCTCCTGAAACATGCGCCACATCTCGAATATGGGCATGCATTTGGTCAATTACTTCCCCTTATAGGTACCCTGTATGTGTGTCAATAGTGATTGCTGCACGTCTTTGGAGAAACTTCCACAAGGTGCTCATGGTTTTGTTAATTTACATTCTGTTTTTTAGACCATTCTATGCTATAATTGCATATCTTTTCCTTATAAGGTGGAATTGTTTTATACAAGTGATGAACGGGAGTAGTCCCCCCACGGTTACCTTGATACATATCAATACCTTTTACCTGACCTCAAGTCGAGGGTTTCAATAATCTGCTGTTTTGGGATAAAAGTCACAATGCAATAATGATACTTTCCAGTTTCTACGAGCCTCTCTGGCTCTACAACTTATCAGGCGTGCTCCGCGCACTGCTCCTTGTTCACAATCGCTGCCTCCTCAGGCACACAACCACAATCGGCCACTGGTTCACCTTGTCTGCCAATCCCACGTTCTCAATACTAGCTCCTCACCGTCTCAAGCTCTCTGTGTCCTATATGCAAAACTTAGGGTGACGTCACCAAGCTAACAAAACGACATGGGTAAATCAAATATTGCACGCACACTATAATAGCCCATTACTCCCAAACCCACACGAAAACCCCACAGCTGTCTTCCTGCTTTCTAGGCAGAGTATACCAATATTTTGTTGTGATCGAACTACACCCGTTGCATCGCCTAACGTGTGAAACGCCTCACTCCAGGAGAATTAACCAGCCAACTCACCTTTCGCAATCTAGGCTAGCTCCCTTGGGGATACCATCATCTATGACCCCAGCTAAAACGCCCAACCCACAGGAATACCTTATTTACATAACTTTTGTCATCCAAGCCCTCAAATCAATAGTCTAGGTTATTCACCAGAACCTTTTACCTCGAATACCGAATGTGCCCTAAACATGGAAAAAGGACTTCTAACACCGGTCCTATCCCTACTCACTATAACAATACTAAACACAATACTTCAACAATACTCGGCAATACTCCACAATACTCAGTAACCTCAGGTTCGGTGGCAAAGGAGCCAACCTGGGGCCGGGCTGGCGCAGCCAACCATCCTCTGTGCTACCAACTTGTTGGGATAATCTCTGGAGGTATGCAAGAGGGCCATTAGGCTTTTGCAGACTTGTGGAAGGCCAAACACCTTCCCCAGGAGGCACGTAAGACTCAGGGCCTCATTACGAGTCCGGCAGTAACCGAGGCGGTAAAACCGCCTGGTTACCGCCAGACTCGTATTACCATTCCGCCGCCGTGATTTACGGAATTACCGGGGCATTACAACCCTGGTTTCCGGGAATCACAGAGGCGGAATGGTGTTAATAATCCCCATTCCCATTGAGTCCTATGGGGATCATGGAAACACCGGCAGCATCTCGTAATGCTGCTGGTGTTTCCTCGTCCGCCTGCAGGCGGGCAGTGTTAAACCCGCCAGGTCATACCTGGCGGGAACATCACCTCCCGCCTGCAGGGGTCGGGATCAGGTGGTCCGGAAACAACAGTGGCGGTAAAAACCTATCGCCATCCCCTAAACATGTTATTCTACTGGCTCTCCCATGTCAGGCTGGCCTGATCTGTCCCCAAGTCTCTATCTATAACAAAGTTGCAGTGTAAGGGTCTTATCATTAGTTCTTGTCCGTTGCTACCCACCCACCCCTACAATACTGATCTGTGGTTGGCTAGAGCTGACGTCCCCAGGCCTGTGATCCGCAAAGATTCCCAGTTCTTGATGTACCTTCTCAAGGTAATAAGAATGACTTTGTGTCTGCATTGTAACTTGTGTGTACCACTTTAGTCTCTCAGAGTGTTCTTCTGCTCCGTGCAACTCTTGTGTCACATTGTAAGATCTTTGTTGCAACCTTTGTTCTGGTGGCATGAGGTCGGCTCCCTTTCCCAGCGCTGGTTGTTGTCCATTGTCTGTGTCGGCCGGGTCCCATGTTCAGAGACCATGATTTGGAGCTGTGCAGCTTTGAATTATGAAGAATTATTTTCATTTACTGCAGCTGGTGTTACTGTCGTTCAGGGAATGGAATGTCATCAGTATCTGGTGGCCTTGGCAGTGGGTCCTGTCTCACACATTTTCTGTTGTCCAGCCTGAATTCAACTTAGCTCAGCTCTTGCTGAGAGGCTTGTGGCCTGCTGAAATTTTCCTAAACCTTAACACGGTCCCTGAAGTGTTCGCGCTATGCTATATTATCCATAGGTCAGTCACACTTGGCTCTGTCAGGCCCCATAGGTGCTCCTGCAGTTCCATAAGGTTATTCATGTATAAGCATCTGCAGGCTTTACTCAGGATCTATTGCTTCTTTCGGCTTCTGTGTTGCTGTTTTTAGCTAATGGCAAAATAATAAAAGCAATGGCAGTATGTATATGTATCTGTCCTCCAACTATAGAACTGTACACTTGTGTTATTCATGTATTCGAGTGTGTGTTCATGTCCCGATGTCCGGATGGCATGTGAGATTCATGTCTAACTCTGCTAAGTCGTGGTGTCTCTATCGATGTCAGCAACATGGCTTTGTGGTGCTTTAATCAATACTGTCAATTGAGGTCTCATAGTTGCCGCCTGAGGCTCCTCGACCAATCTGTGGTAGACTTGTACCGCACCTGGCCTGTAGGGCTGGCTGAGGGGGTATCTCTTGCCATACTTATCAATCATTGGAGCACTAAGAATTGGGCAGAAATAGTATGGGCGATCTCGGTATCTCCTGGCCTTCTTCCGCGTCATGTATGTTATAGGAAAGGGAAGGAGGGGGCGAACTTCACCAGCCCTCTTCAAGAGGAAGGAGGCCGAAGGATACGTTTCTTTATAATGTAACAGATCACGGAGGTGATTGGAAATATCCTTTTTAAATAAAGTAGGGGGTATTTTACATCCATAAATGGCCACACCTTCATCTCCTTTAACACTTGCTTACTCTTATGCAAGAGGTCTTCTACTTGTTGATACTGTGACGAATCCTTGGATGTCATCACTTCTGCCCGATAGGGAGGCCCTTTCCATGAGACGAGGGAGGTGAGGCGACCCAAGAGGACTGAGGTAGATACAGAGGTGCTGCAGAGAGCCACCAGACTCCTGCTGGGACTGGCAGGTAAGCCCAGGAAGCAGATAAAGCCAGAAAGGGTTGCCAGGGAGACCCTACCAAGAAGGGAGTCATTCTTCTGGACCAAAAAAATCCAATACTTCATTAGTTTAGTTGTATAGTTGTAAATGTAAGGGATAGAAATAGCTTTTTGACACAGGATGGTGGACACTTGTTTTACATGGACATCCTGACTGAGTCCCTAGTACTTTAGTTGAGGTCGGGAAACCCCTCTTAGACTTAGGGAGAGGTAGGGTTTCTCTTTATTTTCTGTTAAAATAAAAGTGTATGACAGTCTCGTCCTTCTGCACCCTTACAATATGCATAATCAATATAGAATCTGATGGGCTGAATTAAAATAATAACATGTAGCTTGTGATTTGTTGCAAAGCAAAATGGAGTTTAATACAATGCACTCAAAAGTCCTTTTCTATTCAGATAGATTATTTCTCTCCTATGCTAATCTTCCAGCTGTGTACAAAACAATAATATTAACATCAACAGTTCCTTATTAATTGATGGTTTTTAAGTGAGACACAAAGCTACTTTAGAAGAAAGGAATCTGAAAAGCTTGTCATGGCTTTATTTATTTATCAATGCCAGAAGTAGCCCACACACACAGCCTTCCAGTTGTCCAATCGGGACCACTGGCCGGAACACTATGACTCAGACATACCAGAACCAGTTTGTGGATTGAGTCCAGACAGTCCCAGCCTACATCCTGCCAGCAAACACACACAGCCCTCCAGTAGCCTGCCAAAAGCTTCTGCTTTCCCTGGCACTGGAAGTCCTTATGAGGGTTTTCCTGGCCTCACATGCCAGGAAGAAGGGTAAAAGACAAGATGGCTGAAGGACAAGCGAAAAACCATGTGGCACGGCCATGTTTGGACACTAGTCACAGTTAGTAGCGTAATGCATTAAACACGGGAAGGCGAAAACGAAAAGTCCCAAAAAGTGTGAAAAAGTCACTGCTGCCACCAGCTTATCCTTTTAGCACACCAAGAGTAACCAAAAATCATCTGAGTGTTAGTCTAGCGCAAAACAAAAAGTGTACTGCATTGTGCTAAAGTGTAAGCTGCTTTGTACAATGATAAAATGTACAAGTGATACAAAGTAACCAAAAGTAGTAACACAGTAACACGACTCAGGGAAACAATGTTTCCTAGTACTGACAGCCTAAAGGACATGTCCGTTTCCCAATAACATATGAGCAAAAGCCAGTGTAGTGAAGCTTAAGGCTTCAATGCACTGCAAAAAAAGCAGGCCAGCGTCAAAAATAAAAGCATCAAGTTTGGGGGTTACATAAAGATGGAAGGGAAGGTGCAGTACAGAGAAATCTTTCCTAACAACCGTGTCAAAGGCAGAGGAGAGATCAAGTAGGAGGAGTACAGCTGGGGAGTTGGAATCCAGTCATGCAAGCAATTCTTCACGGGTGTTCAGTAGAGCAGTTTCCATGTCTCTGGATGCTCAGAATACAGATTGATGGTCATGGAGACCACCTACAAGTTCAGTGTGAGATTTGAGTTGGGGCAAGGCCAACTTCTACAACTTCTTTAATTAGCGCTCCAGTTGCCTCTGTATGGCAGCCCCAGCAGCAGGTATTATGACGTCAAAAGTCATCAGCCGAGTAGTAATGTTGTAGTATTCTGCATACTGAAGAACAAACATGTAGAACACTGAATGTAGAATTGTATGGATGTGCCTCTTCCATTGGAATGTGCATCTTGGGAAAGGCAGAGTAAGAGAAAGAAAGATGACTCTGAGGAAGACAGTGGGGCGTACATGAAGCTCTTAATAAAACAAGAAGAAAACATACTTTATGCGTCTGCATCTTTTCAATGGCGACAAGCTTGTCAACGCTGAGGCCTCACTGAGTACTGGCGTTGTGGACATCTACTACTGGATCCTTATTGCTGCCGGATTGTTTCCTGGGACTTGCAAGGATTTTCCAGTAAGGACCTTCACTTTACTGTTGGATCCTGTTGGAGCAGAGCCAATATTTGCCGCAGCGGCTTGTGAGACGTGTTAACGGGCAATTCCTGTGTTCTTTGCTCTACATGGAGGACGGAGCACTACAATCCATTGCTGAATGACCCTGCGTTACCTCCGATTCAAAAGACTGCCCATATTTGCTGCGAGGGAAGGAGCGCTTCATCGTGCTCTGGGGAACAGACTTGTGACTTTGCAGACGGCACATTGCTTTGTGCCCTATTTACTGTGGACTTTGAAGTATCAGAGCTTTGTAACAGAACTTCAATTTAATTTGAACTTGTGCTACCCGGTGCACTGCAATCAGAGTAATTCCATGCTTCTGGGGTGCTTGTTGTGCTCATTTCGGGCCGCAAAACCTGCTTGTTTTGTTAAGTGTTTAGAGCGTTACATTGCCACAACGACACAAACGCACTTCTAAGCACGCTAGCGTCTGTTGCCACGACGACCTGAATAAATATTTGTTGAAGACACTTCTAAACGTGAGCATGTTGGCCGACATTTTCTTTTTCTCTATTTCGTTTAACCTTATCAGTGAGGTGACAAACACTGGAGTGAAGAAGCCATTGAAGATACACAAGTGGGTCAAATTCACTGCTTCGATGAATGCTTTGTGACTGCAGCTACACGCTACCATATTACTGTATTAAAAAATATATTGATATTGATATTTTATTTCTATCGCCCTCGTACACAAGTGTTTCAGAGCGCGACAAGGCAAGGGAGGGGAACAGGGGAGAACAAAACAGCGATCTTACTAGGCCCAGTGACATTGAGAACGCGCAAGTTCATGGAAGAGGCGGATGGGAAAAGTGCATGAAAGGGGGGGAGAAGTGGAAAGTGTGAAGCAGAGGAGAAACAATTAATAATAAAGAAATAAATAAACAATAAAGGCTACAAACAGTGGTAGTGCAGCAAGCAATTTACAAGTGCTAGGTTTAAGGCAGCAGACAGGGTAGTTCTGATAAGTGCAGAAAGAAAAAGGGGGGCTGTATGGGTACAGATACAGACCCCAGTGCAAGGGGTGGCCCGGAGGCAGTGCGAGAGGGTGGCAGGGTGAGCAGGTACCTGGGCCCGGAGGACAGAGGTTGGACAGGTGCACGGTGCCAAGAGAGAACAGATCAGCAGGGGAGAGGGGGAGCGAAGGCAGAAGAAAAGAGGAAGGTCTTGAGGTGCTTCCGGAACCGGAGATGGTTCTCCTCAAGTTTTAGAGTGTCAGGGAGGCTGCTCCAGAGGGAGGCCCCAGCCGAAGACAGAGATCTAACCCCAGCTCGTTTCTTTGAAAAACGACTGACCCTGAGGGAGTTAGAGGTAGAGGAAGGAAGAGCTCGAGAGGGGAGGTATTTGCGCCGGGACAGCTGAAGGTATTTTAGATCCAGGTCCCAGAAAGCCTTGTGGACAATGCAGAGGGTTTTGAATGTAATCCTTGCATCCACTGGGAGCCAATGGAGAGATTTCAGAGCTGGAGAGGTATGTGTGCTTTGATGGCAATGATTTTTTCGATAGCAACAAATATTTCTGTATAGGATCCAACAAGAGGGGTCCTTTTATAAATTGCTGCAGGAAAAAAGAAAGAGAATTTTGGATGTGTAGATGAGTTATGTGATGATCTCGGAGAATGTATGTATGCCATAGAGGAAGAAATTGTTAATAGTATTGCTGATGAGGATGCTGATATGGGGAAACCAATGTCAACCATTAAGATACAGTTCAAAGACTTTGAAATGGACATAGATTCTGGTGCAAAGTACACCCTAATGCCAATGAAAATCTTTGAGACTAATCTACATAAGAAGTGCAATCTTAATGAAGTGGATATCAGACCTGTGGCATATAGTGGGAAACACATTGAACTTCTGGGTTGGTGTTGGACTACAATGCAGTTTAAAGATAGAACTGTCAAAGGAAGAGTCTATGTTTCAGATAAAGGAAGTCTTCCTCTACTGATCTGGTCTTATCAAAAGAGATTACAAATAAAACTACACCCCAACACTGAGGAGGCGGTGTATGCTGTAGATGGTATGAATGGAAAATGATCATCTGTTGGTGGGAGTCATGAGGTTTTCTGGGAGGATTTAGGTTGGTTTAAAGGCTACATGCAGAGGATAAGGATGAAAGCTGATGAAAGTGAGGTCTGCTCCCATAAACCTCAGACTTTCTGTAAAAAAGGAACTTGGAGTGATTAAGAAGACAGACTTCTGAATGGGGTTTCCCCCTTGTAATTGTCCACAAACCAAATGGAAAACTGAGACTCTGTATTGACTTGAGGTCAGAAAATCCTTCTGTCATATCTGATAGACATCCATTGCCAAATATTATGGAAATGTTGGGCACTATAAAGGGAGCCAAGATCATGAGTACATTGGACTTGAGGTCTGCATAACATCAAATAGTACTACATCCAGACTACATGAAAAGCACTGTGTTTATTACGCTTTAGGGCTTATTTCAATGTAAATGTATGCCATTTGGTCTAGTGTCTGAGGCGGCCGTATTGCAACGTGTGATGTACCAGTTATTCCATGATGTTCTAGGAGTATTATTTATTTATTTTTAGCATTTTTAAAGCGCTCACACAGCCCACGGGCATCGAGGTGCTGTTACAGGAATTTTTTTTTTATAGCGTAATTTTTTCTTTTGTCTTAGTTGCGTTATTTATAACGCGCTTAAACACGCAGCGGTTTCTAAGCGCGGAACCGGGGATCGAACCTGTGTTGCTTCGTGTTGTCTTGCTTCCAAGGCGCGCACGTTGCCGCTGAGCTATCCTCCCGGGAATTATGTGTTCATGATGATGTATTAGTATATGCAGAAACTGTACAAGAACATGATAGGATATTGAATTGAACAAAGTACTAAACATTTTTCTAAAATATGGTTTGACACTTAGTAGGGAAAAATGTAAATTTCATAGAACGGTATTCTAATATCTTCGACATGAGATTTCTGAGGTATCAGACCAAACGAGGAGCTTGTAAATAGTATTTAGAATTTTCCTTGTCTGTGTGATAAATTGCAAGTTGTTTCATTTTTAGGAGTGGCTAAGTACTATTCAAAATATATCCCAGGCCTAGCAACAAAGTCCATGAACAAATCAGGAAACTTGCAAAGAAGGGTGTTAAATTCTAGTGGGACAATTCGTGTGAAGCAGAATTTCATGACATCAACGCTGCTTTAAACAAAGCCCTGACTCTAAATAGTTCTGATTCAAGTAGGAGGACTGTGGTAACCACTGATGCCAGCAATCATGGGTTGGGTGCAGTATTATCCCAAATGAGTAAAGGGAAGGAATACACTGTAACATTTGCCTCCATAGTATTAAAAGAAGCAGAACAGAATTACTCAACAATTGAAAAGGAATTATTAATGGTAAAATGGGCGATAGATACATTTGTTCATTTTTGTGGGGTGTGAAGTTTATCATTTACTCAGATCACACAATCTTAAAGGAGATTTTGACTTCCAAAGGTTTAGATGAAGTATACTCCAGAATTAGGAAGTGGGTTGCCAGTCTTCAGGAATATGTATGGGATGTCAAATATGTACCAAGAGTGAAATATTTGGTGGCAGATTGTTTATCTAGACTAACCAATGTGATTAAAGAACAGGATTTGAGTGATGATGAAATGGATGATCAAGTATTAAAAATAGAGATGGATCAAGATGTAGTTTCAGAAGAAGAGTGGCAGGAGGCCATGTTGAAAGATGTTTTGAGAGACACCAAAGCACATATTGATTGTAGGATGAAAAGTTATCAAATAAGGAGAAGATCTATCCCTGATGCTGTAACGTTGGTTTTCGATGAGTTACCTTGTAAAGGTTGTATGCTGATGAGGGGAGACAAGTTATTTCCTCCGGAAGGAGTAAGGAAACATTTTAGCCAGAGCCCATCAGGGTCATCAAGGTTTGTCAAAAACAGAACAATTATTAGGCAAGATTTCTGGTGGCAAGATATGGACTTGCACATGGAGAGATTATTCAGGGAGTGTCAGGTTTGTGAAGAATCTGGGAAAAGTTACGTTATGAGAATAGAACCCATGACACGTATGTCTATTCCTGAGATTCCGTAGGAACATGTGCGACTAGACGTTCTAGGACTGGTACAGTGACAAGGAAATTTAAAGTATTTTATTGTTTTGGTTGATATGGTTATCTCATTGGGTTGAAACTTCATGGGTACAAATCACATGTACAAGAGAAATAATCAAGTTATTGGATTAGATTTTCAGGAGAGAAGGCTATCCATCAATTATTAATATGGATAATGGTGTGCAATGCTTTTGGAGGAATTGGAATGTTTCTAAAAGGAAATGGGATACAGGATAGAACAAGTTCAATTGATCATCCGGAGACAAATGGAATAGTAGAAAGATTAAATAGATTTACCAAAGACAGTATTAGAGGTGCCATTGCTGAACGCAAGGACTGGGGAAAAACTGCTGATGAGGTGGTAGTAGCATATCGATTTACCCCTTATTCCACAACTTATTTTACTGTTTAAGATGCTCTGGGGAAGGAAGCCCAACACCAGAGTATGCCACCAATGGTTTGGTAGGGCAGGTATGAGAAGAATTGATTTTCTGACTGTTAATAATAACATTAGTAAGAAACAAATACAAAATAAAGAGTGTTTTGATATAAGAAAAACCACAAGAGGAGGATGTTTGACGTAGAGGATGAAGTATGTATTAAACTTCCACAAGGGAGGAAAGAAGGAGTTTTGATTGGTCAGTGCCAGTTAAAGTAGTGCAATTATTACATGGGGCTGTAAGGATCTCAGATGCTAAGGTCTGGAACAACAATAGAGTTTACCACAGTCGAACCAAATGCCATAATGAAGAGAAATTGAGGTCAAGTAATTGACCACACAATAAAGATGACTACGGTTGCCCAAAGAGAGTGTAGACCTTCATATGTAGTATGTAGACTGATTATTTAATACTGTGTTTCAAATGTAATTCAAATGTAATTATCCATAATGTTGTGGACGCATTCATATATCAAAGTTATGCTGCAAATCAGAGAAAATGTGTTTGGTTATTTTTGTTATTATTTTTATTTTGTATTCTGTATTGTAAAAATCTGTAAAGAAGGGAGGTGTGTAGTATTCTGCATATTGAAAAACAAGAACAGCACACTTTACTGTGCCAAATCTGGACGCCCAGGCTCCACCACTATTCTTAAGTGGGCCAGGGAATCCAATGAGTGCACAACATTGCACCGCCTGCATTCCGCCTGTTAGTCGGGAGAACGGGCAGAATGGAAAATCTCGGCAGCACTCTCGTTAAATAATAAGAAAATCATTATTTTACGAAAGTGCTGCCAAGATCACGGTAGCACCCGTAGAGGAAGAGACTAAACTTTAGTATTTGTATCCTTTTTTTCTTTATTGGGAAACCCATTATATCCTGTCATGTTATGCTCATCCTTCCTATTGTGAATGTTACATCTATTGAACGATAGTGACTCTCTTAATCCCTTCATCACATAAACCTATAGAATGCTACTTAATTAAACTATTTCTTATTACCTTCTTTCATTCACATATGCCTCTTCCCGTATTAGGCTACATCAAGACTGTGTCTGTGGTGCTTTCCTTACAGACTGCTGGACCCATTCTGCCTTACAGGTTCTGTCGAGGAAGTGTTATGGAAAACAGAGGTCTATGGTCACTTTAAACGACCAACACTTTGGAAATCCATGTCTTCCAGGAGTAAAGAAATATCTCACTGTTAACTGTGGTAAGAACATTCATCGATCTGTCCCCACTATTTACCCACCCAACTGCACTGAATGAGCGGCTTCCTGTGGCACTTCTCCACACAACCGTCACAAACGTTCTACTGTATATGTGTGCCACTTTAAGGCACATTCTAAAGTGGAGGAGTGCCACAAGAATAGCTGTTTTAAATAGCAGTTACCGAATGTGACGGACGGTTGCTAGGTTGGTTTCCCGCCCATCCTAGCAACCACCACATTTATTCTGAAAGTGGTGCATTCATTCCGACTTCAGAAAAGAATGCGCCACCTTCAGAATAGCTCATAAGTACCGAAAAGGTTGTTAACGCTTTCTCCAACCTTTTCGGTACTTAACGCCCACTTCAGAATCGAGCCCTGAATGTAGAAATGTATGGATTTGTATCTTCCATTGAAATGTGCATCTTTGGAAAGGCAGAGTAACAGAAAGAAAGCTGACTCTGAAGAAGCCAGTGGGTGTATATGCAGCTCTCCATAAAACAAGAAAATGTACTTCATGTGTCTGCATCTTTTCAAATGTCATTTTCTTATCACAGGTGAAGGGTAATGTCACAACACCATGTACCAGATTTTATACAGATATTGCAGGCTGTCAGGTATTATAATGACTAGAAAAGATAACAAAAACCATATACAAACCAGAAAAAACATGGACGTTCTCTTCAATAACAGTCGTCATCTGGAGTTCCTGAACGGGAGTGCAGCGACCTCTTGGCAGCAGAACAATGATGTCTATATCTTGGACCCCTCGGACGCTTTCAATAGCAGAGCTGCCGGTGTCCCCCGAGGTTCCTGTTTAAATTATACATGAATATGCAAATGTTGAATTTCCCAAAATACTTGAAATTACGTAAATGCTTCAGAGGCTTAACATATCTGAGACATGTACACAGAAATGCTTGCAAAAAGAAAACAAAATCCTTAATGCTGCTTTCCCTCTACCGATGTGTATTGCAGATCAATGACTTGTTAGGGAACTCCTTTTCACCCTTTCACTTTAACTTTGGGATCAGGACAGCATATACGAGTGATAGTCAATTGCAATACTTCTATGGACATTATATGTTTTTTGTAGAGTGCTTGTTGGTCACCAGTTTCTTTGCTCTAGACACCAATTAACAGGCTGGCCTTAGTGTATCCAAGATGCATAAGAGGACTAATGTGTAAATTAGCCATGGTTTAATAGCAATATGATGGTACTTGATAGACCAAAGACAGAGTGGACCTGTAGTGTGATATGTTCTGGTAAATACAGAGTGTCGTGAAGTAAAGCCTCGTAGCAACTGGCAGCCAGTGTTATCCAACATCACTGCCCACTGTGCTACCAGTAACGCAATGCAGGGTTGATCTATGCATGTATGTGTGAAGCCTAGACATATCATTCTCTATGGCACTCTGTGCATTGAAGATGAGGCATACTCACAACTCTAAAACTCCCAAACCCAGTAAAGCCCCACTTATATGAGAAAGGGACCATAATCCCACGGAAACAAGAAGCAGGACAGCTCTGGAATCCAAAGGAGTACCAAATGCCGCAGCCATTTAATCCCCACGTTAAAATCATGAGGCTGATTGAATTAGTATATATGGTTCATAATTAGAAACACGTTAATGATTGGGTGAATGTTGTGAAAAAGGAAATGCGTGCCATGTCATCCCAGACATACCTATTAAGTATCAAGAACTTAAAGAGCGTTAGCAATATTTCAGTTCTGAAAATGTTACTTGATTTTATACAAAGCAGCCAGGATCCCTCATTGGTGCTATATGCCCTGCTTCCGCTACAAGTCCACAATTTCAAAAGAGTAGCATATTAGTGTATCAGAATAGGCATCTTGGAAGGGTAACTTTCCATCAGAAAATCATATTTTCAATAGACTATTTTGCTCAGAAAACACACCATGTTGTCTCTTAATCGACTTCAATTCTTGGGGAAGGTCTTGCTCGGAATAAAACTAATAATATGTTTCTGTGATTAAGAAGAAATAGAAAATAAATGTAATTATAGGTCCTGGAACATGCTCCTCTTGTCGCGTATCCCGTCTTGGGGTCACCCTGGTCAGCCAGAGCTCTGAACTTAAAGGGGGTCTTCCCCCCTCGCCTCCTAGTTTAGTTAAGAGTAAGATCTAGCGCTTTGCTATGCAACAGGAAAGCCATCGGTCACTGATTTAGAACCCAGAGAACGTCTTCTCTCATTTTATATTCAATTCCGATATGTGCTCTTGCTACAGTGATTTATAATTGGGTTTGGGGGTGTGAGGCATCTCAAGGCGTCCTCACTTCTTTTCCCCAGATATCCTCCTCCAGGTAAAGGCCATCACTAATGGATCCTGATCCTGGGGTTGGACATGCGAGGGAGGACTACCTGGGTGGAGGGGAATTGGGGAGTGGAGGCAAGACACCCCTGGGTTAGACGCAGTATTCTCCATTTCCCTTTCATAAGCAGTCCAACATCTCCCAAGCCTTTATCGGCTATTACCAGTTCCTTCCCTATTTTTCCATTAAAACATCCCCCAAGAGATACCAGTTAGATACTGGGATGGGGAAGAGTCAAACCAAAGCAATACATCCTTTGTTTATTCTCTCTCTCTCTCTCTCTGTAGAGCTGAGCAAATGGCAACATGCATATGAAAGAGAAGCTGTTAGGAAAGATTTAATAATTGTATGTCATTTTCCCTCCATGTGGCAACCCCCAAAATTTTGCTGTTGTTTTACACCCTGATCTAGACTTTGCCAGAGAAGCGCAGCCTTCCGCAGCAGTCCTCTGGGCTTTCGCTCAATTCTTATGGGGAAACTGACATGCCCTTATGACAGTCAGTACTGGGAGACTTTGTTTCCTTTAGTCCTTTCCACATGTTGCAGCTTTTGTGCAACATGAAACAAGAGTGCACCGTAACTTACATTACTGCACTCTTGTGTCTCTAGTCATTCCAAAGGCCCTAGAAACTCTCGATGGACTTATTATGAACTGTGCAAGTGTGTCACGGATGGGACTGGTGGCAGCCATCGTTTCTCTTGTGTTTTGAACCCTTTTTCGCCATGTATCCGTGCTTACCGCGTTTGGCACGAATAGGTGGCCTGGCTCCCAAAATGGCCATGCCACGAGGTTCTTTGTTCTGTCCGCTGACCGTCTTGCCCCTTCACCTTCCCCCAGGTCGAGCCGACCCGGGGCAGTCCTTATTTGGTCATGCACTTCCCTGCGAAATACAAACGCTTTTGCGGGCTTCTGCATGCCTTGTGTGTGCCTCCAGAATGTGGGCTGGGATGTCTGTTCCCAATACACACCTGAGTGCCAGAACGTCTAGAGTGTCCTGAATGCCTCGGACCACCATGGTCCGTGATAGGTCCACATATGGTGTGAGTGTTTGTGAGCAGATCTCCCATTGGGTCTTCTCCGTTTTGGCGCAAAGGGAACTTTGGATAAGAGGAGGCTGGAAACACCACTACCATGTCGATCTCCTGAGTTCAGACCGAACGAGCGATAAGGAGCCAAGTATCCTGCAATAAGAAGCTGAGTCAAGGAAGCACTGATGACCCGCTGAAGGTTTGGCGACCTGAACTGCTGTCGTCCTGCGAGACCCCTCTGAATCTGATCGTCCTAGAAGGTCTGCGAAGGCGCTTCGACCCATTGGAATAGTGGGATCCGCTATTCCCAGCACCTTCATCAAACCCTGCAAGTAAGCCTCTTTGGAAGTGTCCCTGGGCCAACCAGTGGGCTGACCAGCTTAGCAGGACGCTTTGCTCTGTCACCGCCGCCGTTTCGGGGAAGCCCTCGAAACTTGGTTTACTGCTTGCTCTGCGTCCACGGCACCCTCACACCGAATTCGTACACTTGGCATTCCCAGGTCTGAAGTGAGACGGGTGCGCCGGGACCAGAGTAAACGCATTGCCGTGTTGCCCTGCTGTGGTAACAACCTGTGCACGTCCGCTGCATTTGGGACAACCTCGACCCTGCATCCTGCTACGCAGAATCTACACGGTGTCGAGACGTCCTGATCATCGCAGCTGAACCTGCCAGCAACGTGAACTGAACTGGAGAAGTCTGGGTCTGCCTGCGTCGGGGACCGGCGAGTAGTCCATACCCCAACCGGTGGCCCCTCGCGCAGGAGCCCGTTTCTTTTCTACCGCTGTTGCGAAATAGCGACTCTATCCCGCACTCTCACTCTGCCTCTGCCCACAAGTGGAGGCCTTGCTTGAGTAGCGGGGACTTGTTCTGCATCGCTTCATTCACCTTCCTGAACTGCCTGATATCCTTAAAGAGGCCCTCTTTTGTCCATGGCACCAGCATGTGCAGGTACTTTTGAGCATAAGGCTCCTCTCTTCGTAGGGCTCGGACTTCCTCCTAGTTAGATGTATGATGTCGAACTGGGTCTAATGATTACTTGCCCTGCCTGTTTTCCTCCCCATCTGGGTGGTCTACATATTACGTGCTCCTAACTCCTTAGACCCCGCGGTCTTGTATATATATTGTATTGATAGTGATGTGTTGGTTTACTTTAGTATTATTGTGATTTTTTGCTATGGTCGATGTTACAAAGGCCTTGTAATAAATGTGTCTATATTTTTAATATAACACCTGTCTGGAGTAATTTGGAAGTGTCCTTGCTTTGGGTGCTCATTGAGGTCTTTCCGTCACCCTCACCCCTCTTGAGACTTAGTCTTGACCGCCGCCATCGCTACCCTGATTGGTCTGGCTTTTTCTAGAGGTTACCCTGTTCCAAGAAACTAGGCTGGCCTTCTGAACCTCTGCCCCTCCAGGTCCGAGTTCAGAAATCCATCTTAACAGAAGCAAGTAGGTGTGTCGGTTGCATAACCTATAATGGGGGAGCCGTGTGGTCCGACAACTGCGCCTAGACCGAGTACACCCACCTGTGGAAAAGCCACTTAAAGGATAGTTCCAGGACTTTTTTTTTATTGTCCCTACGGTTCGGCCATGTGTTTTTAAGCATAACTCGGTAGATCGTAGAAAACTTTCCTATGGACCTTACCCGATTTTTCGTCCATTAACGCACTCGAAATCAGCCGCCATTTTCTGATAATCCTATCATTTCCCCCCATCGCCCTGGCTCACCTGCTTTTGCGGCACTAAATCAAATCCCCCGCCCCTGAAACAGACTTTATCAAAACATTCATATTCCCCGCCTCTATCCGTGACGTGACTGAGCTGCGTAGGCAAACGCGCCCATGCGTCTTCTACGCGACTCCACACAGAACCCGGAAATCAACACAGATGAGCTCACACAACACAGCGCGCCACAATTGGGAATATGAAACTGTACTTTTAAATTAAACCGCAAGATTGTAAATTTGGTAAAGTACATTTATTTGACATCAAATGTTTTGAGAATATTCAGCGATTTTCATTTTTATTTGCTCACGTTCCAAAAAGTTTGTTTTGAGGCACGCGATGTTCCTTTGCTGTACACAGGGTTTTAGATCATCTCACAATACAGCGCCACAATTCGGAATATGAAACTGTGGTTTAAAAGCAAACGGCAAGATTGTACATTTGGCAAAGTACATTTATTTGACATCAAATGTTTTGAGAATATTCAGCGATTTGCATTTTTATTTGCTCTCGATCCAAAATAGTTCGTCTTGAGGCAAGCGATGTTCGTGTGCAGTACACAGGGTGTTGGTTTACGATAAAATAAGCTCTTCGGTCGCACTGATAATCGCATGGCTGTTCCAACAACGAGGCACTAGGCCACCACAACGGTCTGTATGTTGCATCTAGCCGTTAGTACCGCGTAAGGGCATACTTGTACTTGGCGATCGTCCCATAAAATGGTCAGGGTGGTAACGTTGTTCACGCGGAGAAGCAGCTGGCGGTTAAAAAAGCCATCCGCCGGTGTCTGGTAGTCGTGACACATACAATAATGAAGGATGTACCTGTTTTAAAAACATAAAAAATGAAATTAGTCTCACCATCAGATCTTTATTAAAATTATTTATTTTATATATTAGGTCGGGAAATTATTTCATAGCTAGGACAGTGCAACTGGGTATTATACGTCAAGGGGGGGCTGTAGGATACTGAGACAGTCCCCCATTGCAGGGGTTGACAGGAAAACAGTGCAGGTGGAGAGTGGAAGGGCCCAGGACTGAGGTCGCAGACAGTGGACCAGTTGTAGCAGGGGAGAGGGAGAGAGAAAGCAGAAGCAAAGAGGAAGGTTTTGAGGTGCTTCCGTAAAAGGAGATGGTTCTCCTCAAGATAGTGCGCGGTACAAAACAATATGCCACATAGAACGAACAAGTACAACTTAACCCGTCTTTAAAGCTACTGTATAGTAATTAAATTGCGGTATAAACTCATCTAAAGAGTTACTTACATTATATTTGCATTTTCCATTGTGTAGGGCAGCCCCGAAATACCACTCCTTCTATGCCGACGTTATTTCTTATCATGAACGAACATTAAATGGCTTTCGTTTCTGAAATTATATTCATTATCGTTTCTTACGTTATTGCCCCACACCCCCAAAAAGAAGTCTTTCGGGATGGTCCCGGCCTGTCAAGGTCAAATAACAATAGAACCTTATACTGAGTCGTGGGCCATTCCGGCACCCGAGCAAAAAATCAAAGCAGCTGACCTTCACTCTGAACGAGCACACATTCCTAGTTAGCTACATTCAGTGTAAGGCCATCTCACAGGACTTGAAATTTACACTCCATCTTTGCATTTTGTCTGCGTGCATTTGCAGCCCCAGAGAACCATAAATACGGAGACATTCTATATTTTTTGAAAAATGATTTATATTACTGTTTGGTTTAATTTAATACGCAAATGAACAAGGTTGGATAGACACATTGCATGTACATTGAGCAATCACTTTTATTTACACAATACATAGTTACACATATTCAATGGGCCTGCAACATGAGGAGACTCCAGAGCAAAGTCACAGGTGACACCCGGGTGGTTCGCATAACTGCACGGTGAAGGGAGGGGCAACGGTGGAGAGACACATTGCATGTACACTGAGCAATCACTTTTATTTACACATTACATAGATACACATATTCAATGGGCCTGCGACATGAGGCGACTCGAGAGAACAGACAATCAAATTACAATCATTTAAACCGTGATGTGTATTTCTCAATGAGCTCTTCTTTAGGTGGACATGGAACAGAGGCAATGTTGGGTGGCAATGCAGTTGTCCCCTGCACAGGTTCGTTCACAACTCCATGTATGTGCCTATCTAGGACATCAACAATAAGTCTCTCAATAAAGTCATATTGCATATCCTCAAACACTGGTTTGATAACCCATTGTTTACTTCTTTTAGTGAAGGCCTTATTGTAGCGAAGCGTCCCTAAAGTTCCGGTCGTTCTACTTTGTTGACGGCCAACATTATGGTTATGTGCCAAGACCGCTAGAAGAGTCCGATTTATCATGCCGTCCATGCCAAAATGCAATCGTTTTGGCCTGTACTTTAGGCACATATTGTGGAACACCTCCAAATCTCCTGTGTGGCAGAATTCCGTGAGTCCCCTCAAATCTCTTGTTATAGTTTTATCAAATACAATCTTTTCAATGGCTTTGTGAGTGGGTGATGAAGGAATCAATCACTTCTTCTTCCGTGCCTCCTCTGTGGACAAATGGCCATGTTCACAATTGTGGAAATGTTGGTTTGTGTTCCAGCGGTGAACGTTGCTACAGTGTAGCATTACTGACCGCCATTTTTCCAGTAGAATTTCCAACGACCCTCCACATGTTTTTGAGCTCCACCAAAGATGGTTGCTGATTGACTTGGACCACTGTGAAATACCTTGCATATCTTTTTTTTTACCTGCAGCCGACATTTTTTTATTGATTGTTTTTGGAAGATGCCAAACGTCAAATTGGCGATTTATATTTTTGTACTCTTCTCTCATTGTCTTGGCAATTGAAACGTGTCTGTCCGTGGCTATCAGGTCGATCACCATTCCCCGCGATTGTAGTTCTTGCAATGATGCTACAAAGCCAACTTTCTCCATGGCCACTGAGGATGTACTTTGTGACACCTGCACGACCACCGAACTCACAATTTTCTTACTTTCCATGTCCTGAAAGTGGTAGGTGCAGTACTTGGCTGAAAATCCTGGGCTGTCGCACTGTCCATCACCGGCTAGCCTGAACCGTTTGCCCGCGAATGTACTATCAATAGACATTTTTTCCATTCTCCAAGCTTCGCTAATGGCTGGAAATAGATAATCGGTTTGGTATTTGTAGAACTGAGTTTTCGCAATGAAATGGATTCCCACAAACTGAAAGAAAGACTCTAACTTTTTAAAACTTGAACCACTAAAAAGTGCAGCCGCTGCACAAAGTAGATTGCCTGCTGGCAGTTGCCCCAGCATGGGTTGTGCAGACCATGAGAAAGGATGATATTTTGTACAGGTGGCATGTATTTTAAGGTTAGTGCCTCGAATTGCACGAGTCACATTAATCAATGGCTCCCCACATACTTCCCCACCAACCGAATGCCCACATTTCATCCGAATAATAATATCAATCAAACAACTATCGAATACAATGAATTTGGCCTCTTTCCTTATACTGTCACTCTGCATCCCAGCTGGTTCGGCCTGTAACGTTGAGGACATGTCACTCACATGAAAGGTAGAATCTCTGATATCGTCTTCCGCTATGTTCAGTGATATTGATGGTGTTTCATTGTCGTCCACTTCATTCTCTTCCATTGCAACATCTGTTCTTTCTCCGGCGATGGGTGAATAAAACAATTTCTTCAACTTTCTCCCGGTCTTAGTTGTTGCGGGTGTGGATTCTGTGAATTGATCTCTGACTGTATCCGAACTACCAGGAGGACATTCACTATCAATGGCTGGTGGTGGTATAGCTACGTTGTCAATCACTTCATATTCTTCCCATTGGCACGATGCATCTCCAGTCTCAAGTCCCTGCCAAAAGGTTTGACAAGCAACATCTCTCGTTCGCTTCACTGTCTGTGTAGATCTAGTTCGTACACCCACTCGCAACTAGAGGACAGATTGGAAAAGGGATGTTCAGTTTAAACACAACTTACAGTATTGAACTATTAACAGTGAAAAACAACATAATATAGTGACCAGGACACTAACCTTCTTTTGCTTTCTTTTCTTTGAAACTTTCTTGCCTCGAACTTCAACATCAAGGCGCTGTTGCTCCGACTCGTGTGTGCATGTCTCCACTTCCTCTTGTGCTGCAACGACTATATTTTCATGATAAGCACATCCATCACGCACTGACGCTCCATCGACTCCCTGAAACATAGAACTTTCATTAGTATGTATAATAATATCGAAAACACAAAATGTACTTGGGGACCAATACCCACGTACATCTCAATAGCAAAACACGAATGAACGCTTTGTGTAGAACATTCAAACGACAATTATTCACGCATTGTTGATCTAGTTAGATGGAACTGTCAAGATCCATACCTCGGGCTCCTCATAGACTTCCATTGATGATATTATTGAAGATGATGCTTCAGTAACTCCCTGAAACACAGTAATTGCATTAGTATGGTTTTCTATTTTGTTAAAAAGAACATAAACTTTGTGCAGGCGTCAACGGCTCATCTAAATAGACCTGTCTAAAATAAATAATGGATATGTAAATATGATTCGATTTGCTCGATCGTTGGAAGTGTCACCACCCAGAGATCTGCATCAACTACTAGGGGTGATGTTCTTGTAGAAGAAGCTCCGTCATCTCCCTGAAACATAGTACTTGCGTTAATAAAGAAGGAAGTATAGCGGATGTAATCACGTCATATGATTTCGCTTGATCGAACTGTCAGTATCCATACCTCGAAATGCATAAGAACATCAAGGGACGATGTAACTGAGGTGCACACTTCTGCAAGCTGTTGCGCCGACCCGTAACTGCATGCTCCCCCTTCTTCTTGGACTAATGCTCCATCGACTCCCTGAAACATAGGACTTTCATTAGTAATGAACACAATATTGAAAAAAGAAGACACATAGGAGGGTGACGACAGAAGGACATATCAATGGCTAAAAACGAAAGAAACATTGTGTGTAACAATCACGCTACAAGAATGCAAGATCTGATGATCTCCATCGATGGAACTGTCCGGAAACGTACCTCGAGCATCTGAGTGACATCAACGGTTGTCGTCAATACGTTGGACTCCTCAGCATCTCCCTGAAAGACAGTATTTGCATTATTTTGGATAACAATAATTATAACTGAAAACAAAGACTAGAGGACGAGTACAAGGGTGTACCATTAGGTAAAATAATTACACGATAAATTAAAACTATTGATTTACATGCCTAAAACAAGTGAGTGGCAGAATAGCTAAGTAAGATTACCCGATAGGCACTTGAAGTGGCTGATGACTGAAATAACGACACGGATGGAGAATCTTCCGCCTTCATATTGAGTGGATACATAAATGGGGAAATTATTGTTAGCTAATGCTACACACTACCGCAAGGCCGAGAGATAAATACGTAAACTTGACTCACCAGTGGAGGGATGTGGACGAATAGAGTGGGAATAGCGGTTGAGAGCAATTTTCGCCTCGCTCGCGGTGTGTTCTTCTTTATTAGCAATGATGTGGAGTACATGTCTGAGCTAAAGTGCCTGCTGCAGATGCGGTATCGATCATCCCTCTTGTCCGCAAAGACTTCTAGGACTCTACTTTCAAGCTCAGACGGTGGATATCCGCAATATCGGACCCATTCTCTTATCTGATCTATTGTCTTAGAGAAAACATGCATTATAGTACCTTCAGATTTATTATGGGTCTTCGAAGGGCAACCGCCAATGGAACAGGCAGGCATTGTGGAAAGTTCTGAAAAGTAAAGATCAACAATTCTCTATGAATACCAATGTAAACTCAGAACATGTGACTAGTTCCTTGCATGTACTGTCTTGAACGAAAAGAAATTGGACGCAAAATGATTATGGTACATGGCCTTACCTTGACGAACAAACAGTTAGATGCAGGGATCAGAGTAGTTTCTTGTCGTAGAACAGGGAGCAGTTCACAGGTTGCAAACTGACGAGTTTCCTCGAAGTGGTCACGGAAGTTCACAGAGACGAAGAGCAGATAACCAGCACCTTCACGGGTTGACTAGCAAAGCGCAAAGAAGTTCTCATTAGAAATATGAAGTGGGTTATAAAGAATTCGAAACAGGGGTGTGTTTGTGAATGAATGACGTGTATATATCGTGGCATTATGCGGTTTGCAGGGGGCCGTCCAGCATGAAGGGGGATGCTTGGCAGGAGACACGGGGTCTGGAGGTAGACATGGGAACAACAACCCATGCTCTATAGACCACTTTGAAGTGTACATGGTCTTTGGCACCTCTTGGCCTTTATCGCTCCCTGACAGCTCCACTTGGCAGCACAAGTACCCCGGTGCGAACTGCCTTTGATAGGGCGGGGGTGGATTGGGGCGGTGGTCGTGCAGACAAGACACAGGAAGACTCGTGAATGGAGACACACTTATGTGGATTGCAGGGGGCCGTCCAGCGTGAGGGGGGATGCTTGGCAGGAGACACGGGGTCTGGAGGTAGACATGGGAACAACAACCCATGCTCTATAGACCACTTTGAAGTGTACATGGTCTTTGGCACCTCTTGGCCTTTATCGCTCCCTGACAGCTCCACTTGGCAGCACAAGTACCCCGGTGCGAACTGCCTTTGATAGGGCGGGGGGTGGATTGGGGCGGTGGTCGTGCAGACAAGACTCGTTTGCCGCAGGGCCTCACCAAGGAGAGGCCATCTAACTGCATGTAAGAGGCAGGCTGCAGGATCTAGTATATGGAAGGCAGGGGGGTGAGTTTATAAATACCTCACCCTCCCAGGAGAATATATGGGTGCAGTTCACCCTGGAGACCCTGGATGCCTAGGCAGTTAGTCAGTAGCAGGCTGGCCTGTGGTGGCAAGGCGGCACGGGCCAGAGGGGGTCATCTCTGTACCCGGTGCCCAAAAGGATGATTTATTATGATCAACCATATTGATTATTTACCTATAACCATGTTTTGTATCAATAAAATCCAACTGCCTTCCTTTTATTGCCAACGCTTGAACAAAGTGGTGTGGTAAGTATTTTTGGGGGAGGAGGCAAGGCCGGGAGGCTTGATGCCAACCCGCAAAATAACATATGTATGTCTGCTGCATATGGGTTCAACGGTTATGTGGATTGAAGGTGGGCGGCCAGCGTGAGGGAGGATGCTGGCCGGAGACATGTGGTGTGACAAGACAAGGCACAGGAAGACTATTCAATGGAGACACACTAGATTCATTTAAAAAATCAAAACAACCATTGTAAAAATATATGTTGGGTTTTATTTTAGATCTTAATTTCAATTGAACATAAATAATAAACATTACACATTGTAAAGTTCCGGTTGCAGCACATCCAGGGAAAATCTGCGGTATTGTCCACTGTCGCTGGGGAAATGTTGTCTAATGGCAAATACCGCACAGGCAGGTATTACTCTCCGAACGCGGTGTCCGAGCCTCCCGTGAAGCCACCAAGTGAAGCAACGATAGGCCACGAGCCTGTACCACCTGTGAAAACGAAAGATGCAAACTGTATTAAAATGACAAAACTTTCTTATCACTGTCGATTCAGGTAAAAAATGTCATTCTGCTTTGAAAAAAATTCTATCTAGAAAATGCACAATATGGAACCAATTTACATGCATTCGAATGATATGTAGATGTAATTTTATATGTGGGAGACGACCATGACATAGTAGTGGCATCACTGACATCAAAACCAGAGTATACTTACTCGTTACTCGGATTACGCGGACGAACAGTGCCGCGAAGTTCGTGCATAAGCACCATCATCATCCTCAACACGGTCCGTGAGAGGCAGGCTTCCCTGAACTCTGGCAGCTCGGTGATGCATTGCGGACTTGGCTCGCCTTCCGAAATGTAGGCCAAGCACCCGGAATTTTCACGGCAGCAGCAGTTCTCCTCCTCAGTTGGCATTAGCTCGCACCGGTTGCACGTGCACCAGGTGGAGACGCCGTCCATGCAACATGGTCCAGGCTCTTCATCCGTTGACTGGTCCTCCCAACTGCCGTCCGAATCCCCATCGTTTTCACGTGCTTGCCTTTCCAGTAGTTCTTGCTCGGTGTACTCAGGCTCGTACATATACGGCATTATTGTAGCCATTGTGTGGTAAAGAAAGTAAAATAATTTACAGAGATGGTACAGGTGTTCACAAGGCCTAGAAGCGGCGAAGGTAGCTGACCAGAGCACAGAAACGAGTCACAGAATACTCAAAGTAACACAGAGAGAGTAATGGAATCGAAAATCTGCTGCTGTGTGTTGTGAAACGGTGTGTTTATACTTATTGAGGAAAGAGGCGTCCTGCCATTTCCATGGCGACACTTCATTAGCTGAGGCGCAGCGATTGTTGACACGAAACGTGCTTTGGCGTTGGGAAATGGGCGGTACGCGTCTGCTGATGTCAGGTTCAGGGGCGGGGGATTTGATTTAGTGCCGCAAAAGCAGGTGAGCCAGGGCGATGGGGGGAAATGATAGGATTATCAGAAAATGGCGGCTGATTTCGAGTGCGTTAATGGACGAAAAGTCGGGTAAGGTCCATAGGAAAGTTTTCTACGATCTACCGAGTTATGCTTAAAAACACATGGCCGAACCGTAGGGACAATAAAAAAAAAGTCCCGGAACTATCCTTTAAAATCTCTGCAAAGAAGCTTGTGATTGAATATAAAGAAAATCATGTGTGAACTGAAATTAAGGAGCTGAACTTGGTGAAAGCCAAACAAAACAGGAGAGCTCAGAAATATTACAAATAATCATGCTTTTGGAAAAGTTAAAAGACTATAAAGCTTGGGGAAGGGAAACCCCTTTACAACCAAGAGCTGGAAGAAGCTCTGAACTGTTATTAGAACACTTATATTTTTGATACTGACATCCCTACACATTGTTTACAAATAGATGTGAGGGCAAGTGTAGGTTTTGGACAGAGACAGAAATTTACTTTGGACCTCCTGACATAGACTATCCTTAGTTTCCTTTAGGTAGGGAAATCCCACCTTAGCATAGTGCAAGCTAGCCCTTTTTCCACCCCTCTTTATGGTTTGATAAAAGTTTATAGGTCAAACTTGAGTTAATTTGTCTGTGTCTACTTCATGATGCCTTCGCAGAGGCTCAAAGTGTATTTCCCTCCACAACTCATTCCCACATGTATTAGTGTACAACCCTTACATCCGACTTACTCACTGGTTCTGCAACACATTCAAAAAAGGTCCTTGTTGCACCTAATGCACAAAATAAATAGAGATGGAGAGACGGAAGGACTTCAAGGAGAGAGGCATAATGCATCACAATACCCAGTGTTGTTCATTAGCATCTCACTATATCAACGCATCTCAGAGTCAGGAATGAAGCAGTTTATCCCTCGATATATTCCCTCTAGACCAAAACAACACTCATCTTTAAAGCCCAAGCTTTCTCACTACAATAGTATTCAACCACATTTGTTTCGTAAATAACAAGTCTCTTGTCTGTAATCAAATCAATCTACAATCAATTTGCAATCAAGAGCCTCGATCCAGTAAAAAGCCCTTTCCACCCCCACATGGGGTATAAATCACATTTCCTTTTGACAGAGGCACAAAGCCATGCCCATTCTTATTCTTTCTGCTCAGGAAAATTAAAGTCATGTTTCTGCTCAATTCACTTAGAACTGAACTATATAAAGACATTCAACCCTACTCTATGGTTATCAAACTAAACCAAAGCTTCAATCAATAAGGCCAGCAATGTCATCTCAATATACAATCCAAAACACAATTCACTGCATCAATCATAAAAATACCAAAATTGGAGGGGCTTGGCCTGGAGCGCCACCAATGAGGCTGCTCCTCTAATGGCCTCTGTGTGAAGCCCGCCTTGCATCAAAAAAGCTGCAGTTCCCGTTTTCATATCAGGCAGAGAAAAGAAAACTCGGGATCGGAATGTCTTTTGCGTGGCTGGTGGTGAGTTGAGCCTCAGGCGCTCATTCACTCTCCCGACCGGAGCCGATTCTTAGAGCTCCTTCGAAGCATTCCAAAATGGCGGGCAGACTTCGTGAACTGAGGAGGGAGAGACGCATCAACCCCACGCCTATCTGACCTGACCCAAAGGGCTCTTGGGTGGCAACTACATCTGATCAGGGTTTCGTACTCAACTGATTGCCCTCCATAACAGAGAAGAGGTCCTGTCTGGCTTCCCACACGTGGGGGATGGCTCACCATTGCCCCACGCCACGTAAGAATGCAGCCTATGGCTCACGGGCGAGAGGCGCAGCTGAGGCGGTGATCGCCAGACAGCTTCTGCTGCCCGCCCCCTCTGCGAGCAGCAGACCCGTACAGCAGCGCTTCTAGCCCTAACAAGTCTCACCTCCTCACAGCAGGTCCTGCTTCTACAACCACGGGTTTCCCAAGGATTTGTCAGACATCATGGGCATGGCCAGTGATCCCTCGGCTTCCCGCGTGACAGAGGGATGGCCACCGGTCTCCAGATGCTACAGGTGGCCAGGACCGATCCCTCCTGCACACCTTTGAGTCTGTCACTCGAGTGAGCGGCCGATTGCTGCAGGCACGCCTCTCCCAATAATATTCTGCTCAGCCCTCGCCCCGGACTATATCCTGCAGCCATAATACGGCCGCTTTATTGCACTCTTCCACTGGAGCAGAAGGGGGCTCCCGACTCTTAGTGCCACACGGAGGTGCAGACCCTGCTCCCTAAACGTGACAGCCAGCAGGGATCATCACCATTTAACTGCCCTAGAGACCGGGCGCCTCATTTGCGCTGGACCAATAAACTACAGCGACCAAGAAGGGCTCAACTACTTCGAGTTCTGCTGCCTGACTCCAGGTCCCAAACTCCACCACTTGCTTGCTGGAAGCACCCACGAATAATTCGACCGAGTGTCCAGATCAGCCGGCCCTGAAAGAAACACAGTAATTTACCTAAGTTTCATCCCCGGATCTTGGGAGAGGGGTACTCCTGCCGAACCAAGGCTCACTGAACTGGGACTCTGGGTCTCTAGCGGCCCTCCTCACTCTCCCCACCCACCGACAACCAGAGGGAGGAAGATTGAATCCTTGGGGAACTTTAGCAGCATCTGACACGCCACTGAGTACTGGCTGGTGGGGCTGCTGACTCCTTACTTCCAGAGGCCACCTGATAACAAAAGCAGCAGCGCGATCCACGGCCATAGGTGATCCAGGGCTGAAGCTCATATCAAGGTCTGCTGGATTTGGCCTGCGCCTCCGAGAAGCCACTACACACAGATTGGCAGAGGCGACCACCCCCTCACCCTGAAAAAGAAAAGTCTTAAACTGTCCCCATCTGCCACATCTGGAAAGTAGCATATTGAATTCTACTGAGATCCCGCTAAAATGTCCAAACCTCTTAAATCTTCCAAAGGTGCCCCCATCACTACTATGTTGCTCCCGGCTGAGAAAGGGAAAAAGCCTGAAACTCCGAAGTCCTCAACTCAAGCGTCCTTTGAAAGTGCTGGTCAGCTGGCAACCAAGGGGGACATTCAGCGCTTTATACTGGACATTAAAGCTGAGTTTAGATCCTGTATGGGGAGGTCACTACTAAATTATAACAGATGGAGCAGAGGGTCATGGAGGTGGAACAGAGAGTGTGAGAGGGAGAGGACTTAACTCAAGAACACTCAGTGACACTCCTGGATGTACAATGCTCTATCCAGTCCCTAATCAATAGAAACGCAATCCTAGAATATAAACAGGAGGACCTTCAGAACAGAGCCCACCAGAACAACCTACGTATTCGGGGGGGTTCCATCCTCGATCATGGATCAAAATCTTGCGGAATACGTGGGGGACCTTTTTCAATCCTTGCTCCCCCACCTGGATAAATCTCAACTCATGTTGGACCGTACCCATAGACTGCGCCCCTGATGGGGGGGTTGAATCCGACGCTCCCCAGATTAAATCACCCGGACCCATTTCTATACAACCAAGGAGGCTATTCTGGCAATAGGTCGTTCCCGGGACAAATTAACTTTCCAGGGCTCCCCCCTTTGGATCTTCCAGGGCCTGGCTGTGGCGACAATACAGGAGCGGAAGGCTCTGAGGCCCTTAAGATTATTTCTTCTGGACTAACATCAGATACCGCTGGCTATTCCCAACTGCACTCCAATTCTCTTACAAAGGGGTATCCCGGATGATCGGACAACTGGAGGATGCAGAATAGATCCTACATCCTTACTCGCCTGGGGGGAAAGAGGGCGCCTTGTCAGACTCTGCAGAAGGGGTCCCTGAGAAATCTCCCCCTAAACCGAAACGCACGACCTGGACGAAGGTGCAGTAAGGTCAGAATGCAAGGTGACCTCCATCCGGGAACCAACAGGCTAAATGGCGATGGGCTCCCTCGGCCTTAATGAGCGTCCCTTCATTGTGCTTCTGATCTTGAACAAGCGATCCATCTGACTCAGAAATGCTAAGGAACGCAAGTCTCTAGTTATCTGTAGCGGGCTTCGTACGGCTCATGCCTAACTCCAAGGTGGATGTCACCCGAACGCCCTTGTAGTGTAGTATAGACCAAGTCGGTTAAGGAAATCGCCAACAAATAAGGGTCGGGTTCCTACAAGGTTACTGTTAGAGCTTCACGTTGGAAGCTCAAGTTAAAATCCCGGCTGCACTGTGGAGGCATGATGACAAAAGACCTAGATGGCGACTGAGTCACACCAGGCCCGGGCCCCGCAATCACGGAACGCTGATGCCCCAGGAGGACCCCCACCACATCAGAAACTGAATTTCATCTCGCTGAACATTAAAGGCCTGAACTCCCCCTCAACCGAAAATCAGCACAGAAAACGGCTCCAGGATATGGAAGGCTTGGTGGTCTTCTTACAAGAAACACATCTGCTGCCCTCAAATTTCACACGCCTCCGCAATAGACATTTCCTGCTCCAATATTTGGCTTCTAATGGGACCAACAAAGGGGGTACAGCTATCCTCTTTGCCAGGAGTGTGCAACCTAAGATATTAGAGACCCTACTGTGCCCAGAGGGACATTACACGGCAGTCAAGGGCTTTGTATACGGACAGCTCTATCGTTTCATCTTGGCTTCCGCCCCCAATGAAGGACAGGAAGCATTTTATGAGGCACTGGGCGAGACCCTCCACCCCTTCGTTGAAGGCCAAATTATCATAAGAGCAGACTTCAATGGGGTCCGAGACCCCTCATGGGACAGATCGCATCCACCAGCCCCCAGAGACTTTAAGCTTGCCACAAGCCTTCTCCATCTGTTCCGAACTCTGAGGTGGTGGATGCATGGAGAGTGCTTAACCCCGGCGAAAGGGACTTCTCTTTCTTCTCACATGCACATAGGACTTCTTCCCGAATAGATCTTGTGTTGACCTCCCCACAAGTTCTCGCCTTTGTCGACGACGTGACCATAGGAACAAGGGTACTCTCAGACCATGCCCCGATTACACCGATTGTCCGAGCCCACGACCCGGATCCACCTCCTCGACGCAGCTGGAAACTATATAACCCCATCCCGAATGAAATGCCACAGTGATTAGGAACTTTTTCCGGGAAACCCCGACCGAAGACACTTCCCCAGATAACACATGGGATGCCATGAAAGCAGTAGTGCGGGGAGAACTGATCGCACACAGGGCAGCATTCCATAAACATAAGCAATGGACCCATATGGAACTTGAAGGAGAGGTTCAAAAAGCCGAGGCCCATCATAAGCGAAAATGTCTGGTTCCTGAGGACCCAGCACGCCCTACAGACAGCCCGGAAGAAGTTGGAAGCCCATTACACTGAAAAAACAGCGCACTTACTGGCCAAATCCAAGCAAAGGTATTATGCTAGGAACAATAAAGCGAACAAACACCTGGTGGAGAAATTGGCTAAGGTGACGAGAAAGAATACCATAGTGGGCCTCTGCGATCCCCAGTGCAAGGTCCAGTACCCTGACCAAGATAAGCTATGATTGGCAGCGACCCATCTCTCTGAGACAATGTCGACGTCGCCCCGAGACAAAGCAGAACAGCTGCGGTACCTGCAAGGTGCCGCCCTTCCACAACTTGAAGTGCCCGAGGGACTGGACATCCCAAACACAGGTGAGGAGGTGGAGGCAGCCATAAAATCCCTAAAGCCTAGAGCCCGAGGCCCATATAGGGTCACAACAACATTTTATAAAGTGTTTCTCACCCAACTGGTAGCCCCGCTAACAGCCCTCTTTAACTCATTTGGTGTCTCAGGCTCCATCACTCCGTCAATGCAAGAAAACATAAAAGTGCTGTTGCTTAAACCCGGCAAACACCCCAAGGAAAATAGCTCATACAGGCCCATCTCTCTACTAAACAATGATGCTAACATTTATTCGAAAGTCTTAGCAAACCGCTTGACGGACGTCCTGCCCAATTTAATAAACCCAGATCAAACAGGGTTCATATTGCATAGGTCAACTGTAGACAACATCCATAGGGCCCTGAATTTAGTGGTATATCGTAAACCACGACTCGCACAAACTGGACCTGCTGGCTTTGATAAAGTAGACTGGACCTTTCTACAACTTACCCTGGAAGCCTTTCATTTTGGTCCGAACATTCGAAAATTAGACCTGGCAAAACTATCAGTCCCCTAAGATTCTTCTCTGGGTTAACTATCACCTATCAGATCCAATCCCCTTAACCTGCGGTACCAGGCAGGGAAGCCCCCTGTCCCCTCTTCTGTTTGCCCTGGTAATGGAGCCCCTCGCCCAGCGGGTACGGCTGGACACGGGCATCGAAGGCCTTCCCATCGGCACCTCCCAGCATAAGATTTCACTCTGCGCTGATGACGTGCTGCTAACCATAACAGACATTCGGCCTTCCCCAACATCAGCCCTTCAAGAGCTCTGCGGAATTGGGAGTGTGGCAGGTTTTGACATCAATTTCGGGAAATCGACAGCCCTGGGGGTAGGCCTGGAGTCCGGGGAGCGAGAGATCCTAGAACCCTTAGGCCCAAACCAATGGAGCGAGAAATCCATTCCCTACCTGGGGGTCCAGATCCCTGCCCATCCTAAAGACATATATCTATTGAACTTCCCCAGCTCTTTAAAAAGCTGGAGAAGGAGCTTGAACGATGGACCTCATAGAAGATCTTACTTATTGGGTGGATCACTGCCGCCTGCAAGATGAATCTCCTTCCACGATTCCTCTATGCCTGCTCCTCCCTCCCCACTACGATCCCACTGCCCCACCTCCTGCGTATGCAAAGGAAAATGCTTTGGTTTATCTGGAAAGGTAGAAAGGCGAGGATATCCCCCCAAAAGGCCATGATGAGCAGTTCCTGATTTGGGGAGGGGTCCCCGACCTACGTAAATACCAAGTAGCGTCACAACTAGAGCATGTTTGCACATGGGTCATCACCACTGCAGGTCCAAAATGGGTGGAGCTAGAACAGTCCAGCCTCACACTCCCCCTTAGTTTTCTTCCACACATTCCGCCCCCATTATGGAAGACCTGTGCTGGAACCTTGGCCTCCACTAAACACACCCTTAAAATATGGGGCTGGGCATTAAAACACAAGGGTATCCCACATGGCTTGGGTCATGTCTCCCGATCTTCCACAACCAAGCCTTTTCCCCTTGGTCCCACCCACTGAACTTCAAACACTGGACTACTGAGGGGCTTGAATCCCTAGAACATTTCTTCGAGAATGGCCAACCCTGTTCATTTGAACAATGCAAATCAGCCCTTCAACTAACTGAAACAGACAGGTCCTCTTATGCGCAACTTCGATACTGGTGCTCCCATCCTCAAATTCGACAAGCAGCTACATGTAACGTTGGCCCTCTTGAACTTACCCTGAAGGAATTGTTGCTAAGGTGGAAAATCTCCAATCTTTACAAGGTGTTAGAGGAGGATGCGCTTACCACCAGAGCCCTCTATATGGCACAATGGAAGGCGGACCTGGGTCACCCTCTGGAAGACCAATCGTGGGTGGATATATGGTCTAGAACCCACTCCTCCTCCTTCTGCATTACTAAACGGGAATGTGCTCATAAACTGCTTCTGCGATGGTATTACCCTCTAACCCGCCTGCATCACTTTAATCAATGCCCTTGAACCCCATTTCTGGAGCAAGTGTGGACAGCCCGGATCATACTTTCATATGTGATGGTCTTGCCCCACCGTACAATCTTTCTGGGCCCAATGCATCTCTTCTATAGAAGTTATCACTCATGTGGTGATCCCCAGGGAGCCGGAAACCATTTTACTAGGCGCCCCAGCTCCAGGGGCTTCCCCAAGATCGGGTAGAACGTTTATTGCATGACACAGTAAATGGCATAACCTCAGATTTAGTCCAGTTGACATTGTACCCAGACGCTCGATGGAAATCAGATATGATATCCATAAGTGCAGGCAAAGAATTCTCCAAATCCCTCAAGATCAAAAGCAGGTCATCTGCGTAAAACCACATTTTCTGTTCAAGTCCCTACCAACTCAAACCGCTCAGCCTATGCTCTTGTCTAAGCGCAATAGCCAGAGGTTCCATAGCAATGATGAATAAAAGTGGTGACAGACACACTTGCCTCGTGTCCCTCTGCAGTTCAAAAGAGCCAGATCTTAATCCGTTAGTAATAATGTCCGCCGTCAGACTGCAATATAGTAATCTAAACCCACGAGATAAATTTCACACCAAACCCCATCTCAATCGTCACTGAATACAAGTAATTCCAGTTGATGCAGTCAAATGCCTTTTCCGCATCAAGTGAAAGCACCGCGATATTCTCCCTTGAGTCCATAGCACACAACATCGTCTGAAACAGTTTATGAATATTACTTGAGGTTCTTCTTCCTTGAATGAAACCTGACTGGTTAGCATGAACCAACCGCAGAAGTACGTTTTGCAGCCTGGAAGCTAATATCTTAGATAAGATCTTATTATCTGTATTTATCAAACTAATCGGGCGGTAGCTCGAAGGCAGGTTCTCATCTTTTCCTTGCTTTAGAAATACCGAAATCATTGCATGGCTAGTGGAGCGTGGTAAAAGCCTAGTCTTCAAAGATGAATCGAACATCTCTTTCATCAACAGCAGAGCCAAAAAAGGCAACATTTTATAAAACTCTACAGGGAGACCCTGAAGATTTGCCTGTATTCAAACGACCAATTGCCCGTTTTATCTCATCAATTGTAATGTCTTCTTCCAAGGATTTAAGGTAAAATTCCAAAAATTTGGGAATCTCCCATCCACTAAGAAAGTGTTCTCCATCGCCCGTGACTTCTGATTTGTTTTTATATAAGGCCATGTTAAAGTTCTTAAAGGTGTTATCGATCTTCACAGGATCAAATGTGATCACACCATCTTTGTCCTTTATCGATGTAATAGCTCTTTCTGAATTCATTTTCCTCAGTCTGCATGCCATCCACCTTCACACTTTTCTTCTTTCTCATAATAAGAAAATTTCAGCTGATAAAGACTCCTTTCGGCTCTTTCTGTTATCAGGGCATTCAATTTTGACTTCAAGCCCTGTAATTCCTTCAATTTCTCATATTGTCCTGGCGAATCCATAACATCACGTGATAGAGCGCCCAAATCTTTGAATCCAGATCTATTCTATCCTTCTCAAGTCTCTTCTTCTGTCCACAAGACAAACCAAGAAGTATCCCTCTCAGAGTACACTTAAAGGCCTCCCATACTAACTGTGGTTGCAGTTCACCAGTGTGATTTTCTTCCACCAAAAAATCCACCTCTTTCACAATTCTCTCAAAAATGTTCTCATCTTTCAAAATGGAGGTATTCCTCTTCCACATGAACGACCTATTGAGTGTAAAAGCCAACCTCAAGCACATGGAAACAATTGCATGGTCTGTCAAAATTATATTCTCAATTTGACCAGTACAGTCATTTTCTGCCATCTTTCCCGCAGTCAACAACATATCCAATCTAGAATAGTTAGAATGTGCCCCAGAGTAAAAACTGTTTTCCTAAGCGGAGGGATGTTCCAGTCTACAGTTATCCTTAAGATTGTGTTCCTGTAACAAATCCTGTAGAGACCAATAACGATTATCTCTTTTCCTGTGTAAGGTACTTTGGCTTTTATCCTTTTCCATATCCATAACCACATTAAAGTCTCCTCCAAAAATGATATCCGGCGAGCCCAAGTCCTGAATTATCTGTCTAAAAAAGGATCCATCATCTAGTGACAATGTGTAAATATTACATAGAATCACCTTTGCCCCCTGAATATTCACCAACAATGAAATTACCCATCTTCAATGGGTTTCAAATGGTGTCCCGACAGGTTGCGATACATGGGAATATGGTTGACACCTAAGATAGAAGATATTGTTCATACAAATCTTAAGGATTTGTGTAGAGATTTCAAATCCGATCTGGAACGTTGGAGGATGCTAAAGCTTTCTCTGTGGGGGAAAATGAATGCCCTTAAAATGAATTCAACCCCAAAGATGAATTATGTACTTGGGATGTTACCTTTAAATATCAACTCAAACTATTGGAAGGAACTGGATAGACTTGTGTAGGAATTTATATGGGATCTTAAACCTCCCAGATTGAAGCTTTGGAAATTGCAGCTGCCTGTAGAAAAAGGTGGTCTGGGGGTCCCTAACTTCCAAGCTTATCACCTAGCATTTATGGCACCATTTGTTGTCCCTTTTCTTGATGATATCCCTGACAGTTGGGCAATTGCTGAGGCTGGCATTTCTGGGCCTCTGCCTCCAGAGGCCTTACTTTCTACTGTGACAAAATCGGGTCGTGTGAAGAATATCACCACAGAATTCTTACGTAGCACCTGGAGAAGACTTTGTGAAATTATAAAGATTGATGCACTCAAAGATCCAGGGGCTTCGATCTGGTTGAATGAGGGAATTAAGGTGGATGGGAAGACTGTTTTCTGGCCTGAATGGTTTTTGGGAGGAGTCATGTGGATTGCAGACCTGTTCATTCATTTGGATCGATGATCTCGGACTACAGAAAGCTCATGAGAGCCATTGGTGATGTGGTGGTGGACAATGGTTTAAATCGGGAACTTTTCACTACAAAATCTAAAAAGGGTGAGGGAGGTTGGGCTAGCTGTATTTATCGTCAGATTGTTGCAGAATATGAGGAGAATGTGTTGCTGAGAAATAAATGGAGCCGGAGAATTGGTTGGGACATATCGTCAGCGAGTTGGATGAGGTTATGTCAGAATGTCAAACTCTGTTCTTTCAAGCCTGGGTGAAAGATCCCGGCAAATTAAAATTTTAATCATAGTGTATTGGACACCAGAGAGATTGTATATGAGAAGCCTTTCTGATACCAGTGATTGCTGGGGTTGTGAGCATCAAGTGGGAACTCTAGAGCATATGATGTCGGATTGTGTAAGGATGTGTGTTTTTTGGCGAGAGTTTGGTGTGATTGGCGAGAAGGTACTGGAGGAGAGGATACATTTTGATTTTAAAACAGTGATGTTGGGGAATGATGAATTACTTGAAGACATGACTACTAATAAGAAAAAAATGTTGTTCTGTGGTACTATGATGGGTAATAAATTGATTCTTAATGGCTGGAAATCAGCTGTTATGCCGAAGATTGAAGTCTGGATTGAGGAGATGCTCAAGTTGGCTGGCATGGAGTGACCTATCTACAGAAGAGATAATAAAAATCACATTATTTGGAAACATTTGGAGGAAATGTTTGCAATTGTACTAGACTTGATTGAACTGGATATGGGGGGATGTTCAGAATTTGATTTATGTATATAGTTCTATGTATCCTTTTTGATTATCTGCTATTGCATTGTTGATGCTGTTGATCTATAATGTTTGGAATTTTCTTTATATTATCTGTATGACTTGATTGGACTAGATTTGGAGGGGGACAGGGTGGGGGATCTTCAGAATTGGCTTTATGTGTAGAATTCTATTTAACCTTTTTAATTAATATGCAATTGTATTGATGATGTTGTTCTGAAATGTTTGGAATTTTGTTTTATGTTTATTTGTATCTGAATAAATGAAAATAAATAATCTAAAACAAATAAAAGATTGGGGAGAACAGCCAACATCCTTACGCAACCTTTACTGGCAGGGAAAATTACAATTGCCCATACCTGGAAGACTATAGAGGGCCCCTCTATGACTCTTTAGTGGATCAAACTCTGGGACATCTTGGTTGCAGAAAAAGTTACGGCAGCCAAGGCAGGCCTCTTACACCAATTTGCAGACATATGGGCCCCACTCCTAGACTATGTCCGGAACTTCCCGGCGATGACCCATAAAGCCGATCAGCCCGATGGGCCCTACATTTGAGCACTGAGCCGATTGCGGACATTCCTGCTCAGCCGGGCCAGGATCAGTTTTGAACTGGGAGGGGGGAGAGAGTTTGGGGGGGAGCTTTGGGGAACCCGGACTATGCTTACTCAGTCTTACTTAACTGGAACTTTAGGTCATTCTGTGTTTCATGTATGCCTGTATTGTTTCCACTTGTGCAACCAGTTTTAAAAGAAACATGCTAAATAAAAATTAAAGAATTGGAGCACAATATTCCATTAAGCAAATCCAGAGCAAAATTACTCATAGGTGCTACTTAAAACTATGCGCCCCTGCAGACACTCAGCTTCTAACTTAACTTGTATAGCATTGAAGCTAGTTCCTTCCCCCATATGTGTGATGTAGGTAAATAATATGAGAAGCACTTCCCCTTTAGAAAGATGCCAATTAACCAGCCTTTAGAATGCGATGTAAATATCAGAGCTTCGCAAGTTGCACTGAAGCATCTTGCAATTTCTATCAACTCTCAGCGAGTGGCTCCGAATCATCTCTCAGAAATATCAATATAGGACCTAATTCAAGGACTCTTTGGTTGTGTCCTTGCTCTTAGGCAGACGGTCCTTCATCTCTTAATATGGAGAATAAAAATAGATTCGATTTTATGGCCTACTAGCACTGCATGTAAGCATATGGGGTGCTTGCACTGAGCTGCTTAAAGCTACATATGTGAGCATTGTTGCATGCATGCATGCATGTATGAATGCATAGGCTGTTTAAGCCTGCTAAGCACTTCGCTATAATAAATCATTGCATGAATCTGTGAATAGTAACACATAAAATCTCACTTCTTGCTATGTAGCTGCTTTGCAATATGAGGCTGTTATATGAGGCTGTTATAGGCCTCTTGGGGCCTCTTTGAGCATTAAAGATTACACGTCTGCTGTTTGAAGCACTGTGTTGCTATTTCCAAATATGTCATGTTGTAGTAAAGACTGCCCTTTAGGCGTAGAGCACATTACATGCTTACACGTTTCAAGGCACTACATTGTACAAGGTCTTGTCAAGTCAATGCTAGTTTACTTATATGAGGAGAATTCTGTCATGAAATGGTATCTCACCTTTTGCTCTGTTCCTTTCTTTTTCATCATTTGGCCCTGCTTTATCTTTCAGTCCACCATAGGTTTTTGATTTATAATATCGATCCAGACCTTTCTATTGATGGGATTTGTAACAATGGCAATATATAATCGATCCAGACCTTTCTATTGATGGGATTTGTAACAATGGCGGCTCTCAAGATGTTCCAGATTCTTTTGGCGACATCCTGTTTCAGTATTTCAATCACCTGCCTCCATTGAGGGTTTTTAACTGACATTAGTTGTCTTTGTCAAATTTTTTAAGTTGCATTTGTATTTCTTTACTATGAAAAAAACCTTGCTAAGAGGCAGATCTAGATTTTTAGTTCTTTTCTGCCTTCTGAGTAAAATCTTAGCTGCTCTAATTTCAGGGTCACACGGCCGGGCGTGATCCTGGGCATTGCTTAATCACATAGTTAGCACATATGATAGTATTGCTGGTTATGAGCTTCCCAATCCAGCCAATAATCTCGTCTGAGGCTGAGTTCATCATATAACACAGTGTATCAGTTGCAATGCACCTCATCTGGCCATCAAATCCACATACACCCTTTTCAGCCCATGTAAATCTAGTCTTCCCAGAGTTTGCATCAACATCTCCAATTTGTATCTCACTATTCCTTTGCCCATCTAGTTTTAGGGGTATACTAAGCAATGCACAGTCACTGCGTTCATTCAGAGTCACTCTTAGGCACACAACATTGTCCACATTCTCCTGACTTATCAAAAAATTGTCAAGCATGGCCCTTTTCTTGCCAAGCCACCCCGAATTTCACCTGGAGCGTCACCCAGCAATCTACCATTCATCATTATTAGGCCCCAGTTTTTTATGAACTGGAGTCAGAGCCTGCCTTGCGAATTTAGAGCACTGTTGATCTTTCTCTAACATTCACGGTTTTGTTTATGATTTGATCATCTATGCAATGGGCATTTAGGTCGCCAGCCATTAATGCCATATTACCATTGTTGTCTATTTGCCAATCAATCAAAATCTCACCAATGGTATCCTAGATGCCCCTAGTCAACTTACCCGCTGGAGATTCATATACAATAATAAGTAATAGTTTCCTATTGGCACCGTTTCCCTTGTAAACCATCTCTACAGCCATTACATGGTCCTGGTCCTCACTTTTATTTTGCTTCCCTCAAGACCATTCATAATTCCTTTCATCATACCACCCACAGGTCTGCCCAAGTGGCCTTTTTTTTGCCATTTCTTAATGTACATAGTACCATCCATGCACGCCATGGATGTTAGCCATCTTTCTTGGATTCAAAATCTATCACTCCCTTGTAGCACAATATGGGACATTATGTGTCCCAGGTTGATTTATAAAATGTGTATGGCCACGGAGGTTCCAAGTTGCAATATTTAGAATTCAGTTTTTTTTAGTGCATTTACTGTCTGAAAGCCAGCCAGCCAATTCCATTCTTCATCACAGGAGGCGTCTTTATGTTAATTTATAACAGTTTGCCCTGTTTTCGTAGCTGTAAGCCCTAGTCCACCGTCTTCTCATAAAACTGAACCTCTTGAGTCTGGAAGCAGAAGTCTTTGTGACCCTTTGCTTATGTCGCCCTGTGGACACCCAGTCGTAATTTGGTTGATCTACTGATCTCCTTTTTTCTCTCCAGACCCAAAAACAGGAGATTTGTGTTCTCTACTGGTTACATCTAGGTCGTAACCCCTTTTAAAAAAGTTGTACGAATGAGTGCTCGCCAAATATCAACTGTCTCGTGGCATAACAGTGCACTTTGGAGAAAAGTCTCTTTCCACTCTCTACCAGTTCAACATAATGGATATCGCCAGAGGTATCTGACGGGTCATGTTAAAGAGCTGTAACAGTTTGGAGCGATTTGTCAGCCGGTCCTCTGGAGAAAGGAACAGTCTACGAAAAGTAAACATATTCCTCTCTAGTATTTTTGATTTCAGGTGGACAGCGACTTCCTCCTTGGCCGTTTCCTTGTTTTTTAAGCTGTTTTGCCTGTCGGAACAAGGATTAGAATTTTTTTTTCATCTCTTCGTTTTCTAGGGTCGAACACATATCTATTATAGAAAAACCCTCCCCCTCCTGAATCGATTCCTCCATTCCCTGGTCGTCTTCATTAGTCTCTCTCTCAGTTTGTGGTTTTAGAAACCAACTTGTTACCTTGTCTTTTTTACTTCATTGGTCAATTATTTTCACCCTTTTCCTTTCTGTTTTTGAGTTCTGTAGTTTTCTACTAGTGCTTTCCTTTATCTCGTTTTCCTCGGAGTTTGGTGAATTTTAGTTTGCTCACTTTTTTGATTTTATAATGTTCACATGTTTATACAGCGTCTCTCCTTTCGTGTCTGATGAATTCAGATTTCGTCATCATATTCAGTGTGATTGCTCTTAGGTGTATCCTCTGTTGAGGAAATCGTTTCTACATCCATTTTTGTACTAGGCTGCTCGTGAGCAGCATTAGCGACTCTCAAATCTGACAAAACACACATCTTGTAATTTCTAATCATTCCCACTGCTTTTCCCTCTGACTTGTTCGTTTTTGCACGTAATAAAGGAATCCAATCTTTAATAACAAAGTTCCTTGCTGACGAATGTCTCCATGTATTTGGTTACATAATTTTAACAATATTTTTTACTTCAAACTGTAATGTTTCTAATTCCATATGACATGGAGTTGTACTCAATAAGGGTGTGGAAGGAGGAGACTGACACTTAGGTGATATGGTGGTTGGTATAAACATTTATTTTGTTAAAATAAAGTAAAAACCCTAGCTGACCCTACTACTAAGAGGGGATTCCCTGCCTCAACTCTATACTAAGGATGGGGCAGAGTGTTCGTAACCAAACGTTCTACCGTCCTATGTCAGAACCTATTTCCTTTCCTTACATCTCTAAGCAAACTAAAAGTTAAGTTAGTCTTCTTAATGCAGAAGAATGGCTCCCTTCATCTGTGGAACGAACTACCATGCCAGTAGTTTGGAAGCACTATTTCCTGGAGAATTACCCTCTTCCCCAGGATGCAGTTCTTGCCAAAGGCAGCACACAAAATTCCAGATTGAAAAATTTCAATTCAAAAACAAAGTTCCAATTGAAAACCTTGGTACCAAGAGTGTGACTCCCATCTCCCGATATTTCTCAATTCCAACAAATAAAGCAATGTTCCAAATGCAAAGCCTTGATGTCAACAGAACGACTCTCTTCCCTTGGTCTCTTGAGGCTTCTCAACATGTTCACTCACAATGCCAACAGAATGGCTCCCTTCTCTTGACCTTTATTACAATTTTCTCAAACACCAGGGGGAATGACTCCCTTCCCCTGGTTCTCTTTAGACGGGTCCCAGATCCCTTCACACTGGTTTCTTATATGCGAGTCCCAGGCCCCTTCACAATGGCTTATTATATGTAGGTCCCAGACCCTTTCACAATATCCGGGGGTATGCTGCTTCCCCGGGCCTCTCTCAGGCTTTCAAAGTTGTCTTTCTCAACGTTCACGGCCCACCTGGTGTACTACCCTGCCAGGTACTGCGACTATGAAAATGGCTTTGGAGGCAGTTCCTCATAAATTAATGCAGGTCCCAGACCCCGTGAGATTCTCTTCTCTTGACATGGTATACTCTCGTGCCAGGTACTGTGACTATGAGGATGGCTTTGGAGGCAGTTTGTTACTTGATGTGGATCCCAGACCCAACCCTTGCGACCTTTCCGCCCCTCTGGGTTCCCACCAACAGTCCCAGCTATCCAGACTGCTCAAGGCTTCTTACCGGTGATCTCCGATTGTCCATGGTCTTCTCTCCCCCTCTCAGGTCTTTCAGCCGAAGAAGCTGCGTTAAAAGCAAAGAAGGATGTCACAAGATATCAAGCTCGTCCTGTAAGAACCGGGAGACGGAGTGCGCTTCAGGGAGAAGGGAGGTAGACAGTGGAGCCAAGCATGGAGGAGGTCACCGTCAAGCTGGTCCGGTGTGGAGGCACAACACAGTGAGCAGCAAGGAAGAGCTCCTGGCATCCCCAAAGGTCGGCATCTTTGGAGAAGTCTGAGTCCGTAAAGGAGGAGACCGGCACGGCAGAGCAGCTGGTCGACCGAGGAGAACATCACAGACCATGAAATAAGGTAAACAGATGGGTGGGGAGGTGCTGAGATAGTGGAACAGGCAAACAAGCCCCAAGAGCCACATGAAAGGTTCTGAGACCCTGTTATAAAGACAAATACATTCAGAGAACTTAATTCACTAAATAATACTTGGCAAATCTGGGAGCCAAGTTTAGCAGGATACTGCTGGGGACCCGCTGTGCAAGTCTGGGAGCCGCACCCACGCAAATTGAACTGTGAAAGTGACATTTACTAAATACAGTACTTGGCAGGCGAGTTAACCAAGTCTGAAGGTGATACCATAGCTTGAGGAGTGCATCCAGGCTATTCTCTTTCGTCACAGTACCTGGTGGGAGAAAACCATGTCTGCCAACCAGGGTCAAGGACCAACCACAACTTGGGGAGTGCATCCAGGCTATTCATCTTCATTGCAGTATATGGTGGGAGGAACCAGGTCTGCCAATCAAGGGCAGGGACCCAGAGATAGAAAAGGATGCCTAAGAAATGGCAACAAGGGAACGATCTCCCCAACAATTGTTTATGGTTTGTGAAAAGGCCTGTTGTGCATGGTGAAAGGACCCAGGTCTACCGGGAAGAGAGGATTCCCCAACAACTCTCTCAACTTTGCAAAAAGCCTGAATAAGGCTGGGGAATGGATAGTCTCCAACAGATGTTTACTGTATTTTGCCAGGGAAAGGGAGCCACCTCTTTGTATTAGAAATACCTTCTTTTCATTTAGTTTAAACTTAGAATATGAGGGACAGAGTTGGGATTCTGACATTGGACATTGGGACTTTTGCTTTGGACATTCTGACACTAGTTATTTTGGTTAATACAGGGAAACCCCTCTTAGAGTTAGGGCGAGAGAGGGTTTTCTTTTCCCTCTTGCACTCTAATAATCCTCATGACCCTTCCATGTCAATGTCTTACTTCTGCACCCTTACAATGATGTGGTGTCAGAAGCGGGATGTAGCCTGGTTGATACACACCAGGGAACCCCTTAAATTTACCAATTTAACAGACAAGACCATCACCCCAACAGTAGCCACCCGGGAATCCATTTGGTTCGACCCCTATTTTAGTCAGGATCTAACCATATGTTAGTGGTGCTTACGAACAGGATCAGAGATTTGAAGGTCAGTCTTCTCTAGGACGGACATAACCCCGGACCAAGATTTGGGTTCTCCTATCTCAGGGTAACCTTTCACTTGAAGCACTGCTCTGCCTGTTTTTAGAAGATCACTGGCAGAGATGCGATTCAACTGAAAGAGCAGAGGTAAATACCGCCCAGGTATGCGCCAGGCTGTAAAACAAATAAGGGACACATTTAGTAGCAATAATAATGGGAATACGCACCTAATGAATGTAAGGAGATGACATTAACCTGAGTAAATGGGCGCTAAGCTTTATTTGCAATGGATGACCTGATGGCAAAAAAAACTCTGTGGGAACTCTCAGAAAGTATCGAAGGAAAATCAAAAGGAAAACATAATCCATAGGAAGGAACAAGGAATGGAAGGGAATGGGATATTAGTATGATTAGTAGAGAACTATCCCGGGTGGCACTAGGGCACAGCTAAAAAGTCTTTCCTGTGCACATTTTCTGCATAGAGTCCAAAGTACTGTGCTCTAATCTAAATCCCAGGAAAGAACTCTTAAGTACCTAAGTGCCAATATGAGTTTGGGCAGGAAGGATCACATTCCACACAACAAAACGAGAATACAAAGGCAATCCAGGGCCGGAGCAAGAGGGTCCTTACCGTGAATAGCAGAGAGTTGACGGTACAGAATCGAAATCCAAAGAGGCAGTCAAGTTACACTTTCCGGGTAACAGAAGGAATCAGCAGGAGTAAGGAAGTAGGCAAAAAAATAACTGCAGCGCTGTCTTTTAATCAGAAGTGCCGGCGTCTCAGTGATGCAGGACTTTATGGGAATCACGGAAGTCAGACAACGTGTTTCCGTAGCACCTTGCGTCGGGTTAACCAAGGCGACTTGATTTCTACTCGGAGCGTACGCAATCACGGCCTTACATCACGTTTGTTCACAGCGTCTGTGTAGGCCCAATGACAACTGCCAACGTTGCAAAACTGAAAAGAAAGATCTACGCGGTTTGCATAAATCATGTCTTCCATAGCCCTAGAAGAGAGGCAGAGAATACCAACTACTCAGGCTCTGACCCACCTCCAGGTACATGCATCCAGCTAACGTCTTAATCCGGGTTAGCCTGGAGGTATGGGTTGGACGTACTAGCAGGAGTGGTAGACCCTGTTTATACAGGGATGTAAAAGTACTCCTACAGAACAATAGGAAACACTCCTACCTGGTTAAACTTGGTGATAAAGTGGCCCAAGGGATTTTGGAAAGGGCAGTATTCCATGATAGTATAGAAGTCCCCCACCAAGATCACACAGAGAGGGACACAGAGATTCTGTGAGGCTAACCAAGCCCCAACCCCAAGTATAGAGACCCCATGCCACAAAAGAGACCATGAAGGGACAGAAATAATCCCAGACCTGGCCTTTGCGCAACAAAATGATCCCATATTAGCTGAGGCATTCCACAAAGTAATATCAGAAGAGGAAGGAAGGAAGAAAAAGACCACTTCTTTTTCATCATACAAGGGTTATAGATGGGACAGTACTAGTGAGAGAGTAACTCGCTCCCAGATAGTGGTCCCAAAAAAGCCATTGTTGGGTGGTTCTGGAGATAGCCCATGCTCACCTTATATCTGGGCACGTAGGGACTTTCAAGACCCTAGACCAAGTCATTAACAGGTTTTACTGGCCCAGAATGTTTGTGAGCATCATACATTTTGTTTTGATGTGTCCACTATGTCAAATGACTGACTCACGAAAACCCCCTCCAGCACCCTTGCAACCCTTACCTATTAACGATTTCCCTTTTTCCCGAATAGGGATGGATATTGTGGGACCCTTAGAAACTTCCAAGTTTGGGAATCGGTATATACCTGTCATACTAGACTATGCCCCCGTTATCCAGAGGGTTTCCCGAGGTGAAGCAACACCTCGCAGCAAATCTTGAAACCTCTAATTCCATTCCTATCATGGGTAGGGCTTCCCAGGGAAATTCTTACTGATCAAGGTACGATGTTCATAAGCAAAATCATGGCTGATATGAAGGAAATCTTTCACATTAAAACCCTCAGAATATCTGTATATCACCCATAGACAGATGGTCTGGTAAACGATTCAATCAAACATTTAAAAGAATCCTTAAAAACTATTTGAAGTATATAGGAGAAACTGGAACATGATGGTACCATGGGCCCTGTACGCCATCTGAAAAGCCCCTGGGATTTTCACCCTTTTAACCTTTATGCTGGCGAGATCCCAGGGATGTGTTGGATATGCTTAGGGAGACCTGGGAAGAGAGGGTGGGGTTCATATTACCCCCTAACTCAAGCTGCGTAGAGAATCAAAGATCATATGGCGCTTGTTAGGGATATAGTGAATTCCAATTTAACCTGAGCACAAGAAAATAAAAAGGGCTACGATGATAAAAAAAGACAACCAACCGCTCTTTCTCCATCGAACAAAAGGTCCTTGTCCTCCTCCCCACACCAAAACACAAAATGCTGTCCTGTTGATACGGTCCTTATGAGATCCTAGAACAGACTAGACCATATAATTACCTAGTCTCTCAACCTGCCAGATGCCTTAAATCTGCAGTCTACCACATAAATCTCTTAAAGGAGTTGTGACAGGATCTTGTAGAGTCATCCTCAGTGGTTATGGCTAGTCTGTTAGCTGAACAGAGCGATAACTAGTATCTAATACCTAATGACCTCCCGTTACTGCAACAGAAAAATCTACAAGACCTTTTGAATCTGTTCCAAAATGTGTTTAGTTGTGTACCCGGGAGAGTCAAGGGAACTTATCACATCCGCACACCCCTGGGGCGGTTATAAATGTAAGACCATACCAGAGGCTCGAAGGGAGATAGTCATTCAGGCGGTGGAGAAGATGTTGGCAGATGATATCGCAGAGCCATCACAGAGTCCATGGTCTGCGCCAATAGTCCTGGTAGCCAAACCATATCAATTGTGGCGATTTTGAATTGATTTTCAAAAATTAAACACAGTGTCCAGTTCGATAACTATCCAGTGTCAAGAAGTGACAACCTCATTGATCTGACAAAATGCTATTGGTAGGTCCCTCTGAACCCTGATGATAAAGAAAAGACAGCCTTTTCCACCCTCAGAGGACTATTCCAGTTCAAAGTCCTCCCCTTTGGGCTTCGCAGTGCTCCGGCAACCTTTCAAAGGTTAATGGATCAGTTGCTTCAGCCATATTCAAGTTTTTGTGTGGCCTACCTAGACGAAATCTTCATAGGAGGAACTTATGCCGCATCTATACCAGATCATCAGGCCCCAAACATCAGGCCGGACTAACCGCCAGCCCAAAGAAATGCCACCAGGCCCAGTTGGCTGTAAAATACCTGGGTATCTCTGTGGGTAACGAAATGATTCAACCTCAGCTAGAGAAAGTCAAAGCCGTGAAAGAAGCTCCCATACCCAAGACCAAAAGGGACCTACGGGCTTTATTGCGATTAGTAGGCTATTATAGAAGTTTCATTCCCAATTTTGCATCCATTACTACATGCCTAACTGACAAACTAAAAAACGGATAACCACAAAAGATAAAATGTGAAAAGGAAGATCATGCTTGCTTCAATTCCCTTAAATCTTTGTGTAGTGAACCCCTCCTCAACGAGCCCAATTTCAACAGGTTTTTACTCCAAACGATGCCTCAAATATCGGACTGGTAGCAGTTCTGTCTCAGGTTTATGATGAAGAAAACATCCTGTGCTGTATATCGGTCAGAAGATGGTCCCTAAAGAAAGAAACTATGCGACGATAGAACGTGAGAACTTGGCAATCAAATAGGCAATAGGACATCTCCTTTATTACCTCCATGGGCAAAAATGAATTCTAGTTACTTACCATTCCCCTATCCTGTGGCTAAGTTTGAGAAAAGACACCAACCCCGGGATTATGCAATGATTCCTCGAGCTACAGCCTTTCTGTTTCATGCTGGCACATTGAAAGGGTAAAGAACAGGGGAAGGTGTATTTCCTATTACGGTTTCCTTTAAGAGTGGAGGTACCAGACATGAGGGAAGGGTATGTGAAGAATCCCAGGATGTCGTCACTGCTTTCAAAGGTGAAGCCTCATCCCATGAGGCCAGAGAGGTGAGGCTGCTGCCCGATAGTCACTCAGCGGGTGGATCTCATGGGAGGGGAAAGCTCCTTTGGGACCAGTAACGACTATTGTGGAATAACGCAGCATCCTTACAGCTCTGCTACCTCTCCTTCACCTCCTCCCTCTCCACCCCTACCCTTCTATGCTGCTGCTCCACCCTCCTCTTCTGATCAACAGTGAAGATCCAGACTGGACGACTTCCTCCCCAGGGCTGGTTGGCCTAACCAGTCTTGAAACAATCTGAATTTTGAGCCGTTCCTCGAAGAGCTACGACCATCCTGAGCTGCAAATCCCCAACGCCCTGGGACCTGGACCAATTTGCTGTGCAGCGGCTACTGAATTGCAATTTCAGATGGGACTTAGTGGGCATCCTGCTAGGCCTCCAAGGACTCTTTCCCGCTCTGAGACGTCTTCCCTTTCAAGTCGGGGACTGAGAAACAGAGAGAAGCATGTCGTGTGACAACCGTCACTGAACCGAAGCCTGTGTCGAGTCCCAACAAGCAAGCATTGTGAAGATCATCTGCTCGGCATCCCATCGCACGAAGACCATCTGCTCCTGCCAAAAGTTCCTTCTTCAACCTCCAGTCCAGGAATCCGAACGGGAACTGCTGTCGCCTCACCTGGGGACCTACTGGTGATACAGTCTTCTTTCTTCATGAAAAGGTACTGGCTCGCTCCTAGGTACTTACCTAGGTGCTTGCTGTGATTAATTGGATTTCTCCTGAGCTTTCTGAGACACACTGTGTTCTCCCAGGCCCAAGTGTTAAAACCCTCCAGGGGGTCTGCCTGATCTCCCTGAACCACCTTTAAACTAAACATTTTACCTACCTGCAACATAGAAGAAACCTACTATTTTGACAACTTTGACAGTGGCTGACTTTCTTTGTTCTTCCGTCCATAGGCCCTGTTCACTCAGTGTCCCAGCTGACTTTGAGACTCTCATTTACCGATAGGGTGAACTTTCTAAAGTATGCCTAAAAGTACTTACCAGTATCTATGTTGCTTTCTTAAAATTTTGGTTATAAGAATAGATTTGCTAAACTTGAATGCTACCTAACAAATCCCCAACGCCCTGGGACCTGGACCAATTTGCTGTGCAGCGGCTACTGAATTGCAATTTTAGATGGGACTTAGTGGGCATCCTGCTAGGCCTCCAAGGACTCTTTCCCGCTCTGAGACGTCTTCCCTTTCAAGTCGGGGACTGAGAAACAGAGAGAAGCATGTCGTGTGACAACCATCACTGAACCGAAGCCTGTGTCGAGTCCCAACAAGCAAGCATTGTGAAGATCATCTGCTCGGCATCCCATCGCACGAAGACCATCTGCTCCTGCCAAAAGTTCCTTCTTCAACCTCCAGTCCAGGAATCCGAACGGGAACTGCTGTCGCCTCACCTGGGGACCTACTGGTGATACAGTCTTCTTTCTTCATGAAAAGGTACTGGCTCGCTCCTAGGTACTTACCTAGGTGCTTGCTGTGATTAATTGGATTTCTCCTGAGCTTTCTGAGACACACTGTGTTCTCCCAGGCCCAAGTGTTAAAACCCTCCAGGGGGTCTGCCTGATCTCCCTGAACCACCTTTAAACTAAACATTTTACCTACCTGCAACATAGAAGAAACCTACTATTTTGACAACTTTGACAGTGGCTGACTTTCTTTGTTCTTCCGTCCATAGGCCCTGTTCACTCAGTGTCCCAGCTGACTTTGAGACTCTCATTTACCGATAGGGTGAACTTTCTAAAGTATGCCTAAAAGTACTTACCAGTATCTATGTTGCTTTCTTAAAATTTTGGTTATAAGAATAGATTTGCTAAACTTGAATGCTACCTAACTACTTACCTGTATATCATCTAATAGTTTACTAATGAACTGAATAATGCTTAACAAAAGTCTTACTGTATTTATATTTGAATATGTTTACTTACTTGTAATTCTAGCTGTCTTAGTGTTTATAATAAAGAACACTATTTTGTGTATACGTGTATTCTTGACTATAGGTGTGCCTTGAGGTCTTTGTACTTACCTACAGCTCTTCTCCCTCCTAGACTAAGCTTGGCTGCTCGTTCATTGCTATCAAACCTTTTGGGTAGTTCAGGCCAAACCTAAGAATTCTAGCCCTGTTACACATAAGAGTGAGTCTTCTTCATTCCTACCATAGGTGGACTTTAGTAAAACTCCCTAACAACTAGCACTCACTTTTCCCACCTAATTGTTTCATTCCTACCATCGTTTCATAAAACATGGGTCGAAACAGAACTCTTACATCATGTTTCTGAAGCACTGGTATTGATAGCACATCACTTTACATTCCTGTTTAGTTTTATATATGTAAATGGACACGGACCAGACTGCAATGCAGTTAGTAGTTTTCCACATTTATTTAAATGTTAAATTTCCATTAGTGCTTGAATTCCTCTTTTGGGACATCCATAGATGTGGGATTCTCCATATCACGGGCAAATTCCGCTGTAACACAGTTTGAGTACTACTGCCTTAAAACAGGGAACTCAGTATTAGCAAATAAACACAAAAAATTCACAATTTTACCTCAAACAGCAACACGTATCGCTAGATGTACCTTTTTCCTTGCAAGCTGGGGGTCACACGGATTGTCTTTTTTATATAAACAAACACACACATATACTTTATTTATTTTCCCCATTCTAATTCTAAGGCTACAATTACCAGCACGCAAAGTAATGCTAATTGAAATAAATCTAAAGAAATACAGTGAGACTGAAACCATCAAAGCCCCAGCATGCAGATGTATGCACCCCTACCCTTTCTAATCAGCCATCATTTGAGATGAAAAGAAGAATTAAATAATAATAATAATAATAATAATAATAATAATAATAATAATAATAATAATAATAATAATAATAACAATAAACACCTCTAGGTGACAATGGCCACAACACACATTTCCTTTTACTTTTGTCATTGATAGTTAGCCCATTGTTGGGACACTGCCCGAGCCCTTCAAGCCTAGAGGCAGCCCCTCTGCTCATCGTACACACAGACTCTTTGCTTTTCAGAAAGATAAGGCAAGAGGGAAGAGCCAGGGAAAAGGCCCAGGGACTTAAGACACCAAAATAAGCCCACATTGCTCATTTTTGGGTCTGATCCAAAGAGCTACAGGGAAGACTCTGGCAAGCTACCAGTAAGTTGCGATCTACTGGTTGGAGACCCTGGCCCTAGAGAGTGAGGTCACTATACAGAAGAGGGGAACGTAGGAGATTAGCCCTCTGCTTGCCGTGATGATAACCCCAGAGGTAAAAACCAAACCAAACACCAATGATTCCCTTATCCCCAATTTAAACAGGGAGCGGAGTCTGAAAATACTGAATGGACGGCTTAGGTTACGAAGTCTGAAAATACTGAATGGGCGAGGACGATGACAGAATGAGAATAGTCAGCGTAATAATGATGTAGCCTGATTGGACTGGTAATGTAAAGAGAAGAGAAGAGCGAAAGCGGTTATCTGAACTAAAACAAATTCCTCCCAACTGCAAATACAATTGGCAAGAAGGGTCTAAAAGACAGAAAGAATGAAGGTACAGAATTGGAGTATGAAGATGATTTTAAAGGCAGCAAACATGAGGTGGGGGGGGGGTTCAGAAAATAGTTGCAGGACACAGCAAAAAGGGGAGCACTACGCAGAACATTTGGAGGAAGAATGGTGTGGGGGTTACATGGGAGGCTTAAACAGTAGAGTTGTACTGACTTTGGATGAACTAGAGAAGGTGCTGATTGGGCAACATTCCTCAAAAGGCTCCCGGTGTATATGCCAATGTATCTCTTGAACATGAGGTAGGTTTAAGGGCACCTCTCCCAACGGTTTAATTTAATTTAATTTTAAGTTCTGGTACAGTATCATCAGGGTTGAAAAATGAGTTTATTGTGACATGATGTATAATATAGGTGCTTGCCTGGACCGTTCCGCTCAATTGCCCTCCTCCCAGTGCCCTCCAAAATATGCCTCATTCTGAAGACTACCAGAAGAGCAGGAGGAGCAGAAACCTACGTGCAATTCCAACGTAGGTCTTAGAAATAGGCTGGGTGCAATACATTAATCATTCACAAGTATGTTTTGGCCAGAAGACAAATGTGTATGCTGCTGTTGTGGACTTATTGCTTTTGATTTTGTGAACTGCTCATTACTATGGGATGCATTAAAGAGAATAGGTAGGCCAGAGAGTCTGCTACAGATAGTAATGGGATTACATAAGAACAATACTGCTAGAGAAAGGTACAGTCCAGATGGCGACTGGGGTGTTTCCTTTTCACAACGCGGCGCAACAATCTTGCGCTCTTGAAGTGACCTTGTTTAATCTACACACAGTTTCTTTGTCAGAAGTGTTAAGCTGCAGTACCCCTGATGCGCCAAGAATTGGGGAAGAGTGTATCCCTGTACTTAGATATGTAGATGAGGCTGCTCTATTGGCATGAACTACAACGTACACACATGATACAGCTAGCAAAGATCTAAAAATGAATTCCAACAAATCTAATAGAATGGTTTTTGGAAAGAAAAAGTGAAAATTGAATTTGATGAAGGTAGCTGAGGAACAGCTGAACAGCTCCAGGAAATGGGTTTATCTCGGTATTAAGTTTGATTCACTAAGTCGCTGGGAGGCTTATATTACCAATCATGTTCTTAAAATGTCCCAAGCGAACAGAGCGATAAAAACTTTGATAAAAGAATATTGGAATACAAGTAGTTAGAAAGATTCTAGAGGCGTACAAGGTTAAGATTGTAGTGTTAGGGCTCTATGGTTCGGCAAGCTGGGATATCGCATGGCTCATTGCAATATGCAGAGTTTTGAAAGTAATTTATTATGATCACTGCCGGGTCTACCCAGGGTGCAATCAAACTACCCGGTCTATAAAGAAGTAGGTTTAATTTCAGAAAAAGCCGGTAGGATGTGGACCAAATCATGGCTCAATGAGGAGGCAGGTCTTACAAAATCACTGGTTACAGATGTGATGGACAGTTTATTTATTTTTATTTATAGGGAAATATATACAAAATCCAAAACACAAACAGATAAAACAATTAATGGCTTTTAACACTATTTACACAAAACAAAAATCACAGAACAGAGGGAAAAAAATTAAAAAATTCATAAAAGACAATTTCAAGAGGAGAAAATTGATAAAAACACAAATGCAGACAAAAAAACTAAAAAAAGAGAGGCCTCAAAGCATATACACACTAAATAAAAACAAACAATGCAGCTACAAATTGGTCTAACTAAAAAACCAGTTTCACCAGTAGCTAGATTCCTTGGTACACACCATTAGGAAGGTGCCGCAATTAGTACATAATTACGGTATTACCATGGCCGTTCAGGCTTTGATTAAAAAGCTGTTGATAGCAAGACTTAAAGAAGAAAGAGAGAATAAAATGACAGGAAACTGTATGGTATGGCATTATCCATATGCCTCAGGGAAGGGACCCGAGATTATTTGGGATGGATGTTGTGGTAACAGAATAGGAGAGTGGGAATGTTACTGATAGCCACCCTGCCTTGTCGATGGAAAATAGGGAGAAAACAGTGCATATGCCCTTGCAACCAGGTGATACAAACATGACAGCATTTGATCTTTTTTTGGCCATTGTATAAAGATATTAGGAGGACAAATCTGGTGGTTTTATGGAGACAACGCAATGCTATAACTATGTGTACCGCGTGTAATCTGATAATGGATTGAAGAGATCACTGTAGGACCTGGTCGGTCACATCCTTTTTAATATGGCACTTAAATTAAGTTAAAGGTACTTATATAGTGCACCGTCACCAACGGAATTGGTCCCCAGGCGCTCTTAAGCGAAGGGAAGTATATTAAGTATGCTAAACTAATTAATATTATCTAGTATAAGAATGAACACAACCACACTGCGCAATTATTAATAGGATGAATACAGCCGACCCGTCTTTCGACCATCAGGTCTTCTTCCAGGCTGAAATTACTCTTATTGGACCCACTCAATCGAGATATGGGCTAGTAAAATTCGTTAAATCCGCTAATGCACAGAGGAAAATCTGCAATGCCTAGCGTTAACTATATATGAAGCCGCGAGTGCGGAATGCTGATCTCTCGTTTGAAGGCTTTTCAGCTTCTCACATTTGTTTATATTATTTCTTGGACACCTTGGGCAAAGGTTCCTCCCACACACAACCATCCGCAGCAGTTACAGAACTGGTCATTAATTAGTTAGGACCTGTTTTACAAAGCGGCTTTGCCGCAACAAGCACATAGGGTTCTAGTGTGTTGCCCCGTATGGTTTTGTTCACTAATTAATGTTAAGGTTGTTTGTAAATGTGATGTAACATGTATGGATTTTTAATCTGAATAAAGTTTTTGTTGAATTGACTTGAACAGTGAGCTAGGCTCCCATTCCATCTTTAGTGTTATATCAATGTTCAGTACTTCCTGCATAATTGTCTTTCAAGACATAACCTGATATTCTGGGGAAACGTGCCAACAGCGCCACCTTTCAGATTTTACATCTGGTGGTGGCTTAAGGAATAACCTCTGACTCAGCTGGAAGCGATGTCAAAGGAACAGGATTGCAAACTATAAACAAAAAAAGTGATGGGTGGAAGGTTTTGAATCAATCTGAACCACTCGCACTGCTCTGGGCAACCATCTATTCCTTCTTTAGCCCATCTGCATAATTTCCAAAGGACACCAGCCATATGAAATTCAGTCAGGTACTGCCACCAATGGGAGCAGCCCAGACCAAACTGCTAGGCCAGAGCCCCTCTGCACAGAAACAGAAGCAAGCTCAGGCATGTTTCGGCCTTGCTGGGCCTCCTCAGTGAGGTGCAGCTTGGTTCCCTATGGCACAGGAAGCAAGGGACCCTCGTCTGGGCATACCTTCTCTCACAAGGGTAGACCGACTTACCAGAAAACATGATGTATGGAAGGTTTTTAATGAATCTGAACCACTTGCATTGCTCTGGGTAAAAACACCACCGTTTGTTAGCCCGTCTTTGCCATTACAAGGCAGTCAGCTGACCCAAACAAAAAGCAGTAGGAAGTATTTTTGGACTTCGAGTGTGTCCCTTGTTAGCTTGGGCAGGCGAGATGTTACCACCTGAAGCCCACAGATCGTTTCCTGGTGGGAAGAGAGTAAATGAATCCTGGACATTGACTGGTCATATGTATGTAGATGTATGTCACATCACAGTGTAGAATACATGCATTGTTACTCCAGTGGCATTATTGTGCAATCTAGTGCCTCATGTAACATCTTCCAGCAAAGACTAACACTGTTCACCAGCAAAATCGAAAGGCCGGCAGCCACAACAACTATGTGTGTTCTTATGCCATAAGAAATTCAGCACAGACACCATATACACATTTACTATAAAAACATGAGGCACAACAACTCTGCTCTGTCTGCATTTCCCTCAACATAACTGTGATGCTGGAAATGCATCAGAGGGACAGGGCCTCCGTATCCTTGTCCTTTACTGCTTTTTATCATGTGTTCTGTCATGATTTCCGCGCAGGAGTTCCTGTGGGACCCCTGGCGGTGCAGCTCTCTCTTTTGGTTTGGTGTACAGACCCATGGGATACCCTTATGGAACCCATGGGTGGGGGTACAACCCTGTGCCCCTAGTGTATGTTTTTGGGCACCTGTGTGTGGCCCACAGAGCAGGATATGGGCTGGTGGCAGCTCCATCCTGAATTTGAAAGGTGCTCTGAGTATCCTCCATTTTGGGATACCCAGGCCCTAACATTGAAATCAGTTGATTCCTGATAGGAAACAAGATGGCCCCTGTGGCCTCTTGCTTTCTATTGCCTGTTACCTTGTTTTCCTAAAGTCCTGGGAAGCCCTGACTCTGTCCCTTCCCCCTGACCGGCTGTTGGGTGGCAGTTCCATATATAGTGTTGTTGTGAAGTCCAGGCCAGATTGGCTGGAGCCTTCCCCGTGACTGTATGTTGTGGGTACACCCTGTGGGTGGGACCTGGGTGAATGGAGTCTGTGACGAATAAGCATTCTGTGTTGTGGGTGTCTAGTATCTGGGGTTTGACACAATGACTGAGACAGCCCTGCCCGAAACTGGTATGAATGCAGTGTGGAGTGTTGAATGGCTGGGTACTTGTCCCAATACACATAACTTGTTGTGAGTGTCTGGAGAGGAGTGAATGGCCTGAATGCACTATGCACCTGATTGGATGCCTGAGTGTGACCCAGCAGAATGAATGGGGGATCAACTAGTATATCTGGGGGCCTCTCACTGCTAGAAATCGTGTTCAGAAGCTGAAGAGTAACTGGAGTGAAACTGAAGCTTAACCTCGAAGCCCTACTGGAAGAGAAGAATTGCTGTTCTTCTCCTTCACAATCTGAAAGCTGCTGTGTCTCCAAGAACTGACCCAGAGAGGACCTGGTAAGGCGCCCTCTTCCAGAGCTACGAGGGACCATCGTGCACCAGCTTATCTTTGTCAAAGCTCCCTAGTAGACAGACCTACAACAGGCTGCCAACCGGAGACGGGGACTGCCGCGGAATCCCAAAGAGAAGCGCCCGGACTGGAGCCGCCGTGTTACCGTTTTGCCTAACAACTTCATTTGATCCAAGGATGCTCTCGTCTGCATCACCACCCGCTTTATCCCGCTGGAGAAGGCCCGACCGTCGACGCGCCGATGAACATCCATCAGTGGGTTTCCCGCCACCTAAAGACCACAGAGATGCCGATGACTCGACGCCCTTGCTGGGCCACAGTTCTTCATCATCTCTTTGCGGTCCAGAACTATCGTCACGGAGTTGCCCCGCACGCCTCCTCCTTGCAGAACGGCAACGCTCCGTCGTCGACGAGCACCGCTAGGAAAGAAGCTGCCACTTCACTGCCGTAGTTCACCCTGTTCTCCGTTGGACATTCGACAACCCGTGACTCCTGCCTTAAAGGGGGTGCACTCAAGAAGGGCCGTCGATTTCCCGTCGACGAACGCTACAATTTCAGGTACACTGGGACTGTAGAATTATTGTAGAGGGAAGTAAGACTCATAGAACAATATATGGACTGGGCTTGTGATACATCTTTGCTTTACAGGTTGCCAAGGTGGGGGGATCTCCACACAGAACTGTGCTTAACGGTAGAGGCCAGTATTCTGCCTATTGTTTCAAACATCTTGCTTTCCTTCCTATTTCTATTGCTGGGTTCCTTGTTATTGATCTGTGTGACATTTTGACAGTATAGTTGATGCACTTTAATGAGATCTGATAATAATTGTGGTACCACTTTAGAGCTGTATATATTTACCATTATTGATTTTCTGAGCACAAAGTGAGTTATTGTGATAAATAACCTTGAATATTAATTATATAAAGACTGTTTTTTAACTAATACAGTGTGTGGACATTCCTTTGTGGGGGTTTGGGGACTACACTGTACTTAAGAACTAGCCTACATCACCTCCTGAGAAGCTAGGCCTTGATTGCTCGACCATAGCTACCAAATAGAGAATCTTGGCTGAGGTCATCTGTGCCTCTCCTCTACCAAATAGAGAGCAGAAGCACAGACAACCCCCTCCAGTCTTTACACTGGTGGCAGCTGTGGGATACTTATGGTTTTAAGAATCATTGTATAACCGTGCCACTTACAAAGGATAGCTGCACTTTGTTAAATTAAGGTTTAGTTGTGTACAAGATAACTGCACTACAAGCAATGGAATCTATTACGAATGGTAAATTGACTCGGATGAGCTTAGAGGCTCTCCAGAGTGCTTGAGAAGCCAGGGGTTAGACTTTGTGAATAAGTCTAAGGCTGAGCTGATAGCTGCCCTGGTGGACTACCAGACTGATTATGAAACTCTTGAAGGGGGGGATGCAACCAATGAGGACTCTACCCAGAGGGTTGTCTCCGAATCTGATTCTGGGAATGCCACCATTCCTGCTGCCTCTGTTCCGAACCCCAGCAATTCCTTGGAGCTTGAGTTATTAAGGATGAAATTGGCCTTTGAATATCGCAAGTTGGAAATAAACGCTAAGTTTAAGAAAGAGGAGTAGGCACAGCAAGTGAAACTCAAAAATAGGGATCTTGAACTCAAAGACAAGGACACTGAATGTCAGCGAATCCAGTTAGAGAAAGCTCAAGTAGAGACTTCATCTAATCCAGTTGAGAGTGTTAGGTCTCCAGCAACCAAGTTTATGAAAGTTTTGGTTGGTATGTTTGTGGAGGGTTCTGATATCCTCCAATGGATTGAAGCATTTGAAATGGCTTGTGAAATTCATGATGTTGATAAGAGAGATTGGGCTAAATGTTTGTTAAGCAGAGTGCCTCAGACTGGATATGACTGTATTCTGAAACTGAGTGTGGAAGAAAGGGGTCAATATGAGTGCATGAAGTCTGCTTTGATTGCCAGGTTTGGCAAGGCACCTACCCAATACCTTAAAAGGTTCAGGGATTTTAACAAAAGAGAGAATGTGTCTTGTGTTGACTGGGTGAGTGCTGCGCACATGAACATGATGGTGTGGATTGATGGTTACAAAGTGAAAACGTTTGTTGAATTGTCTCACCTTTTGTTTTTTGAGCATTTTTCTGAAGCCTGTTCAACAGAGCTGCTTACGTAAATTGCTGACCAGAACATTTTGGATCCCTTTAAGCTAGCTAGTTTGGCTGACAAGTGGGTCTCCCACCGGGTGTCCCCTAAGGACTCCAGTGGGAAGGACAAGGACAAAGAAAAGGCGACCTCTCAGGAAGCTGGAGTCGTCCCAAAAGCAGTCACAGTCGGGTAAACCAAAACCTTCCTCTCCTAAAACCCGAAAATCTAGTGGGGATAAGTCATCTGTGGGTGGGAATAAGAGTAGTGGTCCACCTGCTGCAAAGCAGGCTCCCAGTGGTTCCAGTACTGTACCCCGCATTCCCGGCACTTGTTGGTATTGTGGGGCTCTGGATCACAGAAGGGGTGACTCCAAGTGTAAAGGTAAGGCACTTGGAGTACAGGCTGTCAGCCTGAGCTACCCTTACCCCATGTCTGAGTGTGAGGCCACTGTGCTCCCTTCCTCTACAGGAATAACATTTGGTGCTCCTGTAGAGATTTCCTTAGTGTCCCTTGGGGCCTGGGACCAGTACGCAGAAGTACTGGCGACTATCCCACAGAACACCCGTAGGTTTGTGAGGAGTGTACTCTTGAATGGACAGCCTTCTACTGGTTTGAGATACACTGGGGCAAGCATGACAGTGGTGGACAGTACCCTGCTCAAGCCAGAGGACAATGTAGGTGCTCCTCTGAGAACCACCAGGTTAGCTGGTGGGTCGCCCAAATTATCGCCTGTAGCCTTAGTCAACATTATGATTGGAGACAAGACAGCAAAGCTTCTGGTCCTGGTTCAGGACAACATGCCTGCGAACATTTTGTTGGGAAACGATTTGGTCGAGTTGGGGATGATCACGGATGGCCTACCCATGGCTGCTGTGGCGCTCTCCCGATCGCAGGTCACACAGGATCTGGCTGCGAGCCCGTTATCCTCGCTGACGGGGAAACCCAAGGCACGAAGGAAACGGAAGAGTAAGAAGGCCACCGCTGTTGAGGGAGCCCCTGCTCTTCCTGCTGTTCCAACAGCACCCATTGGGATCCATGCTCCAGACAGGCTGGATCCAGTGGTAAACCCCATCTCAACTCCTGTGGGAGAAGAGCCAGAAGACTCTCCTGTGGGCGAGGTTCTCAACCCGGAGGATCACCCCGACCTTCAATGCTTGTTAGCTGAAGGGGGACCCTCCCGGGCAGACTTCTGTAAGGGACAGAGAGAGTGCCACTGTCTCGAGGGTCTGAGGAAACAGGCCCTGTCCCAGTCACAAGGAGAAGTGCCTAGGACATTCCGGATCTATTGGGAGGGTGAGCTCCTTGTTAGTGAGCCCACTAAGCCTGAACCTAGTGCCCTCAAGAGGTTGGTGGTACCCCAGGTTTACAGGCCCTTCCTGGTGCAGTTGGCGCATGAGGTGTCCTTAGCTGGTCATCTTGGGACCAAGGAGACTAAGCAGAGGCTCTCTGCCCATTTCTACTGGCCACGGATGGGAGTATATGTGGAGTCCCACTGCAGGACTTGCCCAACTTGTCACTTGTCTGGCAAGACTGGAGGCAGTAAATGGTTATCAATAGGTTCACACCTAATTATCTGTCACTGTGAAGAGTAGTAACATAAACATTTTACAAAATTCCGGGTGCTGGGGAGGAATACAGACCCTGACACTGGAGCCTGTGTAAAACATGAACTAAGAAAAGTGTCTAAATTTAAAGACTCTCCCGTCCCCTGCACACCATTAGAGCTGAAATAAATCAGTCAATACAGTATTTATATTTTCATAAATATGTAATTCAGAGTAATCAACTCAAAGTAAAAGTATATATACATTTCGTTTAGCAAATGAATTTGTACAAACAATAGTAATTTGCACATAAGGCCATCATAAAAAGCAAAGGAAAAACCAAACAAAATGTTCTTATGTTCAGGTGTGATTTCCAACTCTACGCATTTCGGGAAACTCCCCTTCTTCAGGAGCAATAGAAATCTGCAATTACATATATACATACAATTATTAATCACCTTTTCAATAAATGAAACCTCAAAATCCATTAGACAAAGCATTCACATTATACATTTCTAACTTAATGTAGAAAGAGAAATAGCTCATTCCCTATATGTTTAACTTGATGGTTGGTGAACCATAATCCTAACACCGGTATGACTCCAAAAGAAGAGAACTAAAAAAGCAATAGTGTAACAAGTTACTTCAACTGTGTCTTTATATGTAGTCTGCCACACTAAATGAATATTATACAACTCATGAATATCCACAGCTGTCTCTAATCTATGGGGAAACCATCAAGGATATCTAATTTAGACAGGAGGTCATACTCACTAATCAAAAATCAGAACATCAAGTTCTGATCCAATCAATCGTCAACCAAAGATATGTAAATCAAATATTATATAAATAAAGACCCAAGTGCTTACCCAAGGGTTTGGAAGATAGAGAATAATTCCATATGGAACTTTAGTAGGAAAAACAACCGGGTTGTGCAATCTCCATTTTAGATATAATCGAAGTATCCTAAGGCTGGCAGAAGTCCTAAATGATTTTAAAAACTCACAGTTAGTGTTGATGTCAAAATTAATCTAAATGAACGTATCGATATCTCACTAAGGACCACCCTTACCTCAGTGAAGTATCTGTTAAACATACAGTAACTCCAAACTAATCGACAAAGATAATTCGACTCGTCATAAATGGATGACACCAGTGTTCCAGTCAAACGTCTAGCCACTTTCAGACTCAAAATCATGTACTGTTAGATTCTAGAAGGGGTAAGCATAAAACAATGCTCATTATAATCCAGTGAACCACAATGGCCCATGTCAAATAAAGATCCAGATACTTCTAAATGAAGTAACCATCGTAATGCTTACAAAAGATGAAAACGATCTTCTGCTCAGGCAAAATCCAGGAGATTAAGTGTAACGTGCACCACTCGCACGTGTCCGCGTACTGAATGAGCATTTTTTGCCGGATTTCATGAAACCAGGAAGAGGTAGGTCACATGACCACGTCATGTGACCCAGAAACTTCCAAGAGGGACAAATCGTCACCTGACCGCATCACTCGTCTCTGAAAGCCCAAAGCATTGCTTTCCGAGATGCTAATAGAACTCAGGTAATGGTGATGCTGATAATCAAGATATAACTATTGACACTAGATCCAGTGCTTACATAAATATATCTATCGTACGTGCGGCTGAGATACACAGTCACATGACGCAGAGATATTCCTGCAAGGCCAGGGAAAACTACCTCTCAAAAACTTCTAAAAAGATGATTCGAACTACGGAAATGTGCAATAATGGATGCCACTCCAGGTGTGGGAAATTAACAAGAATGAAGAAAGATAGTATCACAAAATAGGTCATGATGCACAATCAAATTCAAACCCTGAAAATAAAAAACAGAGTCAAGAGATGTTAAAGGAAAAGAAGACCTAATCCACCATTCATGAATATATCTTACGTGAGTGTGACTGAATTACAGAGTCACATGTCGGTGTCACGTGCTAAGAAGATAATTCGAACTGCGGAAATGTACAGAGATGGATGCCAATCCAGGTAGGAAAGAAAACAAGAGAGAAAACATTTTTTTTTGTAATGATGCACTGTAAATTAAAAACAGAAAAAAAACAAGATTCCAGGGTCAAAAGATGTAAAAGAATACCTAATCCACCAACCCTTTCCATAACTATTTTACAGTCAAGGATTTAACTTGACCCAAGATCAAAAATCAGTCATCACACACGGAAACTATGAAGAATCCTACAGTGCCTACACCAGTTCCAATTGAAGCCCATCTAAACAGTTTCTAAAAGTAAACAGAGATGTTGTGGCCCTACTTATATATGCCTAGATGAAACAGTTGAGGGAAAACTCCTCGTTCAGACCTCTCGGTGAGATAGTGTCCAAAAGATCAATCCAAAACATCTCTCTTAGTGCCAAATTCCTTGCATAGTCACCTCCTCTATGCGGTTTTTTGACTACTTCCAGAATATTGAAGTATATTCATACTTCAATATTAACTGAGTCACATTATGTCTCTCCTTGGTGAAGTGTCTTGCTACAGGGGATTTTTCATTTTTACACCGAATGTTTGATTTGTGCTCTGTCCATCTTTCACAGGCCAACCTTGCTGTTTGGCCAATGTGCATAAGGCCACATGGGCACTTAATGCTGTAGACAACCCCTGTGGTTCTACACGTGGAAAAATCCTTAAATTTAATTTTCCTCCCCGTCTGAGGGTGTAGAATATATTCCCCCTTTGCCACATTATTACTATGGCTACACGTCAAGCACTGGAATGTTCCCTTTTTCTTGGTTGCAAATGTGGATTGTGTCTGTTTAGGTACCCTTTCTGCTTTCACTAAGCTGTCTCTGAGGTTAACACCTCTTCTGTACACCATCATGTGAGGTCGTGGAAACAGTTCAAGTAGCGTCGGGTCATGGTGTAGAATAGACCAATGTTTCTGTAAAATTCTTTTTATGTGAAAACTTTGTCTTGAGTACTTTGAAATGTGTAAAATCGAAGCTGGGTTTTGGAGTGAGAAGTTGTGAGAAGTAAATCCCTTACTGTGAATCAACTCAATATTCTCAACAAAGGATTGTCATTTGTTCCAACAAGTAATTCTACTTTGTTTGAATAGAAAGTGAATCTTCATTTACTATTACGTAAAATTAAACTGAAATAATTTTTTGCCACACAGACTATGGATACAGTAGATGAGGATATGGAGGATACATTGGAGATGAAACCCAAAAGTTTGTTTGATCCGCCAATTGACAATCCGGTGATTAACATGTTCAAATTTAAAGTTAAAAATGATTTGAAGAAAATAAAGTACAACCCAAAAGTTCCATTTAACCTTAAGGACTCTCAACTTAAAGAAATTGAATCCTTGTCGAAAGATCTTGAATTAACAATTAAACCTGCAGATAAGGGGGGTGCAGTAGTAGTGATGGACTCCTGCTTCTATCATACCCAATGTAAGGACATGTTGAATGATAACAGTACTTACCTTCGGTTAGATAGAGATCCAACTGCCCAAATCAGGGTTATAATTGAGGACTGAGTAAATAAAGCATTTGACAATGATTGGATTAATGTTAAAACGAGGTCCTTTCTACTGAAAAAGTATCCAATAATTCCAGTCCTGTATAGACTTCCAAAGATCTACAAAAATCAACTTCACCCCCCGTTAAGACCTATCGTGGCGGATACTGATAGCATTTTAGACCCACTGTCCAAATATGTGGACAGGATTTTACAAGCCCTGGTTCAACTAATACCACATTATTTGAGAGATACCACAGACTTCCTCTTGAATATCAAAGAGAACACTTGTTTGTCATCAGAATGTATTTTATTTTCAATTGACGTATGTAGCCTATACACCTCCATCCCACATCAGGAGGGGATCGAAGCTGTAGAATGGCTACTGTTACAATCTCAAAATGTGAAATGTGATCCTCAGTTAGTGTTGGAATGTATCACAATTATCCTGCACAACAGTTACTTTCGATTTCAAGGACAGTATTTTGCACAAGTGTCTGGAACATTGATGGGGTCAGCAATGGCCCCTGCATATGCAAACATTTACATGTACTGGTTTGAACAACAGCTTGTATTAGATGTAATTGAATGGTCTACTAAAATCGTTGTTTGGAAAAGGTATATTGATAACATTTTTGGGGTCTGGTGTGGCTCCGAAAGTGAACTGGAAATGTTTTTGACTACCTGAACAATGTGCATTCACGTATTAAATTTACCTTGGAGATTGGCGACCCAAAATTACACTTCCGAGATGTTGAGTTGGAAATTGTCAACAATCAGATTAAAACATTATTTCACAAACCAACTGATGTCAACAACTTACTGCGTTATGCTAGTTTTCATCCGAAACCAATGATGTCAAGTTTACCGTATAGTCAGATCTTACGTCTCAAAAGAATAATCACAGACCCAGATGATTTCCAAGGGGAATGCAATGTTTTGACCGATAAATTTACCTCCAGAGGATACCCTAAACTTATCCTAGAGCAAGCACAAACTAGGGCTCTACCCATCACAAGGGAACAACTTCTCACTCCAAAACCCAAGGACGAGTCAGCTTCGATTTTACACATTTCAAAGTACTCAAGACAAAGTTTTCACATAAAAAGAATTTTACAGAAACTTTGGTCTATTCTACACCATGACCCGACGCTACTTGAACTGTTTCCACAACCATGACCATGACGGTGTACAGAAGAGGTGTTAACCTCAGAGACAGGTTAGTGAAAGCAGAAAGGGTACCTAAACAGACACAATCCGCATTTGCAACCAAAACAAAGGGAACATTCCAGTGCTTGACGTGTAGTCATTGTAATAATGTGGCAAAGGGGGAATATATTCTACACCCTCAGACGGGGAGGAAAATTAAACTTAAGGATTTTTCCACTTGTAGAACCACAGGGGTTGTCTACAGCATTAAGTGCCCATGTGGCCTTATGTACATTGGCCAAACAGCAAGGTTGGCCCGTGAAAGATGGACAGAGCACAAATCAAACATTCGGTGTAAAAATGAAAAATCCCCTGTAGCAAGACACTTCACCAAGGAGAGACATAATGTGACTCAGTTAAGATTCAATATTCTGGAAGTAGTCAAAAAACCACATAGAGGAGGTGACTATGCAAGGATTTTGGCACAAAGAGAGATGTTTTGGATTGATCTTTTGGACACTATCTCACGAGAGGTCTGAATGAGGAGTTTTCCCTCAACTGTTTCATCTAGGTATGTATAAGTAGGGCCACAACATCTCTGTTTACTTTTAGAAACTGTTTAGATGGGCTTCAATTGGAACTGGTGTACGCACTGTAGGATTCTTCATAGTTTCCGTGTGTGATGACTGATTTTTGATCTTCGGTCAAGTTAAATCCTCGACTGTAAAATAGTTATGGAAAGAGTTGGTGAATTTGTTATTCTTTTACATCTTTTGACTCTGGAATCTTGTTTTTTTTCTGTTTTTAATTTACAGTGCATCATTAAAAAAAAAAAATGTTTTCTCCATCTTGCTTTCTTTCCTACCTGGATTGGCATCCATCTCTGTACATTTCCGCAGTTCGAATTATCTTCTTAGCACCTGACACCGACATGTGACTCTGTAATTCAGTCACACGCACGTAAGATATATTCATGAATGGTGGATTAGGTCTTCTTTTCCTTTAACATCTCTTGACTCTGTTTTTTATTTTCAGTGTTTGAATTGTATTGTGCATCATGACCTATTTCGTAATATTATCTTTCTTCTTTCTTGTTAATTTCCCACACCTGGAGTGGCATCCATTATTGTACATTTCCGTAGTTCGAATCATCTTTTTAGAAGTTTTTGGGAGGTAGTTTTCCCTGGCCTTGCAGGAATATTTCTGCGTCACGTGACATTGTCACGTGACAGCGTCATGTGACTGTGTATCTCAGCCACACGTACAATAGATATATTTATGTAAGCACTGGATCTAGTGTCAATAGTTATATCTTGATTATCAGCATCACCATTACTTGAGTTCTATTAGCATCTCGGAAAGCAATGCTTTGGGCTTTCAGAGTCGAGTGACGCGGTCAGGTGACGATTTGTCCCTCTTGGAAGTTTCCGGGTCACATGACGTGGTCATGTGACCTGCCTCTTCCTGGTTTCATTAAATCCGGCAAACAATGCTCATTCAGTACGTGGACACCGTGCGAGTGGTGCACATTACACTTAATCTCTGGGATTTTGCCTGAGCAGAAGATCGTTTTCATCTGTTCTAAGCATTACGATGGTTACTTCATTTAGAAGTATCTGGATCTTTATTTAACATGGGCCATTGTGGTTCACTGGATTATAATGAACATTGTTTTATGCTTACCCCTTCTAGAATCTAACAGTACGTGATTTTGAGTCTGCAAGTGGCTAGACGTTTGACTGGAACACTGGTGTCATCCATTTATGACGAGTCAAATTATCTTTGTCGATTAGTTTGGAGTTACTGTATGTTGAACAGATACTTCACTGAGGTAAGGGTGGTCCTTAGTGAGAAATCGATACGTTCATTTAGATTAATTTTGACATCAACACTAACTGTGAGTTTTTACAATCATTTAGGACTTCTGCCAGCCTTAGGATACTTCGATTATATCTAAAACGGAGATTGCACAACACGGTTGTTTTTCCTACTAAAGTTCCATTTGGAATTATTCTCTATCTTCCAAACCTTTGGGTAACCACTTGGGTCTTTATTTATTTAATTTTTGATTTACATATCTTTGGTTGACGATTGGTTGAATCAGAACTTGATGTTCTGATTTTTTATTAGGGAGTATGACCTCCTGTCTAAATTAGATATCCTTGATGAATTCCCCATAGATTAGAGACAGCTGTGGATATTCTTGACTTGTATAATATTAATTTAGTGTGGAAGACTACATATAAAGACACAGTTGAAGTAACTTGTTACACTATTGCTTTTTTAGTTCTCTTCTTTTGGAGTCATACCGGTGTTAGAATTATGGTTCACCAACCATCAAGTTAAACATATATGGAATGAGCTATTTCTCTTTCTGCATTAAGTTAGAAATGTATAATATGAATGCTTTGTCTAATGGATTTTGAGGTTTCATTTATTGAAAAGGTGATTAATAATTGTATGTATATATGTAATTGCAGATTTCTATTGCTCCTGAAGAAGGGGAGTTTCCCGAAACGCGTAGAGTTGGAAATCACACCTGAACATAAGAACATTTTGTTTGGTTTTTTCCTTTGTTTTTTATGATGGCCTTATGTGCAAATTACTATTGTTTGTACAAATTCATTTGCTAAACGAAATATATATATATACTTTTACTTTGAGTTGATTACTCTGAATTACATATTTTTGAAAATATAAATACTGTATTGACTGATTTATTTCAGCTCTAATGGAGTGCAGGGGACGGGAGAGTCTTTTCTTAAGACTGGAGGCAGTGTCATTGCCCCACTGCAACCATTGCCAGTGGTTGCCACACCATTTGAGAGGGTGGGCATCGACATTGTCGGTCCCCTTGACCCTCCCACTTCAGGTGGACATCGGTTCATCCTGGTCTTGGTAGATCATGCCACCAGGTACCCTGAGGCTATACCCTTTCGGTCTGTAACTGCCAAAGTGGTTGCCAGGGCTCTCCTGGGCATTTTCACCCGTGTTGGATTCCCTAAGGATGTTGTCTCTGACAGAGGATCCATTTTATGTCAGGTTACATGAAAACCATGTGGAAAGAGTGTGGGGTAACCTACAAGTTCTCCACCTCTTACCACCCCCAGACCAATGGTCTGGTTGAGAGATTTAATAAAACTCTCAAGGGCATGCTAGACACTTTGGAAGAGCCCCTAAGGAGGAAATGGGATCTCCTCCTGCCATGCCTGCTGTTTGCTTACATAGAGGTACCTCAAGAGCGTGTTTGTCTCAGCCTCTTTGAGTTACTCTTTGGACATCCCGTGAGGGGGGCCCTTGCCTTAATCAGAGAAGGTTTGAAGGCCACCCCTCCAGGTCCCGCCAAGCAAGTGGGGGACTATGTGTTAGGCCTCAGACGGAGGATGACACAGATGATGGGTCAAGCAACAGCAAATCTCAAGGCCAGCCAGGAACTGAATAAGTACTGGCATGACCTTAAAGCCTCGCAAGTGGATTGAACTCCGGGACAGGAAATCCTTGTGATGGAGCCTACCAAGCCTCGGGCTTTGGCAGACAAAGGGACTGGACCCTTCAGGATCATCTCCAAGATAGGTGAAGTTAATTATCTGGTTGACATAGGAATCTCTGGGGCAGCCCCTCAGGTATTCCATGTTAACAGGCTCAAGCCTTTCCACAGGCGAGCAGAAATCTCATGTCTCTTGCTAGCTTTAGAGGAAGAAGAGGATGTGAGTGAGACCCTTCCTGATTTGCTGCATAGCAACCCTCAGGATGGCTCAGTGGAGGGAGTGCATCTCTCTCCCGATCGAACAAAGCAGCAGAAGGCTTGCAGGGCTTTGCTCCAGCAGTATGCCTCTCTGTTTTCACTGACACCAGGCCTTACACTGTGGTGTAGGCACAAGATTGACACTGGTGACAGGGTGCCTGTCAAAAGCAGGTGCTACCGTATGTCAGACACAGTTATGAACCACATCCAGGCTGAGGTCGCCAAGATGTTGGATCTGGGTGTTCTTGAACCCTCAACCAGTCCCTGGTCCAGTCCAGTGGACCTTGTCCCCAAGACAAGTTCCCAGGCAGGTACCAAGTATTGGAGGTTCTGGGTGGACTACAGAGGAGTCAATGCCGTCACCAAAACTGATGCGCACCCATTGCCTAGGGCTGATGAGCTCGTGGACACCATAGGTGCTGCCAAATTTGTGTGCACCTTTGACCTTACCTCAGGCTATTGGCAAATAGCTCTGACGGACCATGCCAAGGAAAAGACGCCGTTCTCAACACCAGAGGGACTCTACCAGTTTAGGGTCATGCCTTTTGGGTTGAAGAATGCCCCTGCAACCTTCCAGAGATAGGTCAATCATGCGCTCAGTGGGCTGGAGGCCTTTTGTGTGGCCTACCTAGACGGCATTGCCGTCTACAGTTCCACCTGGGAAGAGCATTTGACACACTTGGATAAGGTGTTGCAGGCCTTGAAAAGGGATAACCTCACTATCAAGGCCACCAAGTGCCAGGATGTACGTGACTGGGAGACTCCCACTACTCAACCCCAGGTGAGAGCCTTTTTGGGCCTCACTGGGTACTATCGCAATTTCATGGCAGACTATGGAACCATAGGTGCACCCCTGGCAGCTCTGACTTCACCCAAACAACCTAGGAAGGTTAATTGGACTGAAGACTGTCAGAGGGCCTTTGATGGCTTGAAAGAAAGTCTGTGTATGGCACCTGTGTTGTGTGCACCTGACTACAGCCGACCCTTTATCGTCCAGATGGATGCCTGCGACACCGGAATTGGAGCTGTCTTGTCCCAGTTAGATGACAAAGGAAGGGAACATCCTATCATATTCATCAGTAGACAACTCAAGGGTAGAGAACTTAGGTGGGCTACTGTTGAAAAGGAATGTTTTAGCATAGTTTGGAGCCTTAGGTGTTTTAGGCCCTACCTTACAGGGTCTACCTTCAAGGTCCAAACAGATCATAAGCCCCTGAAGTGGCTTATACAGATGAAGGGTAAAAACCCGAAACTGCTCAGGTGGTCTGTTAGCCTGCAAGGGCTAGACTTCACCATAGAGCATAGACCAGGGAAGAGTCACTATAACGCAGATGGCCTTTCCAGAAGGTATGTTGACCGTCTGGATGAGGGTGTCTATCTTGTGGGAGATTAGGCACCCTAACCTCAGTCTGCGGGGGTCGACTGTGATGCTGGAAATGCATCTGAGGGACAGGGCCTCCGTATCCTTGTCCTTTACTGCTTTTTATCGTGTGTTCTGTTGTGTTTTCCGCGCAGGAATTCATGTGGGAGTCCTGGCGGTGCAGCTCTCTCTTTTGGTTTGGTGTACAGACCCATGGCATACCCTTATGGTACCCATGGGTGGGGGTACAACCCTGTGCCCCTAGTGTATGTTTTTGGGCACCTGTGTGTGGCCCACAGAGCAGGGTATGGGCTGGTGGCAGCTCCATGCTGAATTTGACAAGTGCTCAGAGTAGCCTCCATTTTGGGATACCCAGGCCCTGACATTGGAATCAGTTGATTCCTGATAGGAAACAAGATGGCCCCTGTGGCCTCTTGCTTTCTATTGCCTGCTACCTTGTTTTTCCAAAGTACTGGGAAGCCATGATTCTGTCCCTTCCCCTTGACCTGCTGTTGGGTGGAAGTTCCATACATGGTGTTGTTGTGAAGTCCAGGCCAGACTGGCTGGAGCCTTCTCAGTGACTGTATGTTGTGGGTACACCTTGTGGGTGGGACCTGGGTGAATGGGGTGTGTGATGAATACGCATTCTGTGTTGTGGGTGTCTAGTATCTGGGGTTTGACACAATGACTGAGACAACCGTGCCCGAAACTGGTATGAATGCAGTGTGGAGTGTCGAATGGCAGGGTACTTGTCCTAATTCACATAACTTGTTGTGAGTGTCAGGAGAGGAGTGAATGGCCTGAATGCACTATGCACCTGATTGGATGTGTGTGGGAGCGAGGGGCCAATGGGCCCCTCTCTGCCATCACTTCACAGTACAAAGCTCGGACCAAGTGCCTCCAGTGATGGGTACGCCCCTCGCCCTTATGCAATGTTAACTTTGGGCTACATTTGCGTAGATGGAAACACTGAGCAGGACACGCGGCATCCATCTTTTGTACCACCTTTTGACTCCATCTTGGTGACCAGGCCTCACTGCGATAGTACAAAATGCCTCTCTCCCTTTCCCCGCCGCAGCAGCTTGGAGCACATGGCCCCCACCCTGGTTCCCACTCTGACTGGAAACCTCTGCAGCTCCATTCTCACACTGAAGCCGGAGATGCTGGCAACAAATAATAAATGTAACACATCTCTTTTCCTTTGAGATCACTGTCCTGCATGTGAATCAACATGAGCCAAGCACATAGCTCATCCATCTCCACAAAAGTGTCCCTGCCCTCTTACCCTTGCCAGTTGAAACTTATTGCCATTCTAACCTTGTGTCCCTACAAGATATTCCTTTCATGTGCCAGACCGCTGACCATGCTATGAAGCCCACCCAACAGACCCCCAACTAACATTAGACCCCTGCTGCAGTATATCGTGCCCAATACTAACAAATGTCACATATCTGAGATTCTTGTGAGACTAACCCCACAGTTCAATGAGAGTATTATAGTGGTCAAGACCCGTAAACCTGTGACCAGTATAACCCAAATGCCATGCATGATATAGATACCTGTGTGATTTGTACAATGACATGATAAACTACTGAGGGTCTTTTGATCAACCATTATTTAGTGCATGCATTATTTAGAATGTATTTTCTTAGCTTAGATAGTGACCACCGTGTTTCACAGTGACCTGACCTTCACCCATCTGGAGCACAGATGTCTGACGTCAATCCTCCCGCCAACCAAGCAACCAACCCGGAGGAAGAGATGATACCCACACCTAAGACACCACCCTGGCTGACCAATCCAGGTCCAACGTAGCATCATATGTTAGATATGCCAATGTGCTTATATAAATGTGTTGTAACCTTGATGTGGTCAGAGCGTTCTCAGAGATCTAGATAAACTCTTCCTTGAACTCTCACAGTCTGCTCTTTTGTGCCTTCTTCCCTGTCCAGGCAGTGCCTGTTTTATTCATTTTTACACGTCAGGGAGGGCACAAACATTTGGTGACCCCGACGTGATCGGAGAGGTGCCTCGAAGCCGGCGCCGTGCGGCGAGATCCGGGACGCCCCCCAGCAAAACCATCGCCTCCGCGGCCGACCAACCTGTGCGCACTACGAAGAAAGGTCAAGGGTTCCCGGTTGACGAATACCCGACTGAAAAGCTGCTCGCCGAGGCGGGCCACGGCTTGGTTGGGGTGCGAGCCTGACTGGGGTCGGACTGCGAGCGGTGACCCTTGAGTCACCTGACTGAACATGTGAGTGCCGGTTGCGAAGGTTACTAAGGAAAGGTAAGGGGGAAATAGGGTGGACAGGTGGTAATGGGTTATAGGGAAGAGTAGGGCCTGTGTGAGTGATGATGAGGCTTTTCTGATCTGTCCTTTATATGGCCATTAGGTTTTTGTGAGAAGTGAAGAGAAAAAGAAAAGTGTTATCCTAGCCCGAACGGGTTAGAAGGCGGCGCCGCGTAGCATTGTCTGGTCCAGTGCAGAATAAATAAGTGAAGATATAGAGAAAACAGTAGGAGTCTCCTATATTGAGTAGACTCGGAGTAGTTATTTAGAACATTCTTTTTTCTGGGTAGGAAAGAATTCTTGGAAAAGAGTAAGAGGGTGTAAGAGGTGGGGAGTGAATGAGAAGAGTAGGCGAAACGGGGAAGGGGTGGTAAAAAGAACAGACGGGAAGAAAAAGCACACAGGTAGTGCATGTGCATGATATGTGTTATATGTCCTTTGTGTTCTGTCCATTTTTGTCAAGCATATCCAAATACTGCGTGGTTAAGAGTGGCAAAATATGCAATAATGAACTGTTGAATTTGAACATGCAACCATTATAAGGGTAACATTGAAAATTGATTTATATATACATATTGATACATATATGTTCATACAAACTACAAGTAATTGAGAAGATTTGTGGTATATTGTCCAGCTAGAAGGAAAGAAAGGCCAGTGAAGAAGTGATTAAAGGGAAAGAGAGGTTGAAGGGCAAGTACAGACAAAGGGAAAGGAGAAAAAATATCGTCATGGGGGGAGTAACACCACTAGCCCATATTTGTCAGCACCTTCCGTTATACAGTGAGAAGACACAAAAATACCACGATCAGTGGTTGACGGAGATAAAAGGAGACAGTGTGACACCAATTTGGCCAGAAGGTGGGTCATTCGATAAAAGGGTGTTAGATTTAGTGTCCGCACACTTGTTAGCAAGGTATAAGGGGAAACAACTACTCGGAAAGCAATGCTTTGGGCTTCGGGAAACTCCCCTTCTTCAGGAGCAATAGAAATCTGCAATTACATATATACATACAATTATTAATCACCTTTTCAATAAATGAAACCTCAAAATCCATTAGACAAAGCATTCATATTATACATTTCTAACTTAATGCAGAAAGAGAAATAGCTCATTCCATATATGTTTAACTTGATGGTTGGTGAACCATAATTCTAACACCGGTATGACTCCAAAAGAAGAGAACTAAAAAAGCAATAGTGTAACAAGTTACTTCAACTGTGTCTTTATATGTAGTCTTCCACACTAAATTAATATTATACAAGTCAAGAATATCCACAGCTGTCTCTAATCTATGGGGAATTCATCAAGGATATCTAATTTAGACAGGAGGTCATACTCCCTAATAAAAAATCAGAACATCAAGTTCTGATTCAACCAATCGTCAACCAAAGATATGTAAATCAAAAATTAAATAAATAAAGACCCAAGTGGTTACCCAAAGGTTTGGAAGATAGAGAATAATTCCAAATGGAACTTTAGTAGGAAAAACAACCGTGTTGTGCAATCTCCGTTTTAGATATAATCGAAGTATCCTAAGGCTGGCAGAAGTCCTAAATGATTGTAAAAACTCACAGTTAGTGTTGATGTCAAAATTAATCTAAATGAACGTATCGATATCTCACTAAGGACCACCCTTACCTCAGTGAAGTATCTGTTCAACATACAGTAACTCCAAACTAATCGACAAAGATAATTTGACTCGTCATAAATGGATGACACCAGTGTTCCAGTCAAACGTCTAGCCACTTGCAGACTCAAAATCACGTACTGTTAGATTCTAGAAGGGGTAAGCATAAAACAATGTTCATTATAATCCAGTGAACCACAATGGCCCATGTTAAATAAAGATCCAGATACTTCTAAATGAAGTAACCATCGTAATGCTTACAACAGATGAAAACGATCTTCTGCTCAGGCAAAATCCCAGAGATTAAGTGTAATGTGCACCACTCGCACGGTGTCCACGTACTGAATGAGCATTGTTTGCCGGATTTAATGAAACCAGGAAGAGGCAGGTCACATGACCACGTCATGTGACCCGGAAACTTCCAAGAGGGACAAATCGTCACCTGACCGCGTCACTCGACTCTGAAAGCCCAAAGCATTGCTGTTGGGTGGAAGTTCCATACATGGTGTTGTTGTGAAGTCCAGGCCAGACTGGCTGGAGCCTTCTCAGTGACTGTATGTTGTGGGTACACCTTGTGGGTGGGACCTGGGTGAATGGGGTGTGTGATGAATACGCATTCTGTGTTGTGGGTGTCTAGTATCTGGGGTTTGACACAATGACTGAGACAACCGTGCCCGAAACTGGTATGAATGCAGTGTGGAGTGTCGAATGGCAGGGTACTTGTCCTAATTCACATAACTTGTTGTGAGTGTCAGGAGAGGAGTGAATGGCCTGAATGCACTATGCACCTGATTGGATGTGTGTGGGAGCGAGGGGCCAATGGGCCCCTCTCTGCCATCACTTCTCAGTACAAAGCTCGGACCAAGTGCCTCCAGTGATGGGTACGCCCCTCGCCCTTATGCAATGTTAACTTTGGGCTACATTTGCGTAGATGGAAACACTGAGCAGGACACGCGGCATCCATCTTTTGTACCACCTTTTGACTCCATCTTGGTGACCAGGCCTCACTGCGATAGTACAAAATGCCTCTCTCCCTTTCCCCGCCGCAGCAGCTTGGAGCACATGGCCCCCACCCTGGTTCCCACTCTGACTGGAAACCTCTGCAGCTCCATTCTCACACTGAAGCCGGAGATGCTGGCAACAAATAATAAATGTAACACATCTCTTTTCCTTTGAGATCACTGTCCTGCATGTGAATCAACATGAGCCAAGCACATAGCTCATCCATCTCCACAAAAGTGTCCCTGCCCTCTTACCCTTGCCAGTTGAAACTTATTGCCATTCTAACCTTGTGTCCCTACAAGATATTCCTTTCATGTGCCAGACCGCTGACCATGCTATGAAGCCCACCCAACAGACCCCCAACTAACATTAGACCCCTGCTGCAGTATATCGTGCCCAATACTAACAAATGTCACATATCTGAGATTCTTGTGAGACTAACCCCACAGTTCAATGAGAGTATTATAGTGGTCAAGACCCGTAAACCTGTGACCAGTATAACCCAAATGCCATGCATGATATAGATACCTGTGTGATTTGTACAATGACATGATAAACTACTGAGGGTCTTTTGATCAACCATTATTTAGTGCATGCATTATTTAGAATGTATTTTCTTAGCTTAGATAGTGACCACCGTGTTTCACAGCGACCTGACCTTCACCCATCTGGAGCACAGATGTCTGACGTCAATCCTCCCGCCAACCAAGCAACCAACCCGGAGGAAGAGATGATACCCACACCTAAGACACCACCCTGGCTGACCAATCCAGGTCCAACGTAGCATCATATGTTAGATATGCCAATGTGCTTATATAAATGTGTTGTAACCTTGATGTGGTCAGAGCGTTCTCAGAGATCTAGATAAACTCTTCCTTGAACTCTCACAGTCTGCTCTTTTGTGCCTTCTTCCCTGTCCAGGCAGTGCCTGTTTTATTCATTTTTACACGTCAGGGAGGGCACAAACATTTGGTGACCCCGACGTGATCGGAGAGGTGCCTCGAAGCCGGCGCCGTGCGGCGAGATCCGGGACGCCCCCCAGCAAAACCATCGCCTCCGCGGCCGACCAACCTGTGCGCACTACGAAGAAAGGTCAAGGGTTCCCGGTTGACGAATACCCGACTGAAAAGCTGCTCGCCGAGGCGGGCCACGGCTTGGTTGGGGTGCGAGCCTGACTGGGGTCGGACTGCGAGCGGTGACCCTTGAGTCACCTGACTGAACATGTGAGTGCCGGTTGCGAAGGTTACTAAGGAAAGGTAAGGGGGAAATAGGGTGGACAGGTGGTAATGGGTTATAGGGAAGAGTAGGGCCTGTGTGAGTGATGATGAGGCTTTTCTGATCTGTCCTTTATATGGCCATTAGGTTTTTGTGAGAAGTGAAGAGAAAAAGAAAAGTGTTATCCTAGCCCGAACGGGTTAGAAGGCGGCGCCGCGTAGCATTGTCTGGTCCAGTGCAGAATAAATAAGTGAAGATATAGAGAAAACAGTAGGAGTCTCCTATATTGAGTAGACTCGGAGTAGTTATTTAGAACATTCTTTTTTCTGGGTAGGAAAGAATTCTTGGAAAAGAGTAAGAGGGTGTAAGAGGTGGGGAGTGAATGAGAAGAGTAGGCGAAACGGGGAAGGGGTGGTAAAAAGAACAGACGGGAAGAAAAAGCACACAGGTAGTGCATGTGCATGATATGTGTTATATGTCCTTTGTGTTCTGTCCATTTTTGTCAAGCATATCCAAATACTGCGTGGTTAAGAGTGGCAAAATATGCAATAATGAACTGTTGAATTTGAACATGCAACCATTATAAGGGTAACATTGAAAATTGATTTATATATACATATTGATACATATATGTTCATACAAACTACAAGTAATTGAGAAGATTTGTGGTATATTGTCCAGCTAGAAGGAAAGAAAGGCCAGTGAAGAAGTGATTAAAGGGAAAGAGAGGTTGAAGGGCAAGTACAGACAAAGGGAAAGGAGAAAAAATATCGTCATGGGGGGAGTAACACCACTAGCCCATATTTGTCAGCACCTTCCGTTATACAGTGAGAAGACACAAAAATACCACGATCAGTGGTTGACGGAGATAAAAGGAGACAGTGTGACACCAATTTGGCCAGAAGGTGGGTCATTCGATAAAAGGGTGTTAGATTTAGTGTCCGCACACTTGTTAGCAAGGTATAAGGGGAAACAACTACAGAATAAAAGAGAAGTACTAGACCTGTGGCGAATGTTTGAAGAAGTTACGTCTACAGCAGAGGTAGGTAAAGAAAGAACAAACGAAACCCAGAAAATGCAGGAAGAGGTAAGCGGAACGCCAAAGGGCGAGTGCACAACCACTACAGCTGAAGGCGATACAACAAAAATATATCCTTTAATGTCAAGACCAGCAGTAGGATACAGCGAGCCCCTGTACATACCAGCATGTCTCACCCCGCACCCTCAACCGGAGCAGTCGCCACGGCACCGCCGCCCTATGATAAAGGAGGTTTGTATGGTCGGACAAGTGCACCCCCCGTGAATTTGGCACACTTAACTGGAGAATTAGACCACCAGCTAGCGCATGCACAGATGGAAATAACGCGGCTAAGGGCATTGTGCGATAGAGGCCAAATGCTGCCAGGGGGGAGGAGAGGTGTCACCGCAGATCTAACGCCAACATTAAGCACAGCAGGGGAAGTGGTGCAAGCAATCTCAGAGCCAGCGCGATCAATATCATCACAAGGAACACGCATACCACAAGGGCGAGAGAGAGTGGCAGTCAGGGGAGTTCCTGTTTCATCTAAATGACAAACCTGTGAGGATTGTCCGCCCGCCCACCCCAGAAAGTGAGAAAGGAGAAGGACGTGAAGAAAACAATGAGCAAGAATCAGAAATAGAAGAGGTATGGAGTGACTTAGACGAATATGAAGAGCCAGCTGCCGAGGCCGGGTCCCCACTGCCAAACCGCCGTTACCCAGATACACCATCGCCACCACTATGGCAGGAAAGATTAAGACAGCGAGGGAGGAAATATGATGGTAAGTAAAATAAAGAAAGGTGCGGTAAGTAATATAGGAAAGAAACACAAGTTACAAATGCCATTGATACATAAAGGAGCAGGTAGGCCACAGTACATTCCATGGGCCCCAATGGATAAAAACAACTTGCTGAAGGTCCTCCCCCCACTATTGGGAGGGGCTGGGAAATGGATACACGCCTTTGAGAAAAACACGGCAGGAGTGCCACTAGCAATAGGGGATGTGAAAAGTTTATTAGTGTCAGCAATTGGTGACCAAGCAGACGCAGTGTGGGAAAAGGCCGGATTCCCCGGGGTAACGATGAGTTGTGACCACCCCGATGGGTCGGCGTTCAACAACGTTCGAGCACAAGTGTGGGATGCATTGCGGCGCACGTTTCCAGATATTCCAGATTTACATTTAGTAATGCAGTGTACAATGGAGGAGAACGAGGATCCCACGCAATTCAAACTGCGGGTGCAGGATTTATGGAGAAGCGAAACTGGCACGGCGTGGAACCAGTCCACCGCCTTGTTGTATTTTATCATCAAAAAGGGGCTCCCGAAGGAGGTACAGAAGGCCTTGGACAAAATAGCTGGGATAGAAGCCAAGGGATGGCCTGAAATACAGAGCATAATTGTGCACCACTGCAGGAAGATCAAAGAGAGAGAAAAAGAGATAGCACAAAAAAGGCTGGCAGACGAGGCGAAGCTGGTACAGAATAAATTAGTGAAGGTCGCCGCCATCAACCCCAGCGTAGCCACAGACAGAGAAAATGAGGGGGATGAAGGAACGCGAAACAGACCAGTAACAATAGCGGCACTACCGGCAACAGGAGGACAAGGACTGTGGAACGGAGAAGAGCAATACGGCGGACAACAGTGGCAAGAAAGACCAGCAAGAGGAAGAGGTGGGTACCGTGGCCAGAGAGGGGAGTTTGGAGGTATGGGGAACAGAGGATTTGGTGGTCAAGGAATGAGAGGCGGACCACAAGGGTCATGCTGGAATTGTGGGAGATGGGGACACTATTCCAGAGATTGTAGAATGCGGCCTTCAGGGTATTTCCAGGGGCAACAGCCCATGGAGAACAAACAAGGCTGGGGTGCCCACACCCAGGTAGCCCCTATGGACTACCGATGGGAGGAGGGAGACAGCAGGACCCGTGCTATAACGAACCTCAGATGCAGCAAGGACAGCAACCACCGCCACAACCTATGGTAAAACAAAACGCAGTAGGAAACGCAAACAATAATTGTTTTGCAACAGCCGCAAACGGTGCGCCCGCACCATACCGTGGCGTGACCGTGGTTGGAGACAATGTCTTTTCAGTGCCAGGGCAAGAACGACATTCAGATTAGGACAGCCCACATGGAACACTTGCGTGTCCAGTCCTATCCACCACCCTACGTGCAGAAGAGGAACCACTAGTGGGGGCAGAGATAGGAAATAAGCAGTTTATCTTTATGGTAGACTCAGGAGCAGAGAAGTCATGTCTTATGGAAGGGCGGTTTCCGCTCTCAGGGAGGAATTTAGAGACGCTGGGGTTCTCTGGGGCTATTTTGAAAGTTCCTTACACTAAATATCTTGATATAACGGTGGGGGGAAAAAACATGCGCGCACCCTTACTGTACCACGAAGACGCGCCAATCAATTTGCTGGGGAGAGATTTGTTAAGTAAACTAAATATGACCATCTCGTTTACAGAACGGGGAATAGTATGCTCAACCCGAGGAGTGTGCCCAGTACAAGCTATGTTGATTATCAGCACAGTGATGAATGAAGTTGTGGTGCGAGGAATACCGATTGATATAAGCATGTTTATTTATGGCATTAAGGTATTAGCACGAGCGGTGCCAGAGATAACGAGAAAAGAATGGAGAACACCATCATATTTCATATTCCGCCCAATTGCACACACAGATGTCGTGCCAGGCACGATAATGTCCATATACATCGAGGCAGTTCAGGTATCCAGCAAACGTATTGTGGTCATAGTACTGGACGCGCATGGGTGCGAGTGGAGAACTGTGTTATGCATAGACCCAAACATAATGCTATGAGACATAACAGACGAGGAATTATTCACTGATAGTGAAGATGACGGAGAAATAATAATGGAAATAAGTATACCATGTGATATTATGATCCAGTACAGAGAGGTACACAACCCACTCATGGCTAGTGTTAATGCCCAACTGACTATATTTGAGGAAGACATGGCAAAGTTAGCACCTGAAATTTGGACCACAGGGCCCCACGATGTAGGGTTACTGCATGAGGTGACACAAATAAAAATAAAACTCAAGCCAGGTGCAATACCGCCGAGAGTAAAACAATATCCCATATCGAGAGAAGCAGAGGAGGGAATTAGGGAAACCATAAATGCACTCCTAAAACAAGGCATCATAGTGCCATCAAGCTCCCCATGTAATACGCCAATTTTCCCGATGAAAAAAACAAAAGGAGGGGCGTGGAGGATGATCCAAGATCTCTGCCCACTCAATGACGTCATTCAAAAAGAGTTCCCATTAGTGCCTAACCCGGCATCAATATTGTGCAGCGTACCAAAAGAATCAACATGTTTTACAATAATTGATTTGAAGAATGCTTTCACCTCCATACAACTCGACCCAGGATCCCAATACCTGAGAGCGTTCACATTAGGGAACAACAGGTATGAACATCGCAGACTCCCACAAGGGTATTGCGAAAGCTCCAGCATTTTTAACAGGGTGTTACGTGAAGACATTGGAAACATAGATGTAGAGAGCACCATCATCCAATACGTAGACGATTTACTCGTCTGCAGCCATACAAAAGAAAAGTGCAGAGAAGACTCAATAGCACTACTGAATGTGCTAGCTACCAAGGGGTACAAGGTGGACAAAGGAAAATTGCAATACTGCCTCGCCGACGTTGTATACCTTGGACAGCTGATATCAAAAGATGGGAAGCGAATACTCCCAGACAGAGCAGCTGCTATACGCAACATAATAATCCCAAAAACTGTGAAAGACATGCAAAAGTTTCTTGGCATTTGTAACTATTGCCGAGCCTGGATCCTTGATTACGCGACATACACACGTCCCTTACTACAAGCGTTAAAAGAAGCACAGAAAAATAGAGCCGCAATAAAATGGACGCATGAAATGATGACACAGTATTTTAATTTAAAAGACCTCATTGCTGATGCCCCAGTCCTCACGGACCCAGATTATGAGGGGGAATTTTTCTTGTTTTCACACTGTAATGGAACACTGATGACGGCAGTACTGACACAAAAAACATCTTTAGGTCACAAACAATTGGCTTATTACAGTGGGACACTAGACCCAGTAATGCAAGGCCATTTCGCGTGCGAACAGGCGCTCGCAGCTGCAGCCTTCGCGATTGAAAAGAGCGCCATCATTGTCATGGGATGTTCAGTAACGCTATATGTGGAGCATTCCCTATCCGCCATCCTTGAGCAATCAAAATCAACACTAACAACACAGAGAGCAACAGCGTATGAAATAATAATTTCGAGCCCCAACGTACACGTTGTAAGGTGCAAAACAGTAAACCCAGCAACATTCATCACAGAGCCATGTACGACAGAGGACATACAGGAACACGATTGCGCCACATATGAGGGGGAAGGTGATGACATCCCAAAAGCAAGTGAAAATGCCCTGAAGGAGGGAGAAATATATTTCATAGATGGGTCAGCATCAATAAACCCCGAAACAGGGGAAAAACACGTAGGGATGGCAGTAGTGCGTATGGAGGAAGATGACTATGAGACGATTGTGCAAAAGCACCTCCTATCCCATTACTCTGCACAGGCAGCCAAACTAACTGCACTGATCGAAGCACTGCACACAGCCAAGGGATGTGCGGTGACAATATACTCAGACTCAGCATATGCAACTACCACAGTCCACTCAGGGTTGTCACGGTGGCGTAGACGGGGATTCAAGAGGGCAGACGGTTCTCCAGTACAGCATGCGACATTGTTGAATGAGTTAATAGATGCATTAGCAGTACCATCGGTAGTGGCAGTGGTGAAATGCCAAGCCCATACCAACAACACAGATGCAATCTCATTGGGAAACGTGGCAGCCAACGCAGCAGCGAAGGAGGACTCGTATTTCAATGTAACACCAACACTCGAATGCGTTGTAAAAGCAACCATTACAGACCCACTAGAAGAAGCCTACAGTAATACAACAATAGCGCAGATAATAGAGTTACAAAGTAGAGCACCACAGGAGGAGCAAGAATTGTGGAGCAAACGGGGATGTAAACAATCAGCCACAGATCTCATTTGAAGACAGGAGACAACAGGAAAGGTAGTAATGCCCGTAGAGTTACTAGAAATAGCATTCCAACAGCTGCATTTCCCCGGCCATGTAGCAAAACAACACATTGCCGCAGACATCCAGGAACACTGGTTCGTCCCCAATTTGCAAGAGCACCTGTCAAAATTGATTTTAGAATGCATAACATGCCAAACATATAATTCAGGAATGACATTGAGAACACTGCGCGGTATCCTGCCCCGACCAACAGGGCCATTTAGAGAGCTCCATAGAGACTATGGTGATATGGGAGAACGGTGTAATGGAGCAAGATATTTGATTGTGGTGGTATGCCCCTTTTCAAGATGGGTGGAAGCGGGCCCATGTCCCCACCCAGACGCGAAGTGTGCGGCAAGGTTCCTTGTTCGGGAAATGTTTTCCCGATGGGGAATATGCGATGTCATAAGATCAGACAACGGTACGCACTTTGTGAATGACCTCTTTAAGGAAGTGACATCACTCCTTGGGATAAAACACAAACTATGTGCAATTTATCATCCGATGGCGAATGGGGTGGTAGAAAAGATCAGCGGATTGCTGAAGAGTAAGTTATCCAAGTTGTGTAATACACTGAAGAAGAACTGGGTGTATTTCTTGCCCCAAGCACTGTTCCAACTCAGGACGCAACCATGTAAAGACCACCATCTGAGCCCCCACGAAATTGTAACTGGGAGGCGAATACACACGCCAGTGTCCCCGATTAGAAGAGCATCGGATGCGCACAGAGCTGCCACAGTGCTGGGGGAAGAGTTCAAGGAAAACCTGACCCAGTTAACACGCGCAGTACGCAGCATAGCGTGACAAATAGCACTGCCTTTTACTGAAAATGTGGTGACTGATACTACCACACCGGCCACAGACAGTTCAAGCGGGCCACTGATGCCAGGAGCACACGTGTACGTCCGCAGCTTTGTGAGGAGGTGGAATTCAACTAGGTTTCATGGCCCTTACGATGTCATCTATAGCACACCCACTGCAGTGAAGGTGAAAGGATTGAAGTATTGGGTGCACTTATCAGATGTGAGGAGGGCACACGATAGTACAATAAACCAAGAGGAGCAAGATGGTGCCACTGGTACCACAAATGAGGTTGAAAAGGGATAACCAAATTGTCGGTAAAGAGAACCTGCAGAGATAAAAGTTATGATATATATCTTGTTCGGCACGACTTATCTCAAACTTCCTTCTTTTCCATTTTTCCTTTTTTTTTCTTTTTTGATTATTCAATATCCTCTCCATAACTCTCTACTCTCTCTCTCTTCTCCCCTTCCTTTCGATTGTTGTTCAATGCTTGCCTCCATCGCCTTTTCGCTCTCCTCCTCTCCATAGCAAAAGTAAATGTGTAATAGAGAAAATTAGCAAACATGACTAAAAATGATGATTAAACATGAAGTTGAACAAAAAATGTAAATACATGCATATATTGAGGTGACTTAACAAATTTATATCGCCCCTCCAGGTGACAAATGGCCCAACGAACTACAATCGCGGAGAAAAATTAATGTTAGATAGTGATAGGGACGCCATTAGGGCTAAAAGGTTCAGTAATGTTGAATGTGTTTTGAAATGTGCTGCAGTTTTGAAGTCAGTAATGTTGTTTTTTATGGTTTGGTATTATACCCTACTATCTTTGGTTAATGACATGCACAAAGGGGGGAGCGGGGCTAACCTGATATGAGAAGGGTTGCACTTGATATGGACTGATGTAAAGACTATATGGAAAGAATCACATGAGATTAACATCAACGATACAGATGTGATGCAACCTTCAGAACGCACCGCTGTAGGATCAACAAGTGTATCATTGTTACGTCTGAATGTAAATATGAGCAATGCTTATGGATATAACGAATATGATGGAGATTATTATTGGCTAAATGATTTAACTAACACTAGTACTCGTTCACAGACAACCATACACCCTACCTCACGCAACATTGCTGCTACTGATGACGATACACATGCCATATTGAATAACAATGATACAACCTGGGCTGGAATGTTTCCAATACATTACAAAAAGGTGAAAAACAATAACAAGGAAGGGAGAAGGAGGAGAAAAAGGGGGGCGGGAGGGAAAAGATATGACATTTATCATGACCTGGGTTAGACGAAATAGAAGATCCCTGCCACCCTGATCAATCAAACAAATGGTATTGCGACATGAGTGCCACGGCGAAGCAGGCAACAAATGAAAGTTGCTACCTCTGTTCACTCATTCCGTATGCATCAGGAACACCGAAAATGTTAGTACCGCAGGAAGTGCCCTTGTCGGAGGCCCAATGTTTAATTCATCTGGTTTTATGCAGAATAAAGAGCACGTTCCATGCACACACCGTCACATTGAAAAAATTGGAAAATGAGAGAACGTGCACAAGCAGACGCCAAGGAGTAATTTGCCTCAAGAAACCATTTCTTGTCATCAAGGGGACGCGATATGCAGAAAATAAGTGGCACGAAGAAACTATAGAATGCAAAGCAGAAGCACTTTGAGGCCTATCCAATGACACTTTCCAATGGATAAAGGAGATATGTGACCCCATCTGGTCACAACATGTCACAAAGCTAACGTGGGTCACAGCATTAGAAAAACCTATCAAAATACAAAAAGAAGTGCCACATGAACTGTGTTTCCATGGGGAAGGAAGAGTGAACATGGGGGAGACAAGGAATTGTAACAAAAGGGTAATGATACCTGACATGAAGAAAGGCACCGCTGCACTAATGGATATGTACTGGATTTGCGGCAAACAAGCTTACCTGCACCTCCCCGCATCGTGGAAAGGAACTTGTGCTCTAGGCACACTCCACACAGCCCTGATGGTAATACCAGAGAGCCATATCCAAGGGTCAGCAGGACAATCGGCTAGCATATCGGCAGCAGAGCAATCGGCTGGCATATCGGCAGCAGGGCAATCGGCTGAACCATCGACAGCGCCCCAACTAATGACAACAGAAGCTCCAGCATATGAACTATTGTCAGAATATGAACTAAAGAAAAGATTGACACGAAGTAAAAGATCCTCCGATTACATCTAATCCGAATGATCGAAACTCCTTGCTGAGATCCCGCAGAAATACAAGCTCTTTTCATCAGCAGAGACATTTTTCGCCTTACTTCTTGTCCCGGGACTGCAAGCATGAACAAACGCCAAATGGTTGCAGATAGTGCGCTGGGAGCTCCTCCAACTGGCTAACGACACTGAAGAAGGGTTCAACGTGATAAAAATAGAGCTCCGCGCACTGCGCCTAATGACAATGCAAAACAGATATGTCCTAGATCTCCTCACGGCGATGGACGGTGGTGTTTGCCGAAAAATTGGGGGGGTGTGTTGCACATTTGTTCCAAATGAAGATGCTGATAATGGGACACTCTCACATGTGATAACAGCAGTACACAATATAGGAGAGAGGATGAGAACAGAAGGAGGCGCAGAAGAAAGCACGTGGTTCGACAATTTGTTCAGTTGGATACCATCATGGGTAAATGTGGCAATGAAAATACTGGTCCCCATCATCGTGTTCATGCTCCTGTTCTTCTGTGTGTGCCAACTGGGACTACGGTGTTGTGAGAAAAGTATGCCAACCTCAGCTATGATGGTAACAATGGGCTGACCGACAACAGTAGCTACCAGGATAGATGCACAAATGCAAACAGGGGAGTACACTACACCACAATACAGGATGACAGCAATTTACAGGCAATATGGGGATATAGTTGATAATTTGCATCATACAACAATAAAAGAACCAAGGGAGTTGCAATGGTACCGAGAAGTATGGGTGGATCTAGATGGGGATGGAGGAATTTACTTAATGTGTACACCAGACGAATATGCCAGAAGAGGAAATAGCTTAAGAAGTGTATGCAGAGCGTGGATGCCAATAAAAGGCACCCCTGCGTGGGACGTGGCTGTGGCGGAGGCTGAGTACTACCGAAGGGAGAATGAAAAGAATAAAAAATAAAAGTATTTGTTACTTTAGATGTACCGAAAGGGGGGAATGTGTGGGAGCGAGGGGCCAATGAGCCCCTCTCTGCCATCACTTCTCAGTACAAAACTCGGACCAAGTGCCTCCAGTGGTGGGTACGCCCCTCGCCCTTATGCAATGTTAACTTTGGGCTACATTCGCGTAGATGGAGCCACTGAGCAGGACACGCGGCATCCATTTTTTGTACCCCCTTTCGACTCCATCTTGGTGACCAGGCCTCACTGCGATAGTACAAAATGCCTCTCTCCCTTTCCCCGCCGCAGCAGCTCAGAGCACATGGCCCCCACCCTTGTTCCCACTCTGACTGGAAAACTCAGCCGCTCCATTCTCACGCTGAAGCCGGAGATGCTGGCAACAAATAATAAATGTAACGCATCTCTTTTCCTCTGAGATCATTGTCCTGCATGTGAATCAACATGAGCCAAGCACATAGCTTGTCCATCTCCACAAAAAAGTCCTTGCCCTCTTACCCTTGCCAGTTGAAACTTATTGCCATTCTAACCCTGTGTCCCTGCAAGATATTCCTTTCATGTGCCAGACCGCTGACCATGCTATGAAGCCCACCCAACAGACCCCCAACTAACATTAGACCCCTGCTGCAGTATATCGTGCCCAATACTAACAAATGCCACATACCTGAAATTCTTGTGAGACTAACCCCACAGTTCAATGAGAGTATTATAATGGTCAAGACCTGTAAACCTGTGACCTGTATAACCCAAATGTTATGCATGACATAGATACCTGTGTGATTTGTACAATGACATGATAAACTACTGAGGGTCTTTTGATCAACCATTATTATGTGCATGCATTATTTAGAATGTATTTTCTTAGCTTAGATAGTGACCACCGTGTTTCACAGCGACCTGACCTTCACCCATCCGGAGCACAGATGTCTGACGTCAATCCTCCCGCCAACCAAGCAACCAACCCGGAGGAAGAGATGATGCCCACACCTAACACACCACCCTGGCTGACCAATCCAGGTCCAACGTAGCATCATATGTTAGATATGCCAATGTGCTGATATAAATGTGTTGTAACCTTGATGTGGTCAGAGCGCTCTCAGAGATCTAGATAAACTCTTCCTTGAACTCTCGCAGCCTCCTCTTTTGTGCCTTCTTCCCTGTCCAGGGAGTGTCTGTTTTATTCATTTTTATACCTATAAATCAGGGAGGGCACAAACAGATGCCTGCCTGCATGAATGCCCTTCTGACCGATTGGTTGCCTGAGTGTGACCCAGCAGAATGAATGGGAGATCAACTAGTATATCTAGGGGCCTCTCACTGCTAGAATTCGTGTTCAGAAGCTGAAGAGTAACTGGAGTGAAACTGAAGCTTAACCTTGAAGCCCTGCTGGAAGAGAAGAATTGCTGTTGCTCTCCTTCACAATCTGAAAGCTGCTGTGTCTCCACAAACTGACCCAGAGAGGACCTGGTAAGGCGCCCTCTTCCCGAGCTACGAGGGACTATCGTGCACCAGCAGATCTTTGCCAAAACTCTGTGGTAGACAGACCTACAACAGGCTGCCGACCGGAGACGGGGACTGCCGCGGAATCCCAAAGAGAAGCACCCGGACTGTTGTCCGCCATGGTCGACGACCGCTGTCGCCGACTGGAGCCGCCGTGCTCCCGTTTGCCCAAGAACTTCATTTGATCCAAGGACACCTTAGTCTGCATCACTGCCCTATTTATACCGCTGGAGATGGCCCGACCGTCGACGTGCCGAGGAGCATCCGCCGGTGAGTTTCCCTCCACCTAAAGACCACAAAGACGCCGACGACTCGACGCCCTTGCTGGGCCACAGTTCTTCATCATCTCTTTGCGGTCCAGAACTATCTTCACCGAGGTGCCCCGCACGCCTCCTCCTTGCAGGACGCCAACGCTCCATCGTCAACAAGCACCGTGAGGAAAGAAGCTGCCACTTCACCGCCGTAGTTCACCCTTTTCTCCGTTGGACTTTCGACGACCCGTGAATCCTGCCTTGAAGGGAGGGCACTCAAGTAGGGCTGTCGATTTCCCGTCGACGAACGCTACAATTCCAGGTACATTGGGGCTGTAGAACTATTGTAAGGGAAGTAAGACTCATAGAACAATATATGGACTGGGCTTGTGATACATCTTTGCTTTACGGGTTGCCCAGGTGGGGGGGATCTCCATACAGAACTGTGCTTAACGGTAGAGGAGTGTATTCTGTCTATTGTTTCAACCATCTTGCTTTCCTTCCTATTTCTATTGCTGGGTTCCTTGTTATTGATCTGTGTGACATTTTGACAGTATAGTTGATGCACTTTAATGAGATCTGATAATAATTGTGGTACCATTTTAGAACTGTATATATTTACCATTATTGATTTTCTGAGCACAAAGTGAGTTATTGTGATAGTGTACATAACCTTGAATATTAATTATATAAAGACTGTGTTTTAACTAAGACAGCGTGTGGACATTCCTTTGTGGGGGCTTGGGGACTACACTGTACTTAAGAACCAGCCTGCATCACCTCCTGAGAAGCTAAGCCTTGATTGCTTGACCATAGCTACCAATAATAGAGAATCTTGGCTGGGTTCCTCTGTGCCTCTCCTCTACCAAATAGAGAGCAGAAGTACAGACACCCCCCTTCAGTCTTTACCCTCAACATAACCCCCCATTGCTTAACTGTCTCTGTGAATGAACTCCGTACATATTTTCAACATACACCAGCCCAAACTACTTGTTTTGTCAAACCGTGTTTTTATTTATTCATTTATTGGTAATTTATAAGCCACCTATAAAACAAATGGTGTTTTAAGGCTCCTTCAGCATGTTGCAATCATGTCTGCGAAAAATCATGATTGCACGTATTCTTTCTGTTATTGTTGACAATCGCACAGTGCCAGTCACTTACCCACCACAATGGTGACATGCTTATTCCTTTTCTTTAGGAAATACTGCAAAAACTGCCCCACGCATGACATGGCCAGGTCCTTGAAGGCGTGAGTGACACCATGCCACATCTCCAGGATGTTTAAGCCATTCCTCAGCCGGCACAGGTGGACAATGTCTTTGTGTCGGAACCTCTTGAATGCACCATCAATGAGATCTACGGAATAAAAGAGACCCTTGTGATACACCCTTAAAAAGACATTGAAGACAATCCAGGATCCCAAATCATTTGCATTTTAACATAGGTACCAGCAATGGTTGAACTTTGGACTTTTGCGCGAGCCCTTAAAGAAATGTCAATATGCAGAACCAGGCAGATTCCTAGTGGGTGCTGAAGAGAGCGTCCACACATTAAATTGTCCAACTCCAAGCCTTGAGGATCGGATCCATGTTGGGTTTTCAGGATAGCCCTCATTAAAATTCATGAGATACATTTGCATACAATGATTCTAAATGTATGAACATTTTTCCTCATGAATATTAATGAGGGATATCCTGAAAACCCATCAGGATCCCGGACCTCGAGGCCTGGAATTGGGCTAGAGCAGAACACCCTGCCATAGTTGCGTACATTTTGGCACATGCACAAGACACCTCATTCCTATGCACTGCTTAAATTAAAAGTGCAAAGTACATTTACAATGAGAAACATGCGGACGTCAGCATAAGTTTGCTTGCATTAATTAAGCAATAGGCCCTGCGCAGGGGGTGCATTAGCGCTTCAGGTAATGCCCCAGGGCCCATAATTGCAAGACCGAGCAAAGTGAGGGCTTTAACGCATGCCCCGTGGCATTATATGAAGTGGTACTGCCCCCCCTGCTCAGAGCTTATTGCTATTAGTATCCCGGCCCGTAAGACCCGGGTACTAAAAGCTTTTGCTTTAATTTGCAAAACGCTTGGTTGTTTCTCAACTGAGAAAAAAACAACAAAAAACAGCTGCCAAGGAAGGGAAAAGAAGGCCGTTCTCCCTTTCGATGGCAGCCATTGTAAATAGTAAACAAAATTAAACAAACAAAATGGCCACCACAGAAAGGGAGAAGTGGCTACGTGCAGTCCCGTCTGCCTTTCCATGGTGGTGTGTCGTAGATCAGGAGCGGATGTGCTGGGGACAGAAGTGTTCCCAGCGCGTCTGCTCCGGAAAAGGATTAAAAAAGCAGGTAGGTGGGGGGTGGGAGGAGGGAGAGAAGAGAAGGGAAATCTGGGGAGGGGGTTTGGGAGAGCACTTACCTCATACCGCAGTGGGGGAAGGTGGCAGCCTTCAGCCCTAAGGAGGCTTGGAGCGGCGGGATTACCATGAGGTAATGCCCCCCCGGTCCGAGCCTTCTCATTGGCGGAGAGGCTGCCACACTCCTTCTCCCCCACCAGATACTAATTTATAATAAACTCATAGATGTTTTACAATGAGGCAATATTATGTGGAAATTCCTTAGAGCAGAGAAAATTATTTATATCAAACCACAAGTCTGTTATCCTTAATTGAAGATAATTTCTGCCATCGGAAACTGTTGGAGCTTTTCCAACAATCTACTTCTTTTACTCTGACTAGAACTTCTGTAACATAGACAAGCTGGAAATTATAGGGCTTCCTTGGTCATGTCACAATTAAAAACACATGGGAAGTGAAGGAACATGAAAGTGCTCTGTGGCTAACACAGATGTGAAGTAAGGGAGCAGCCCTCAGGTCCATTATCTTAAATTGGCTAAAATAACTTAGCAGTTGGCTAATCAAGTCAATACAAGAACAATACTTTTGCTAAATGCTGGGGAAAGCCATATTAGCAGCTAATTAAGAAGACATGTATTTATTTATTTATTAATTAATTCATTTATTAGCATTTATAAAGCATGCATCAGCCCTAATGCATCGTGGCGCTGTTGCAGAGATAATTGCTGGTTACATATGAAAAAACGTAGAACTTATTGTTAACAGAGTATGCATAAGAACAAGACTTAGTTACATGATCCTGGTGCTGTTCACAGAGTATGCATAAACCTGCCTTAGTTACAAGAATCGGATGCTAGGTGGGGGGAGGCTAGCTGGGTGGGGAGGGACGCAGTGGGACTGAGAGTGGCTATATGAACAGGGTGGTTTTAAGGGTTTGCGAAAGGTGGAGAGTGCAGGTTCAGCTCTGAGTGAGTTGGGTAGGGCATTCCATAGTTTGGGAGCTATGTGTGGGAAGCTGATGCCTCCTGCGTTAGCTCTTTTGATGGGGGGGACACAGAGTTGCTTGTCGTGATTACTTAGTTTGGGGCGTGTGGATGGGTCTCTGGTAATGGTATCTGTTAAGTATGGTGGGGCAGTGAGATTGATGAATTAATGTATTAGGGTGAGTATCTTGAAGTTGATCCTTTCCTTGACTGGGAGAGAGTGGGCGGCTCGCCAGCCTGGGTGGCGTCGTCCCTTTTGGGGATGCTGAGGGCTGCGCAGAGCGCGTTGTTTTTGTACTATTTGCAGTCTGTGGAGATTTAAGTTAGAGGTGCCTGCAAGGAGAGCATTACAGTAGTCTAGTTTTGCTCCTATTGTGGCCCGGGCAATGGAAAGGCAGTTTGGTGGTGTGGGCAGAGGCCGAGGAAATGGCACTGACCTGACGAGTGATCAAAAGGGTCGAGTTCAGATAGACTCCTATGGTCTTTACGGTGGTAGAGACAGGTATGATGGAGTTGTCAATTGAGCAGAGACCATTGGCTGCCATCCAGGTTCGGATGGTAGTGTAGATTTGAAGGAGGGCTGCTGCGTCCTGGTCGTATGAGCCATTGAGAGGGAGAAGTACTTGCGTGTCGTCGGCACAGTTTGTGAAGGCTATGCCGAGTCCAGTGTGTCGAAGAGAGGCTTCATGAATAGGTTGTAAAGGGTAGGTGCGGTGCATGCCACCTGGGTCACTCCGCAGTGAATGGTGGTGGGAGGTGCATTAGCCTGATAGGAGTAGACCTTCATGTCTCTGCCCTCTAGAAAGGAAGTTATCCATGAGGTAGCTCTTGTGGAGAAGTGGGCTGCGTTGGAGAGATGGGAGGTCAAGATGTTGTGATCAACCAGGTCAAACACGGCAGAGAGATCCAAGAGTAACAGGAGGGCTGGTTTGCCCTTGTCCATTATTTAGGTGATTTGTTTTTTCAAATCTAAAAAGGGTGGTTTCTGTGCCGTGGCCTTTGCGGAATCCGATTGTCTTTTTCCTAAGATGGCGTTAGATTCAAGGTAGTGTTAGATGTGGGAGTGGGTGGCTTTATCGAGGATTTTGAGGAGGAAGGGGACTGTGGTGACGGGTCGGTAGTTGTTGGGGCAGGCAGGATCTAGGGACGGCTTTTTTAAGAGGGGACGGACCCATGCTTCTTTTAGGCTTTGTGGTATAGTATCTGTGGAGAAGGAAGCATTGATAAATGCTGTGATGATCGGGGTTAGCGCTTCGGTGCATTGTTTGATGATGACAGGAGGGCAGATGTCTCCTTTACAGGTGGACGGTTTGATGTGTTGGAGGAAGTCTATAGAAGTATAGGTGATAGGTGTGTGCATATCGTATTGTTTGGGTAGAGCTTTTCTCTGTGATTGAATTTAATCTCGGTGTAGTTTGATTTTATTAAGGAGGGCTGCCTGAATACTAAAACACAATGCTTCGTCTTTGTTGATTTTGTCTGGGCTGGTGGAAAGGGTGATGAGTTCTTTAAAGATCGAGAACATTTCTTTGGATTGGCAGTGGAGATTCTAAAGTTCAACGATTCAGATTTGGCTCTAAATATTGCTTTTTTGTATGTAGATGTGATGTCTTTGAATTCTGTCAGGGTGGAGAGGTTAGGTGTAGTTTGCCACTTAGCTAGGGCAAGGCGTTTGTTGGCAGGTAGGGTTGATCGTTCATCCGTCAACCAGGAGTTGGTGTGCATGGATTATTTTTCCTTCTTCTCCTCAAAAGGGGAAATAGATTTGATGGCTTTGGTGAGGGTGTGCGAGTAGATGTTGGCAAGAGAGGATGGATTCTTCACAAATGGGGGTTAGAGTTCTGGGATGTCAAGAAGAGGGAGGAGGTTGGCTTTGGTACGTTTTTTGGAGCTTCGGACTTTAGCTACAGGGGCGTATGATAGCATTTTGGGAGGAGGTCTAGTAGGAATAGAGAATTGGATACAGTGGTGATCCGTCCAAGAGTGTGGAGCTATGTCAGTGATGGCGGATGGGCAGTTGTGGTCTGCAATCCAGTCAGTGGTGCAACCTTTACTGTGAGTTGGCTCAGTGACTCTGTGGGTGAACCCTAAGTCTGAGAGCTCTTGGCAGATGAGGCGGCTGCTTTGTCCTTTGGGTCATGCAGGCCTAGGTTGAGGTCTCCAAGTAGGATAGTTTTAGTGGAGCTTTTTAGGTTGTTTCCTAGGATATGGAGGAGATGTTTTTAGTAGTCTGGGGCTATACCAGGTGGTCTGTATGTGATCAGAATATTTATGGTATAGGTCGGAGATAGTGCTAGTTTTACATTAAAAAGGTCGGTGTTATTTTCCTAATGTTGGTTGCAGTGTCTGATGGCAAACGTTTCTTTGGCGATAAGAGCTCCACCTCCGCCTTTGGATGTCTTACGATCCTGTCTCAGGATGGTGTAGCCTATGGGGAGGGCTAGAGAGATGGCTGAGCCTAAGGCTTCATGGAGCCAGGTTTCCGTGATGGCCAGTAGGTCAAGGTCATTGAGGTTGATGAGGTCATTGATTTCGAGTGCGTGAGTAGGGAGAGAGGGAGCATTGATAAGAGCCCATTTGAGGGCAGAGCTGGGAGGGGGCTTTTTGAGGGACGGGGTGGGATGTAGATTGGTGGTAGGGGGCGTGGGAGGGGCCAAAGTTGATCTGAGAGGAAGGGTGGGAATGACGCTGGGGAAGGTGAGCAGAAGGGGGGGGCTGGGTATGGTGAGTCAAGAGGGATTATTGTAGGATTGGTGTCTGTTGCAGGTGGGAGAGTGGGGGTAGGCAGGAGCGGGAGCTTAGACGGTAATTTCTAAGGATAGTGGTGATAGGTGGGCAAGGGTATAGACTGGGTTCTGAGTGTGCCCAGGGCCTTGAGAGCATTGATTGTAGAAGGGTTTGACTCTCAGGCTTGGCCAAGTGGTGGCAAGGTATGGAAGTCGATGAGGTGGATGTGGTAGTTTGGTGTTGTAATGGAGAGGAGTGTGTATAGGTGAGTGGCAGCCTGCTGGTGGTGAGCCAGTAGGTGGCTAGGGTGAGAGTTAATGATAGTGTGAGGAGATGAGGGGTGAAGGAGCTGAGTGTGTATTTGCGGGATTGGGAGAGGGCTGGTATATGGGTGGTGGTGTGATACATTTGTATAGTAGGATTACAGGCAGTTTTTAAACAATAGAGGGCAGATTGGGCGCGGTGCATGAGCTGTACAAACAATTGCTCAAACTGTTCTAGGCAGATTGGGCGCAGTACAGGAGGCAACAATTCTGGGCAGATTTGGCAGGCTCTGTGAGACGTACAATCAATTGCTCAAACAGTTCTAGGCAGATTGGGCGCAGTACAGGAGGCAACAATTCTGGGCAGATTGAGCAGGCTGTGTGAGACGTACAATCAATTGCTCAAAATGTTCTAGGTAGATTGGGTGCAGTACAAGAGGCAACATTTCTGGGCAAACAGCGCACATTGTAAGAGGCATATAATCGATTAATCAGACAAATCTGGGACAATTGTGCAGGTTGTCTGAGGAATACAGTCAATTATTCAAATAATTCTGGGCAGGTTAGGCAGGCTGCATGAGGTGTGCACATCAAGGATTAGGGATTTGGAGCGTTGCTGCTTGTTCGTAGAGTGGCATGCTGCAGTAGGCGAGTCAGAAGATTATGCTTACCTCGTAGGTGTACAAGGAATGGGGCCGGCACTGCGCTTCTATGCGTGAAATAAGGGCAAACAGGGCCTTATCTCAACGGGCCTTGCCGAACACGGGCCGGCTTCCGCCTACTTGCGGAAATATGGAATTAAAAGCCGGCCGCATTGCCTAGCAAGGAGACGCTGGCCTTTCTTGGAGGGCTGGCGGCCATTTTAAGAGCAGGCAACAGCCTTGTATTACTACCAAATGGTAGCGTGGATCATCATCATCTAGAATATTTGTGGCAGGTAGTTTGGTCAAAAGCAGATTTTTTGTGACTGCAGCAGGCTCACCTTTCAGGTGGATAGTGCACCAGAGGTGACCTCGTTGTTCCGGCCGCTCCTGCAGCACGAGGGGGTCGAGGAAGGTGGCTGGTGATCCGCAGGCGATGCAGTGAGAGATCCTGCCCTCTCCTTGATACGAGGGTGAGTGTGACCTGTGTTTTAGGGTTGGCTCTGTTAGTCATTTTAAAAGTATCAAAGATGGCAGGGTCAGCATTTAAGATATGGCCCCCTGTACCAAAAACTACAATAATAAGTACTCCATGATGGTGGCAGGCTAGACTCTCAAATAAAGCTATGCCTCAGTTTAGGCATAGTGCATGGCGTGACTTATGATCATGGCCCCAACTTCCAAATTGATATCATACATGTGTCAGCTCCTGTGAGTCAGCTCTGCTGTGAAAGGTAATGTGTATTCCGGCCAGGTGGATTGGAACCTGGAGGACCAGGCCTCTTCTTTGTTCTCTTTGTTAGGGCAGGTAACACCCTCTGCCAGAGACAGCCACACAGCCAGCAGCTGTCGTGGGCCAGGGCATCAAAGGAACACACCCATTTCAAAAGAGTAGTCTCACACTGGAGTGCTGCATTTCTAAGGGCCTTTGCTTATTTTTTCTATTTATTTATTTATAACATTTTTGAAATGCCCATACCCTGGTGTATCACAGTGTTTGGTACAATAGTCAGTGACATAAGGTAAACAGGTAGAATTAATCGTATTTGTCAAACAGCAAAGTTTTTACAAGCTTTTTAAAGGCAGAGTATGATTGTTCATTTCTAATATCGGCTGGTAAGGAGTTCTAGAGTGTAGTAGCGGTAATGCAAAAGCTGACCCCTCCTGCTCTTTTGTTCTTAAAACAAGGAGTGAGTAGGGTGATGCTTGAGCTGGAACTTTGTGCGCGAACAGGGAGTTTCTGGGTGATGCTGTTGTTGAGGTTGCAGGGTACTTTACTGTAGATGCATTAATGCGCAATAGTGTTTTGATGTCAATACGCACTTTGGTTGGTAGCCAATGGGCTTTGCGTCTGGTTGCTGAAATGTGATCAGATCTTTGAAGGCCGAGGGCGGCTCGAAGGACTTTATTCTGTAGAAGTTGAAGTGTATCCATATTAGATGCTTATGTGCCCATCCATAGCACATTGCAGTAGTCAAGTTTGGTGAGTATAAGAGCTTGAGTGAGAGTGAGGCAGTTACTCGGGACAGGAATTGCCGGCTTAGTGAAATGAGCTTGGACGTGTAGGCAGTGGAAGATGTTAGAGCATTAATGTGCCTGGTTATAGTAAGTTCTGCTTCAAGGTGAACACCCAATGTTTTGACCTGTTTCAGGACAGGAATGATGGATCAGTCGATGCAGAAATAGAGGAAAGAGGAGTCAAGGTTTTTTCGGCTCATGGGGAGAACCCACAATGAGGAGCTCTGTCTTATCGTCATTAAGACAGAAGCTGTGGATAGCCATCCAGTTTTGTATGGTGCTGTAGATTATATTGACTGTGGCTGTGTCCCAAGGGTAGTCACCTGTGATGGGGGATGAGTATTTGGATATCATCTGAAAAGTTGGTGTAGATGATCCCCAGTGAGTGTAGGGGGTTGCACAGTGTCTTGGTGTATGTGTCATACACTGTAGGTGATAGGCAGGTGCCTCCTGGGACACCTAGTGGTGCAGGGATGGGGTCAGCTGCATTCTGACCAGTGAACATTCTGGTGGTGCGTTCACTGAGGAATGATTCGATCCATGATGTGGCTTCCGTTGAAAAGTGGAAGTGATGGCTAAGGTGATGGCAAAGGGTGTCATGGTCTACTAAGTTAAATGCAGCAGACAGATCTAGTAGGAGAAGGATCGCTAGGTTTCCTGAGTCACTGATCTTATTGATTTGGATTTTCAGATCGGGAAGGGCAGTTTCCATGCTGTGTTTTGGGTGGAAAACTGATTTTCTCATGCCGAGCATATGATTATGCTCTAGGAATTGTTTGATTTGTGCGTAGACGAGGCGGTCAAGTACTTTGAGTAAAAACAGGACCGTGGTAATGGGTCGATAGTGGGAATGGAGGATCCTGGGAGGGTTTTTTAGGAGTAAGGTGATCCAGGCTGCTTTGTTATTTAAGGGTACTTCACAGGCCAGGAAGGAGGCATTGGCAAAGTTTACAATTGGAGGGTTTAAGAGATACGATGGTAGCTAAGACTTGTGTGAAATGGTTGAATTTGAAGGAAGGGGCGATGCTGAGTGGGTCACACTTGTGCGGTTGAGAGCGGTTTGCATGGGTGCTTTGGCTAAGAGCATTGCTTTATTAGCATCGGTTTCTTTCCTCGCAGTGACTCAATTTTAGAGGAAATGGCATCTTGAATTGTAGTACGTCAAGCTTTGTTAGTGTGGGTTATAGTGTCCATGGGTTTCAGTGCCTCCATTTCTCTCAGAATGAAAAATAGTTATTTGGTATTGGAGACTGCCTTGGAGATCCTCTCGTTATAAGAGCTGGCTTTAAGGTGACAATCGCTTTCATATAGGAGAGGGTGGCGATGTCGAGCGAATTGCAGTTGCTTGGGGAGGTGTACTTTCTGAAAAGATGTTCGAGGGCTTGTTTGTTCCTCCTAAGGTGACAAGATAGTCAGAGAACCAGGAGTTGTTTGGCTTATGTGGTTTGGGAACTTTGGCTTTGATTGGGGCATGTACAGCCATAGTGTGGAGGAGACAGACATGGTAAATGTTGGTTAATTCCTGGGGGTTCATGTTGGCTGGCAGGGAGTGTGCATTGAGCCTGGCCAGGACAGTAGGCTTCAGTAACTCACGAGTCCGTTTACAGATGTTCCGGACTCGTACTGGGTTTAGCAATGGAGGGATAGATTAAAGTGGATGAGGAAGTGGTCTGACCACGAGATTACATTAATTGATGCAATATCAATGGTAGCATTGCCTGTAAGGATCCAATCCAAAGTTTGCCCTGTGATGTGGGTAGGTGAGTCAATCAATTGGGTGAAGTTCATGTCTTTTAGTGCAAGAGCAGTAGCTTTAGGGTCTAATGGATCATTGAAACCCAGATTGAAATCACCCAGAATGATACATTTGGTAGCGGGTTTCATAAGTGGTGTAATCGGGATGGGGATGTCTAAGTCAAGCCAGCCAGGTCCATTGGGCTGGTGATAGAGCAGTAGTAGGTTGTATGCGATTAAAGGGTTAGTAGAAAGCTTAAGTAGCAGCATTTTGAACCCTGGGGTGGAGGGAATGGGAGTGGATCTGATCTGAAGAGATGATTTTGCTTTTCCGCATTAAGGCGATCAGTCCTGAAGATGGTGTAATTGGGTGGGGTGGCTAGGGTGAGAAGTGGACTTGAGGCGTTATGAAGCCAGGATTTCGTAATGGCTAAGATGTCAAGGTGGTGTTCTGCAAGAAGATCATGGACATAACTGGCATGTGCTCCTTGCTCCTGGCAATGGCTATCTCCTGGCAATGGCATTGTTCTTAGTGAGAAGGGATGGGGGCATGATTAGAGTAGGCAGGAGTGCTCTCCTCAAAGGAAGGACACTTCCATCATTTTGGTTCTCTCTGTCTCCTTTTCTCTTTCCTATCCCCTCCACTCCCTCTGGAGCAAACCACTTTGGGTGTGAAATCAGAAGGGCACAGTACACTCCGATCAAGAGCAGGAATTGGACCACTAAGGCAGGCTAGCTTTATTTCAATCACCGGGGACTTCCGCCTTTAAAAGAAGGGTGTTCCACTGCTTCTTCGGAGCCTCTCAAGACTCTAAAGATTTCCTCTGAAACACCTCAGAAGAACTCACTGGATTTCCTTTGGGAAAGTTTCACTTTTCAAAGCCCTCAGCCCAAGATGAAGAAAGAGCTGTGCAAGGTAGAATAAAGGTCTATCCCTCCAACCCCTCCCAGGGCAAACTGGGAGTGACCTTCAGTGTGGATGAAGCCATGCCACTCTGAACCAGATTCTCCTAAAGCTGGGAGAGCAGACCCTGAACGGAACCACCCTGTCCCCGAGTCCCTCTGAGTTAGCCTCACAGCAGCCAGAGGACCAGACCAGCTAAATCTCACTGCTCTGCCGCATCGAACTGGTTGCACTAAGTTCACCACACCTTGATCAAGAGGGAAGGAGCTGGTGCTGGAATTTGCGCTCCTCCCACAATCCAATCTATTGCTTGCACTTCAACCTGCTCCACGCTTCATCATGCCCTATCTGAGCCCGACACCTGTTAGACGAATCAACTGCTCAACACAGAGACCAAATCTGAATCTCTGGCGAGTCACACACCAAATCTGACCAGGGGTTACAACCACGGCTCTCTCCGGAAAGCCCTCGAGTGGCTGCTTCACTGACCTGCACATCAACGCCCCCAACAATCCCCCTTCGACTCCACCCAATGGCTAAAGCCAAACTGGCCTAACTGGATTCCACTGTTCGGCTTCACAATGCGACCGCATTTGCTCCGGTTCAACACCCCATGCTGCTAGGACCCACATGGTCCAACGTACCCAAACTGAGCTTGATCTGCTTGCATCATCGTTCGACACTTGGTTCGATATTGTCAACCCACCCAAGAACTAAAACCATGTCGCACTTATACTGTGTTTAACTATTTATCCACTACACTTTTCACAATAGGCTGTAGGAATTGAGATCTATAGGAGTTGAGATCTATTGAACAAGTTTTAAGCTTGACTTACCTTGTGCAACTCACTGTAGAACCAGCCAATGTGGCGGTATGTACCCGTTCCACAGGCAACTCTGGGGGGTAACGGCTCATGGCCCCAGTTACCAAGCTGAGTGAAGCGAGGGCCATTAATGTTGGCTCAGGGCTGTTAGCCCCCAGTGTTGCCTATGCAATGGATACATAAGTCCATTTGCACACCAGGTTACAAAAGTGGCAACCCGGGGTGCTAAAAAAAAAGGATTTTCCTTCCTACAATGGGACACTGCGCAGGTCCCGTTGTAGGAAGGAAGATCTTTTACCAAGATGGGCGCAATGGAAAGAGAAGGCGGGGATCCGTACGGATCCTCTCTTCCCTTTCCATGGCGGCCGTGGGAAGCTGAGAGGAAGGTGCGGCTGGGGTGGCAAGGGCCAACACAGATGAAACAAGGTAAGTTTGTGTGCAGGGGGTTAATAAAGAAAAAGAAGCAGGGATGGAGGGCGGGGAGAAAATAACGACGGGGAGAGCCAGCCGCAAGGCGGCTTGGAATGCAGGCTTGTTCCAGCAGTTCTTAGCCACCTGATTGGCTGGCTCACCCGCCCGCAGTGCTAATGTATGCAAGCAGAAGAAACTGAAGTCTAACCCATAAATAAAGGTTTTACAAATTGTACCTTTTGTGTCAGTGTCATGCTTGTGATACCATGCCCTCCTTTCAAGACAGAGACATTATTTAATGTCCCATCCTTTTTTTAGAAACCATTTTATTTCACAGATGGGAACTGTATAATCATTTTGGAACTGTTTGATTTTAAGACCACGAAATCTTCATTTGTTCATTTAGTCAATTTCAAAACCTTTATCAAACACATAAGTACTTTTCATGTGGCATTATGTACCCGTTCCACGGGCAACACTGAGGGGTAATGGTCCGCGACCGTAGTTAACAGCCCGAGCAAAGCGATGGCCATCAACATCGGCCTAGGGCCGTTAATCCCTGGTGTTGCCTGTGTAATGGGTAGAACAGGTCATTAACACCCCAGGATACCAAAGCGGCAACCCGGGTTGCTAAAAAAAAAGGATTTTCCTTCCTACAATGGGACGCAGGGTGCGGTCCGTTGTAGGAAGGAAAATCATATACTAACATGGCTGCCATGGAAAGGGAAGCTGGGATGCGTATAAAGCCCCGCTTCCCTTTCCATGGCGGCTGTGGCGGCAAGAGCCGCCACAGCCGGAATGAGGTAAGTGGGGGGTTAATAAAGAAAAAAAACAGAGACGGAGGGTGGAGGAAGACGGCGGCAGGGAGAGCCAGCCGTCAGGCGGCTTGGAAAGCAGACTTGTACCAGCGGTTGAAGCCTGCGTTCTTAGCCACCTGATTGGCTGGCTCCCCCGCCCGGGGTGCTAATATCTAATAATTGCCAGATGGCATTACTTCGAATTCTAAATATGCCCTGTGATTGGGAGGTTTTACTTGCCACTGTCAAAGTGTACTCTGTGTTGAGAGATCTAAATTCCAATCTCAAAGGTCAGCACAGGAACCAGACGGTATGAAACCGATACTGTACACATATGGAAGGTTCCTCACATGAGATGCATTCTCTAGATATTACTTGACCAAATGACCTGCTTCATTCCTCCCATTTTCTTTGACTCTCATCAGGGTTGTGCTGGATTGATGGTTCTAGGTTCAAGGTTAAACTTCTACCCAATAAATCCTAGGTTGTAGAAGTCATGGAAAAAGGTATTGAAATAAAGGCTCTGTAAACCATATTGGAATTAGGTTGGTTTATTGAGATGTGGGGTTAGCCCACCGGCTCTTCTACAGCACACGATTAACTGATCTCTACTTTGCATCGTTCCCTTAGCATTCCACATTCTCTGTTCCACGCTCCACGCAGGGAATGATGGAGGTATGGACACAGAACATAGAATGCAAGAGGTATCTTTCCTGTCATTGAGCATGAGGGAAGTGGAACGCTCTAGAGATGGGATTGACGTGACTCATAAGAAATCCTGTTGTGGTGGGCTTAGAGTACTGGAGTGGATTAGAGTAGTGGTGTGGCATAGAGTAATGGGGTTGGGTTCAGTAGTGGGGTAAGTGGTGTGGTGGGTGTTAGGGGGAGAGTGGTGGGGTGGAGTAGGAGAGTGGTGGGACAGAGTGGTATAGAGCGGGTGGGGTACTGTGGATAGAGTGGGTGGAGGTAGGGGTAGAGTAAGTAGAGGTAGAGATACTCTGGTTGAGCTAGAGTAGTGGATTAGTATAGAGTGGTAGGGTACCGTAGTGAGGTGGTGGTGGAGTAGGTTGGGGTTGAGTGGGTCGAGGCAGGAGTAGACTTGGGTAGGAGTAGAGTTGTGGTAGGGATAGTGGGGTGAGGCGGGCTAGAGTTGGGCTGGATATAGGGGTGTGAGGGTAGAGTTGGGTGGGTAGAGTGGGGCTGGGGCATAGGAGGCGGGAAGGAATCTTACAAAAAAATAAAGCGCCCCATGTGCTTCTGACACTGGAGGCACATGGGGAAGGTGGCAGGGGACCTTCAAAACACAGAACAGGCCTTTCATTTGGAGGGGACGAAAGGGGCAACTAGAGGAGCAGGCTTAGTCTGTCATAAGGCTGCAGCCAATTCTATCTCTGTAAGTAAAGACATCATGTGTGATCACTTTGCTTGGACCCGCTTCGCAGCATAGACCCAGTACGCAGCTTCATGTCTCAGAGTTCCTCATTGGGAAGAAAACAATTTAACGGTTAAATGTGATTTTATCAAATTATGAAACAAAGAATCTATTTTGAACGAACCCAAAACATCTAAAAAAAATAACCTCCACTCCAAAAACTACTATTCCCATTCCCAAGCACATTGCTAAAAAATAAATGTTTAAATATTTTTTGAGGTGTTTCGGGTTGTTCAAATTTGATTCTTTGTTTCATAATTCGATAATATCACTGCATCCCACTGCATACCAATTAAACACGTAATCATTGGATTGTATGGTGGAATGTAACAAAACATGCCATTTAGTGGTTCGGTGATTTCATGCCACCCCATTGACATTTGCAATACCAGACAATCTGCTTCCTGTGGCAATGGTCTAGGACTCATTTTGGTAACTGTTCCAACAATATATGCAAAAAAGAAAAATAGCAGGATGGTGACTTTTTGCACATAGTGACCTACAACAAAATGGGTTGGGTTAGAGTTAGTAGTAGAGGGGGTAGCATGAGTTGCTGATGTGTGCAGATTGGAAGAAACCACTCTGTGTGTAGGTAAACTTCTATTTGATTTGTAGTCTTTTGTTTGCGACCTGGGTTGGGCATAACCTGCGGTGTGCATGCATGCTAGCAGTTGTGAGCGTGTGTGGTGACCCAGAAGGGTGCATGTGTTTGTCATGTCGAGTGTGTTTGGCATGGAGGATGCCAGTGTTATAGAAGTGTGAATGGATAGGGGGGAGCACTAAAGGTTAGTTGCTAGTTAGTCTTGGCTTTAGTCAAAACGATGCCATGGGCGGCCCCACGCCTATCTGGTCCACCAGGGCATAATGAACAGCATTGAGTAAGTCAACGGCATAATTTGAATCATTTGCCATGTTTAAACTTTGCAAATGGGCATTACCAAAACACTGTGTGCGGAATGTCATTAACAAACCAGCAGACAATAATAGCCTATCCCTTACCAGCACTTGTCTGCATGGTAAGGATAATGGTGCAGTCTTGATGTGTGTGGTTGCAATGTGGTGCGCGGTTCCCTATGTCAGTTGCATGTCCTTACGCATTGTATCATCATTTCATTTAAGCCTGTCTGGCACCAATTAAAGGAGGAAGAGAACAACTCGAGCTTGAGGAGAGGGACTCTGGAGTGTGCATGAGGGATGGCAAACAAGGGGCGAGTTCTGAGTGAAACTGATGCAAACCAGTAACAACAAGATGTTGGCAGGAAATACAATTATAGTGCTTGCACACTTTTAACTGTTCTTTCCCAGAAAAGTCCCAGGGTGCCATCTTGAAAGCTGCGAGTTCAACACTTCTGCAGCGATCAAAAACATAGGCCTTGTTCATCATAATGCATTATATTCCATCTCTCTCTCTGCCTCTCCCTCTCTCTCTCTAAATATAAAAACAAAATCAGACTAGCAGACATAATCATGCATATCAAATAGCAACAACATACAACACCAAACATTGGCATGACTCAGAGACAATGGGCCTCATTACGACTGTCGCGGTAAGGCAACAACGGCGCCGGTAGTGCTACCGGCACCGTTGTTGCCATGCCGCAACATTACGAGTTTGCTCATGGGTGCAGCTCTGGATGCTTGGTCAGACCAGGCATGCAGAGCGGCATCCGCGAGCAGACCAGGATGGTAGCAACGGTAACGTTATAAACTGTACCGCTGCTACCATCCTCCCCATTCCCATAGAGCCCTATGGGGGCTCAAATGTGAATGGGGACATACCGGCTCCGGGTCCCGCGAAATGGAAATTACCAGGCCCTCCAAGGATGGAATGGCCCAGTAATTCCCCTTTCGCGGGTCCTGGAGCCGGACCCGAGTTTGGGGGTAGCCTTGTAATGAGGCCCAATGGCACCAGTACAACATATAAAGGTGCACATGATCAACCCTATTTTCCACGTCAACTCAACAAGCACTGAAAGTTACCTACGTTCGAGAGCAAATGTATAATTTTATTTCTCCAGTGGTAGTTATGATGGGGTGCAGTGCAAGCAAGAAGGGGCAACAGTACATAGCAAAGTGAGAGCTCATGCCTCAACATGGTCATCCCTGGTGGTGCCACACAGCGTGTCAGGCCCAAGCATGACATAGTTTGACCCTTCCGGATAATTTGTTCATGGGGAACTCACTGCATCGACAATTATGGCGTATTCGTGGAGGAGGATGTACGCGTAGCCCTAAACCGACGCAGCGCAGGCCGGGATCTAGAAAAAGGATGCACGGTCACTCTTGCACGGATGGGCCGATAAAGGTAGACCCATGTGCTATTTTGTCTTTTATTTCAGACTGAGGAACAATAGTAATCCTCTGTCCGTTTCAAGATCCCGGCCCGCACTGCAACGTAAATAGTATGTAGTGGGGGGTGGAGGGTTGCGGAGACGTTGGGGTTGCAGGCGGGGCTTTAAGTGGGATTAGAAATCGGGGTAGGGCTCTCGTTATAGGTACATGCGTACTTAGGCCACGCCCCCAAATAAGTGTCACTCTCCTTCGCCTATGGGCGGGCTGGTAAAAGAAGTAGAGATGGGGTGCACTGGCATTATCACCTTTGACGCGCCCAACCCCTCCTTTTAAACAAAATAAGGGGCTGGGTGCTCCAAAGGTGTGACACCAGTGTGCCGCAGCTTGCAGGCAGCCCTTTCATTCAAGGAACTGTGTGGTAGGCAATGCTTTAACCACCGGCTCCTTGAGTCAAATGTCTGCCTGCTGCTGATGTATCTGAGCTCTGAAAAAGGAGCGGGCTGGATGCTCAGCTCCTCTTTTGATTGCAATTAAATGGTCATCACCCAGCATGAAGCAAAGGGGCTTCATGCTGGGTGGGGACTATTTACTCAGAAATAAAGGGAGGGCTGGTTAGGCATGTCATGCCGCAAACCCTACAACTCACCCTGAATGGTTGCATGTGCTGCACCACATTGCAAAGCAGGTCATCTACAGAGTGGGACCATATAGCAAGGCCAGGCCCCTCTGCATAACTACCTGCTGCTTCAAGGAAGCCATCTCCAAATGACAGGCCTGCCACATGCCCCGTGCACACGTGGAACATGTGCCCCGGGTAGCAAAGAGCTGCCCTGACAACCTACTGGCAGCAGTAAAATGCGAGTCCCCTCCTCCAACACAATAGGGGTCAGATTTATTTATTATTTTTTTTTTTTTTTATTGTTACAGTTGATAAATCAACTTTTCAATATAAAATACAGAAATAAAAAGCATTACATATCAATTCAATTCCACCTTGATAACATGACAACATAGATTAAAGCTTACAAAGATAAAAAGGAGAACCATAAGCATAACCATAATCATAACCAAAGCCTTGGCCAATGACTGAATCGATCCTCAGATCATATCTAATCAAACTAAATCCTTAATGACACTAACTATTAAAATTTCATTCAACTCTCTATTTACAATACAGCCCACAGAAAAGTAAAAGGACAGAAAAGTAAGAATGAAAACTAAATTAAAAATTCCTTCCTGTCTTCTTTATCCTTACAATGCAAGTGAAAATGAAAACTAAGTTAAAAGTTCCTTCCTATCTTCTTTACCCTTACAATACAATTTATTCTTCATTATTTCAGCAGCCAACGCCCTTATACGATTTCAAAGTTAAATACATTTAATATAACCAAGGCATTGATTGAACACATTCTTGCTTAATGATCGTACTCAACTATCACATCAAACATTGGATCATTTGTTGTCATCAGTTAATTTCAAGGCCAATAAATAGTTGACTATTGCAATTCTGACTTTGGTCAGTCTGGTATTATATAAATACCACCACAGTGATTCCTTCGACAATAGTGTGTAATCTTCGAAATGAGGTCTAAAAAACACAGTTCTTTTCTCAATTAAAGAGGGGCAAATGACTATTAGATGATGTAATGTTTCCCTCACTCCAGTAATTTTACAAAATCTACAATAGCTCATCTTTTCAGAGATTAGTTTCCATTTTGCTAATACATCCCTCGTATGCCAGATGTTAAGCCTAAATCTCAAGAACATGTCTCTATGTCTCGCACCCGGGAATTTCATTACGTATGATTCAGCTGTTCTTAACTTCTTTATCTCCACCTTATACACATTTCCTTGTTTACTATTTATGCATTGGTCATAAGTCTTCCACCAATCCCATAATTGAATTTTGGTCTTTGCTTTCACTGGATTAGTGATCAACATATTATCAGATACGTCAGTTTTTATCAAAAAATCTCGAACCATTCGCCTCCACAATGCCATCGCATGGTGCTCTGTCGTTAGAATATATGTTGACAAGATATGCATGATTGAGTCTTCTACTATTGAGATAAGAAATTTACGATATATGCAGCACATTTTCCACATATATATTGTGTAGAGTGATGTCAACCCAAACTCATATCGAATTAAATGTATTGACACCGATTTGGGCAGCTTCAAGATCGATTTCCAGTAAATACCCTCTAACACAGACCAAAACCTATCATCTCTCCAGGATCTCGTTTCAGCACCATAGATCACTGTTGGTACTGCTTTCTGGCAGTAAAATATGATAATAGGTTTCCATGTAAACATTCCATATTTATGATTCAATAAGGTAGCCTGGGCAGTGGCTGTTTTCATTTTCTGTCTAATTTCCTTATAATAAGGTGTGTCTGCCTCAGTTGTATTTACATTGAGGCCAAGGTATTTATATTCCTTAACATTTTCCAACCGCTGTGAATGCAAAAACCAGGAGAGATGAGCGGTCTTTCTCTTGTACTTATTTTCAATCGTCATAGTCTTTGACTTTGCCAAGTTTATACTCAATTCATTTTGCTTGACAAAAGTTCCTACAACTTCCAGCAGCCTCTGTAACCCCCTGGCTGTTTTTGACAGCAGAACCAAATCATCCGCATAAAACAACCAGGGGATCACACTTGCAGCCAGCCGTGGAGAGTCCGCCACCACAGTCTTAAAATCCTCAGCTATATCAGCTATATAGAAATTGAATAAGGAGGAGGCCATTCGGCACCCCTGCTTCAAGCCTCTAAAGGTAAGAATGTTGCGAGTTAGGGTGCCATCGAGTGAAGTTCTCACTTGAATTGAGGTATTCGTGTGAAACTCCTGAATCCAATGTTTCACATATTCCGGACATCTCCTACGTTCTAACTTCCTGAATAGCAGAGGCCTAGAAACAGAGTCAAAGGCGGTTTCGAAATCTATGAATGCCATGTACAGGTTTTGATTCATCTGGAGTTTTTAATGGCATGAAGGACCTGTAGATTAACTCCTGTTCCCAGCCCCGGGCGAAAGCCCGTCTGAAATGGATCATTAATTCCAGATTTTACGGTCCATTGGTTAAATTCTTCCAACACAAAACGGGCAAACACTTTCCCAGGTGCATCCAATAATGCTACCGGCCTATAATTTCTGGGATTAGTTCTATCCCCTTTTTTATAGATAGGGATTAGTATCGATTTCTGCCAAGAGGTTGGTAATTTGTTTGTGTAAATTACTTGATCAAATATTACATGCAGAATGGCAGCCCATGCTTCAGGATGTTCTTTTAACATGGAATTTGAAAGCCCATCCGGGCCGATTGCTCTTGAAGAGCTCAATTTCTTTATATAGTATAAAATATCTTCCTCCAGGATTTTTAGTTGTACTAATCCCTTAGGAACCTGACCTGGTGGATATTTAGCCCAAGTACTACTCGCATATAAGAATGAATAATACTCTGTCCAAACTTCCTCCGGCACAGCATTAACTTGGCTAATAGATTGAACAGGAACATATACACTTTTTATCAAACCCCAAATCAAAGCAGAACTTTTAGTTGTCAATGAGTATAGCATGATTTTTGCATCTTGAGAAATCATATGAGCTCGATGCTGTTTTAGCCAATTTTTATATGAGTTCTTCATTTTAATAGTTGCTGCTTTACGTAGTACAGGATCCCATGTCTTGATTCTATGTATCTCCTTCCTGAGTTGTGTTTTTCTTAAGGACACCTCATTATCACTCACGTGTCTACGTGTTTTATAATCATTCTGCCCCCCATTAACGCTATTCTTTTTGAATAAATGCAAGGCTGGAAGATAGTTCCCCTCTTGATATAATAGGTTTGGCTCCAACATATCTTTTGGATATGAGATGATTTTCAGTAGGTCTGATAACATAGGCAGCGTCCATCTGAAACGATTGCCCTTCGCAGAAACCACTACGGAGTTGTGATATGAATCCTTGGCTTTCCCCATCAAATCGACATTCCATTGCCATTTAATTGCCAATATGCTGTGATCACTCTGTTTAAGCTCTAAAACTTTGAGCTCAGTCAGCATATTGAACATATTATTATCAACAAATATGTAATCAATTATAGACGTTGATTTGCCTCTTCACCAAGTACACTTAGGGGGAATGTCTTCAGATATTGCACCATTCACCATATTTAGACCTCTTTCACTCATCAGCAAGTTCCATTGTCTAGCAGTTGCCGATAGTTTTCCCGTGTCACTTCCCAAACAATTCATATTCAAATCACCCGCCACAATAGTGTGGTTAATCGTGGCATCCCTTGCTATTAAGTCTAAACAGTCCCCCATGTCATTTAAAAAGGTGCTATCTTTAATATCCAAATGATTCCAGTAGATATTCACACAGGCTATGTTTTTTTGGCCATGCGTAATTTTTACAACTTGAATATGCCTATTTGGGGAGTGCCACGGCATCAACTTCCATCCATTACCAGTCTTGAGTACCACCAACAGACCCCCTTTAGGTCTACCACGATTTTTACTAGTCGCTGGTATCAGTTCCAGTTGATGGTTTTCCCAGACTGGCACAGATTCCAACCATACTTCTTGGAGCATTAATAAGTCATATTGTTCTAACTGTATCTGAGACGTGGAGGACAAATGAGCACTACCTCTCGTATTCCAAGATGCCGCCCTTACAAGTTGTTTTCCTGTGATGTTATTTAGCTAACATCTCCTCTGCATTACTTCATTAGCTGCAAAGGTGACTACTCGTGATTGTTTGACAGGCATATTGGAATACGAGACTGAGACCGGATTTTGCCTCCATGGTTTACCTTCAGGCATGTTGAACAATTTTGGTTGAGTTAGTTCACTTCTCTGCGTATTCTCAGCCAAATTCAGTAACATGAAACCCATCTGATAGATTTCCATTCTTTCTTGCCAGATTGCATCCTTTACCATATCTGATGTCATCCAGATCTTAACCACCGTTCTATCATATTCATGAATGAATTCAATCTGAGCTAAATCTGATGACTTCACACTTTGTAGCCGTGGAACATTTCCCAGAATATTTAGAACTGATGATCTATTTAGATCGTGCACCCCAAATTCCCCCCCCCTGCACTGCATTATCAAACTTACATGAGTCAGCTCATTACAGTTACCATGTCTGCCGTTCATTCTCTCATTCTTTTCATTGTTTCTCCCATTATAAGTTCTATTAATGCTAGGAGTGTTCTGGGCACAGGGGATCAGAGGTAACCTCACCTCTACTTGCCTGCCGACAACCCCCCTATTCAATTCCAAATGACTCGACGGAGCGTTCACAGGCACATTCATTCTCCCCTCTTTTAACCACTTTGGAGGGTTTTCATCCATGTATTTAGGGGTCATTACCGGTTGTGTCAAATATTGGCGCAGTGATTTTTCAATTTCTTCTCTGCGCTCTTCTAATGTTAGATATTTCTCTGGTCTAGGCAGTGCGAGTAATCCAACTTCTGAAGATTGATCAACCTCACCAATTCTAGCCTCAGTTCTTTTGTCTACCTCCTGTTTCTCGTTCATTTTACCAATTTCTAGGACCAATTTATCCAACGGGGCATATTTTAGTTCAGATTGAGAGGTGTCTGATTTCTCCTTCACTACCTGAGAGTGTAGTGTTGATAGACCCTTTATTTTGGCTATTGCCGCATATTTTCTCACAATTGCAGCACTTTTATCCTGCAATCGTTTATCAGGCAAGGTTAATAACTTTATGAATTGCCTGGAGTTTTTACTTTTTTGCAGCTTTGTTATTTTCTGATTCTTTTCCTTCTTTTGTGATAGTACTTTAGTCCTATGAGCAGTTTTTTTAGAATGTATCTGCAGATTCTGAGCAGAAAATATATTAAAAACTGGAATATCTGATGTGACCACCTTATGCTCTGTAGCATTAAAATGTATTTTATTTTGTTCTTTTTGGTCACTTATCTCTAGAATTTCCTCCCCTTTTTCTTGATGCATCGCACAACTATTTGTTTGTTCTTTACATTTTTTCTTTTTTGGTTTTGTAACGATTGCCTTTACCTCATTGGCTTGATCTTCTTTATCTAAACACATTATCGCTCGCACAACCTCTACTATTTGAGTTTGTATGGTTTCCTTTTGGTTATTGTCCACTTGTATCATCGGGACATTCCTTACTTCACGTTGATCATTTATCGATCTTGATTCAACCAATTCTTTTAGTAAAAAGTTTTGGTCTGTAAGACGAGAGTCTAAGGATTCATATAGTCTGGCCAGTGTAAAAAGGGCAGTATTCATAGCCTGTAGTGTAATTTCTGTCCCTAATGTTGCAACTAGCCCTCCACCTTCATTTAGGTCTCTTTCTTTAGTCCTGCCCTGTCGTGGTGTAGGATGCGTAAAGGAAATTGATAGTACTGAGGACTCATGTTGTGAGTCAGTAAACATCACTGGTGATTGCGAAAGATGGTCTCCTTCATCCAAATCACCAGCTTGTATGTCCTGATTATTCATATTCGAATTCAGAGGCCTAATGGCCTCCTCTATACAAATATCAGCACATCCATTCTCTGATTCCTTACACACGACAGTCACTCCCATCGCTCCTTTGGTACCATCTTGTGGACAGGTAGTTACCGGTGCGTGTATTAGTACAGTGGTTATTTCATTTACTGGGGGTGGTACAATCAGACCCGTTTTAGCTGGCACAACAAATTCACCCAAAAGGTCCTTCTGACTGAAGGCCATCATCAGGGAATCAGAGGGGGAGCATAAGTCTATTGCACAATTTGCATCACCCTCCACTTTCTCAGTTACATTTTGCACTTCCTGCCCAACATTAGAGACCACTACTGTTGAAACACTTAAGGGTGGGCTTTCTTGGTAAAATTTGTGAATATCCGGCATATTCGATAACAATCTGGCGCGTGATACGTTCTTGCGAGGAGCGCTCGGAATGCTGTTAACACGTTTGGGAGTAACCAATGCAGTGTCAAAATCATCATTTCTAGCGCCTTTAGGTGGCATGCCTGTGCATAAGGTAAACATTTCACCAAGTTAGTGGGAGACTTCACAACACTTCACTAGAAGCAACCAAGGCTTGCCACTTATACAACCAGTTAAAGCAGAAAACAAGTCAATTTTTATAATGTTGATTCACCCCTCGCCACTCGCTAGCTCAAACAGCCGTAACAGCCCTTTTGATAGCCCTATCACATATGCACGTCCACAATACGCGTGTACTACTCCCAATGTAGGGTTTGATAAGAATTGGCTGACTGGGGAAGTCGCAGCCAAAATATCACGTGAAACTATAAAACACCACGTATAGATAAGTTTTCACAATACCTTCAAAATACAGGTTGTAGGAAACGCTTGCATTCTCATGTTAACCTAAAAACTTCAAAAGGACCATAGATTTTCTATTCGCTCAAACCAGCCAACCCAGCCTCACCAGCGAACAGCCAACAGTACTTTGCTGTACTTTTCGCGGGTGCGCAGCGCGTGTGCGCTAGGCTGCGTGATTTTTAAAGGGCAGGCAAGGCGTCATAGGTCAGGGGGCAGGTCCATCAACCAAAACACACCTTAAAAATAAAAACCAAGAAGGGAATTGTAAGTGAACTGCTTCGTATTACACGATCATCAAGAAGCCCACAGTGTTCTAGTATGCTTCTATGTAAATGTAAATGTCAGCACACAGTCACCTCCTTTTCCCTTTGTAGAAGTCCAGGCAGACCAGGTGTCTCTGTTAAAGACGTCCTCCAGTGCCAAATGAAATGAAAGCACTCGATCGTACTGAACGCTTTGAAAGCACAAATAAAGTTGAAAGGCTCAGATTCCAACAGCAGTCAAAAGCCAACACAGCCAACAGTACTTTGCTGTACTTTTCGCGGGTGCGCAGCACGTGTGCGCTAGGCTGCGTGATTTTTAAAGGGCAGGCAAGGCGTCATAGGTCAGGGGGCAGGTCCATCAACCAAAACACACCTCCTTTTCCCTTTGTAGAAGTCCAGGCAGACCAGGTGTCTCTGTTAAAGACGTCCTCCAGTGCCAAATGAAATGAAAGCACTCGATCGTACTGAACGCTTTGAAAGCACAAATAAAGTTGAAAGGCTCAGATTCCAACAGCAGTCAAAAGCCAACACAGCCAACAGTACTTTGCTGTACTTTTCGCGGGTTATTTATTTATATACAGGAAGGAGCAGTGCTTTTCTGAACACATAAGTATGTAAAATAGATAAGAGATTAGATTTGACAGGAAGCAGTGAGGGGGAGTTTGAGGTACCTTCTGACCAGGTTGTGGAGGTGAGTAAATGGAACAGTCACTGGGGACAAAATGTGGACATACATAGATTAAGGACAATCGACATTAGACATTTTCTAGGTGCAGGAAGGCCGTTCAGCCAGCTGTGTTAGAAATTTGACCATGATGGATGAAGTGCTAGAGCGGAGGCAGAGAAAGTGAGGGACAGAGGCAGGTTAGAGGCAAGGGGAAAACATTACATGGAAGGCAGATGAGAGAAAGGTTAAGAGGGCAACTCAAGGCGAGTAGGTAGGGTTTTAGTTTGGTTGTGAACATGGTATCCGACAACAGAACCTGCAGATTCAAGAGTGTAAGAGGATTCAATTCAACACTACAGCTAAGTCAATGCCTAGTCTGGGATACTGAATGGAAACCCTTATTGATATATCTTTATGTCCAGGTCATGCGTTCTGGATGACTACCCCTATATAACACCCCTCTCTTGGAATCCCCCTGACCCCACTGAGCCAAGAAGTAGTTCTGTTTTGCAAGTTTAAAGGTTTATTTGATAATTTAAACTATATATATATATCACGCTTTATAATAAATTAATAATTGAATATCACACTGAATCTGAGCAGTAATCAATAATGGATAGTCTGGCACTAGCACACTTGTGAATAGGAACAGAAGAATAAGGTGGTAGAGAATGCTTTATATAAATTCAGATGGATGTAATGTTGAATGAAAATGCAATACAGAAACTACTCAATATGATTTCAACAAAACAATGTAATCACTTTTCTCTGGCAATCCACTCCCCCCCTTTATGCAATGCAAGGAAATGGAAGGAAAGCACACAGTTCTCAGAAATGCAATCAAATGTAATTCAGTTCACCCCAGCAAGCTTAGACTACAGAAGTTTGAAACACAGGCCCAAAATGCTTTTACATGTGCTGACAATGAAGTGAAAAATATGCTAAAATGCTTTTAATTCCCTCTAGAGGTTCAGGGTGAGTGGTATCTAGTTAATATTAGTCCAGGCTCACTCTAGCAATGATTCAGGGATGGTTCTTAAGAGGCAAACGAATTTTTAGCAAGGAAAGCAAAGAAGCTGCTGTTTTCACACGTGGAGAAATTTGCAAATCGTGGTAAAATTCGCGAGTGCGTTTTTCGCGATTGCGGCAAAAGTATAGGGGATAGGAATGCGGTTCGTTGAAAAGCCACGATTCCCAGCTTTCAGAGGACTGCAAGTCTCTAAGACAAACGGTCACGGAGATATGAGCGATATGGTAAAGGTCGTTTTTCAGATTTGAAATTTTAAAGTTCAAAAAGACAAGTGACAGCTAGCAACTAGAAAATGACAGGTGACAGCTTTGCAAATGACAGGTGAAAGTTAGGAGACAGTTCTGGTTAGATTAAAATAGATTGAATTATATTATTGTAACTAAGAGATTGGTTCTGCACAGTTCTGCTAGGTACTCGCAATATATTTTTGAAATAAATGGGCCTCGCCACGGATCTGGTCAGGTTTTCTTCACTCGCCACGGACGGTCTCTGCGCACAGCGTCTGGGTCAGCTCTACTCTGCTGGTCTGGTCTGGGTCTCTGGTTCTGATCAGGTCTGTGGGTCCGGATACAGCGGTCTCCGGCTCAGCTGGTCTCTCTCTGGATACAACACTGCTCTCTGGCAAATGGCAAGGGTTCTTGCAAAGAATTCAAACAACTCGCCTGGCTGTGAATAGTGGCAATGATTTGAGGCATGCTAAAGAGGGATTTAGCTTGTAGTTGACCTCTCTGCTACAAAATCTGAAGTAAAGTCTTGGTCTCTGAAGGTGGATAGATTGAAGTCTCTATGTTGGCTCTCTGGAGGTTGATGGAGGTAAAGTATGGATTTTCCCGGCAGAGCGTCCCGCAGCAGATGGAATTGAATGTCCCTATCTGTCCTGACTGTCTGCTTTTATGTGTTTTGAAAATGGGTGGAGAGGCTAGCTTCCTAGGCCCTACCCCTCTCCACTTGTCATTGGCCACTTCCTCCTCTTCCCCTTGATTGGGGGAATGAAATGAAGTGTCATCATGATGAGGTCTGTTTATGATACAGAGAACCCACCCCTGTCAAATTACACACAATCTATATTTTGACCCAAAAGACATATTTGCACAGGTACACATTTGTTTAAAATTACATGCACCCATCACATATCACAGGAGGTATACCCTGTCCAAATCTGCTCTTCCTGAGAGCTTGCATTGAGAAATGGCAACATTTTGCACTTTTTAACTGGTTTCGTAATATCGGACATTACCCCAAATTTATACACATGTGCGCAAGGAGTATGGACATTAATTGATGAAGTGTCAGATTTTTAACATGCATACATTTTAAGTAATACCCTCTTAACTACTAGCTTGCCCCCAGATCATACCACCGGTTCTAAAAACCTCTTAAAATGTGGGCAGAAAAATCACAAGAATTATGGTATCATTTAAATAATTTTCACAAGTCCGCTCTATGAATGATCCATCTTTTTAGAGTTATGTTCTGGCCCCAAAGGGGTGTGGTTTCCCCCCAGCTCAAGGTTGAATTTCTGGTTTTTCCAGTTCTGCCAAGCCAGCTTGCTCTCACAGGCAGTGCTCCTCCCCTTTCCTTCCAGGAGGAAGACACTTTTACGGCTCCCCAATAAACCATCTGCCTGGGCCCTGGAAGGCCCATTGTTCAAGAGGAAGCCATTTATGGCCACTTAAATAAACCCTCTGCCTGGGTCCTATGTTTAGTCTCTAGCAGTCCCTTGGTAATTCAATCAGAGAAGTGTCATATCCCTTTTGGTGGGAACAGCAAAAGGCAGCTAGGCCTGGGAACACAGCAGTTGTGCAAGTCTCAACTTCTGTCGGGGGTAGCTGGTGGGCAGAATTCAGTTCCTTAAGCCAGGCCCCAGCTAATGTCACTTTTAGTTACCCAGTTTTCTGCATTCAAATAAAACTAACCATTTTTACATATGCAGCTAGAATGCTGATTCTAAGTTTCAAACTATGACATCTAAACAATTGCAACCTGTGTGACACTCAAAAGTAGGTCACTCACTTCTTTTAAACATTTAGATTTTTAGTGTCTTTCAGTCCAAATTTACTTAAACTGCTGAAATCCACAGCTCAGCCAGTCTTGTTATAAACCTTCAAATCACTTCACAATATAACTTTAGATTGTATCCACCTCTCAGTAAGTCTTTCTTTGGCCTGCTTTGGGTTCATTTATTCAGTTTTACACAAAAAAAAAAAGTCTGGTGTTGTTTTAAAACGCCGGCTTTCTGATAGTGGTGAGTACTGGTAATGCACCCATTTTTGGGATTTAAGAAAATGAATTCCCCACAATTCTAGGTTGCTTTTGGCAATCAGCATTGCCATTCCCAATGGTTTCAGACTACTGTGTGGGTAGTCCAATGGTGGTTTTAGGCAGTGCCCTTCTGTGCCCATAACATCGGCAAAAATGAGTGGCAGCCTATTCTTCATGCATTTCCCTGTGCATTTTCTGGGAAGCTCTGGCCATCATGATGTTTTCAATGCCAGTACTGCACAGTTTTTTGAGGTAGGGCTAGGATGCATGGGTAAAAACATCCCACAAGAGAATAACAAGTACCAAACTGCAGGCAAGTGATGGTCTGGATCCTGTCCACTGATCGTCAGCCAAATAGAAAAATACTAACCACCCCTCCTCCTCTTCTCCCACATACTACACATGCCCAAAAGTGCCAGCTAAACAACACTTCAAACACACCAACCACACACCCAGTTCTAACCACACCACAAGACCAAACAGTTGCAAACAACAAACAACCCAGGCACTGGATGCTAACCTTCCGGACACAACAAGCCCAGTGCACACAACGAAGCACACCAGAAAGCTGACATGATACGATAGGTTATTTATAATGCGCTTAATACCCAGAGGTTTCTAAGCGCAGACCCGGGGATCGAACCTGTGGTGCTCTGTGTCGTCTTGCTTCCAAGGCGAGCACGTTGCTCCTGAGCTATTCTCCCGAGACATGACCAGACGTCAGTTTCTCCTGGTTCTGCACGCATCAACAGAAGAGCCCAACCTCTAAACTATCCCTCTTCCCTCACTAACCAACTCCAGACACTTTCTTAGAGTCACATGCGCCCCTAGAGACCATGCAAATGGCAGTAGTGATGAACACAAATCATCATAACATAAAATAACATCCTCCTCTACCGTGTCACGGTGTTCCCCTCCTCGTGACGGACTGGAAGTCTGAGGGCGTTGTCCTCCTAGGATAGCCACGCATCCCCCAAGGGATGGGCGGGGGAGAAGGGTTCTCTTTCTCTGCATGCCTATACGCCAACGCAGATGTTGCAAGGAAGACAAAAGTACAATCCTGAGAAATGTTAGCTTAAGAACTGAGGTGCGCAGGTGCACTTAGCTGGTGATAGGTAAAAGCTATGTACACGGCAAGCACACAATAGTGACACAGCTGAATACCCAAACACAAATGGACCATCAGTACATGTAAAAAATGACACCATACTGGTCACCAGGGAGCGCAGAAACGAACATGGTCCCTGCGTGAGCTCCGCCGCCACGGCCCCGTTAAGTGGATTGAGCCCCCACTTGATTCCCCCCCGCCTTGGATGCAATCAAGCGAATGACATGGGAAGATCCCCTCGTCCTCTGACTGAAATACTGAAAAAAATCGGATCAGAATTCGTTCTGAAACCACACCTGAAACACAAGCCCCCCTCGGCCCAGCGAAGCTTCAGGAAACTTTCACGTGCGGTGCGACACAGAGCGACTCCCAAACTGGAAAACAGGCCCTGAAGTGGCCCTCGCAGCACAAATAACACAAGATCTTCTGAAGAGAGAGCAAGCGGAGGCAGGATTTGCTCTCATACGCACGATGCCCAGCGTTTTGGAGACCGCAACCCGCCTCGAACGTACCAGAAAACCAAAGGAGGCCCAGCTCTTTCTGGGTGCATCTCCTTTGAGGTAGCGACTTGGAAGTAGAGCCTTCGGATAACGCGGCTTGCCGGACACCCCACAGGCCCCCCTCCGCTGGTAGGAAAGTGAACACTAAATATTTTTGGTTGCATTTGACTAGAACTTGCACCCCCATCGAACGGTGTAGGCCGCAAAACAGGGAGACTCAACGTGCACTTCTCCGACACTGTGAAAACGGAGGGCAACTCCGACAACGCCCAGAGTCTCATACCGGAGTAACCTCACGGCGAATCGGAGGGAACGGAAAAGAACACAGTGGAGTAAAACCCCACTCCACTCCATTACCCAGCCGTGCCATAAACCTCCATAAACCTCCTATGGACGCAAAACATAAATTGGCCCAGTTTGCCTACACCCACATTCCCGCAGCTTCCAAACCTAACATGGCAACCAGTGAAACCACAGAGAATGAACTCGCCGCCACAAAAGGAGACATTGCGGCCCTACTGGGAGAAATTAAAAACACGAGAGCCAATATAGGAAGCAAGATAGATAAACTCATGCAAAGACTGGATAAAATGGAGGATAGACTTGAAGGAGTGGAAAACCACCAGGCTTTATAGATACCTTAGAAGCACAACTTGATGACAGGATGACAGAATTGGAACAACGGGAAGAAGATTTTAAGCACAAGTTGGATGATTTGGAAAACAGAGAGAGACGGCACAACATACGTATCTTCGGAATTCCAGAGAAAGAGGGAGAGACTGAAGCAGACCTGAAGGAAATACTCCATGATATCATCAAACTTTTGGTCGCAGATGATGCCATTGATGGGCCCCTAACCGAACGAATTCACAGGGCCGGTGCCACCCCAGGCGGACCGTGGTCGGTCCTTGCCCGATTCCATTGCTTTCAAGACAAGGCCCGAGTACTCGAGAAAGCCAGGAAAGGTAACACTATTACGTTAGGTAGTGCCCATATTACAATATACCAAGACCTCTCTGCACTGACACTTGCCCTCAGACGGATGTACGGGACTCTCACGAAATATCTAAAAGGGAAAAACATTTGATATAGATGGGTATACCCCTTCTCTCTCTCTCATTTGAATACGATGGAACCAAATTCAGACTAAGAACTGGAAAAGACATCAGGGCGTGCATCTGCGATCTGCTCGGCCCCCAAGGTGAAGGAAATAACCATGACGAACCCAAAAGAGAAGATCGAGAATGGCAAACCCAGGACCCCAGAAGGAAGCGGGTGAAGGGATCAAGCAAATACAGGAGAGGTAACCTCTCCCCAGAGGCAGACAACTGATCAACTGCATCCCTGGTAAGATAGAACTCAAATGTAAACTTTTTGTGGAAGATGCGACCGGAACGGTATCAAATCACGGACATTCCGCTAGTCGCAACATGAGACTTTGGGGGGGACACTAAGAGGGCTCAATTGAAACTGTGATATCGTAACAGATTAAGGGGCGTGACATAACGGTCCCCACAGGTGGTTCGACGTAGATCCGGTGCAGTTAACCGGGCTCGATCGAACGCCATCGACAGGAGATGGGAGGAAGGAGGGGGGAGATAGAGGGAGGCAGGGGGAAAAGCAGGGTCGAAGCAACATTCATGGAAACTCGAAGCAGTCACAGCAGCGTACAATTTATAATGAAACTACACTGTTGGTCATGCAATAAGAGCCATCCTCTCAGAAAAATGTTTAATGGCGTTAGAGTCTAACTCAAGAGGAAGGGACTCTCTACGGGTAGGGACACTTAATGTGAAGGGGCTCAATTCTCCAACAAAATGATCACTCGTGGCCAGATAATTTCAGAGGTCTAAGATGGACATCCTACTGTTACAGAAGACACAATACGTGAAGGGTGAAGAACGGAGAGTCCTAGGAAAGCGTTTAGGAACATAATTCTGGGGTTCAGGCCCACTTAAAAAGGGAGGTGTAGGTATTCTGGTCAGAAAAGGATTAGAGTTTGTCGAGATGAAAACATGGTCAGATGTAGAAGGTCGAGCATTATTGGTAACTGGCAACATAGGCAAGGTGAATCTAATGATCGCAACATTATACTCCCCGAATGCAGGACAAAATAGATTCCTTCGCAAAGTAATCCCCAAAATACTCTTAGAAGCCACAGGCCACATTATTCTTGGGGGCGATTTCAACCAATGGGCGGACCCAATCAAATATAGAAAGCTGGGTAATCCGGACAAACAATGTCAGAGTAGAGATGATCCAACTGAGATGGCAAAGATGATGGAAATATATAATATGATAGATGTGTGGAGGAACATGCACCCCAATGCACAAGATTATACATTCTATTCCGCCCACCACAATATATACACTCGTATTGATTACATATACCTGTCCAGAGAACTCGCCAACACCACAACACATTCAGTAATAACCCCAATCACATGGTCTGACCATGATCTGGTGCTGGCTGAAATCCAATGGGAAAACTTACCAACCAAGGGGGGGAAATGGCGCTGCAATGAGAGTCTTTGGAAAGACGGAGCCTTCAAGGCTGAAATGAAGACTGAAATCACTGAATTCCTCAAAACAAACAACACTGGTGAAGTCCCCAAGCAGAAAGTGTGAGAAGCGGGGAAAGCCACTTGGAGAGGGATCTTAATAAGGGAAGGGGCAACCAAAAAAAGGGAACGAAATATAATTGAGCACAGATTAAGATCCGAAATTTGTCAACTAGAAGGTGATATCAAAAAGGGTGGGGGAATTGACCATCTAAAAATCAAAGAGGCAAAGGATAAGAGGGAAGAATTGAAATTACTGGAACATGAACAAATAGTCCGCAAACTCAGAATGTTGAAACAAACCTTCTATGAACAGGGGGATAAGGCGGAGGCACTACTGGCTGCTAGGCTCCGAGAGCCAAGAGCAGAGCGGAAAGTGATGGAGATCGTCGAAGATGACCCTAAAACAATGTACACTCACCCCACCATTCCCAAATGCTTTGCTAACTTTTATGAGAGCCTATATTCCTCAGAAACAAACCACGACCAATCAGAAACAGACTCATATCTGTCCCTGATCAATATGCCCAAAATACCAAGACTAGATTCAGAACAGCTGGAATCCTATATATCTGAACAAGAGGTCCAAGACGCAATAAAGAGATTAACTTTGGTCAAATCCCCGGGGGAGGATGGCTATACAGCGGGATTCTATAAAGCGGTTAGGACACGGCTCACGCCATTTATGACCGAACTCTTTAATGAAGTAATAAAAACTGGGAACGCCCCTGATTCCTTCACCCGTGCACTGATTACAGTGATTCCTAAGGAAGGGAGGGACCCCAATAAATGTGGATCATACCGCCCAATTTCCCTGCTCAACCTAGATGCAAAAATATACACGAGGGTCCTAGCTGCGAGGTTGGAAACACTAATGCCACAGCTAATACATTCTGACCAGGTTGGGTTTATATTAGGGAGACAGGGAGCAGATACAATGCGTAAGACCCTTCATCTTCTCCACACATCACAGACATTAAATAATGACCCAGTCCTCTTTTCGATGGATGCAGAGAAAGCCTTTGACAGGGTAGAATGGGGATTTCTGAAAGCAGTACTACGTAAAGTAGGTATAGGCCCAATATTTAGAAGAGCAATACACTCAGTGTAAACGACCCCCAAAGCATCTATTTTTGTGAATGGAGAATACTCCAAATGGTTTAACCTGGGACGTGGAACCTGTCAGGGATGCCCCCTCTCCACTATTCTTTTTGTACTCTCCCTAGAGCCCCTTGCACAAGCCATGTGAACAGACCCCAGGCTAGAAGGTATTCGTCTAGGAACTGTGGAATATAAAGCAGCTCTCTACGCTGATGACATACTCCTGCATATCACTAACCCCATGACATCCATCCCCCGAGCACTATCAATGCTAGAAGAATATGGTCGTCTCTCAGTGTTCAAAATAAATCAAAATAAATCGATACTCTTTCCCTTACAAGGACAAAAAGAAGAAAATGAGGTAGAATTCTCCACACTAGATTTTAAAATTGAACATACTAGATTACAATACCTGGGTATACAGATTACCAGACGTATAGACGATCTTTACGAAGCAAACTTCCCCCTCTCCTTCAAAAGTTTCGTGCAGACCTAACTACATGGAACAAACTGTCGATATCTTGGCTGGGACGACTTAACGCCATCAAAATGGTATGCCTCCCCCGATTTCTATATCATTTACAAATGCTACCCATTAAGATGCTTAGAAGCTTGTTCACAGAAACCAAGAGAACCATAGTTAAATTCCTCTGGCAAGGGAAGAAAGCGAGAATCCTGTATGATACCCTAACACTGCCAAAAGATAAAGGTGGGGTAGGACTCCCAGATGTACGAAAATACCATGAAGCGTCCCAACTTCAGTACTGATCCCTCATTTACGTAACCACAAAGACATCCAGTGGGTTCAAATGGACAACCATTACCTGTCACCTGCCACAATATCTGAATGGCTATGGTCACCCAGGAAAAGGCTTCATATTAGAACCAAAGGCCACCCAATTTTGAGCGTCATATGGGACATCTGGAAACAGAGCACAAATATGCATAAAATCACCACATGGCCATCCCCCCTAAGCCACTTATGGTCTCCTGGTATCAATAACCACATCCCTAACGTAGGACGATTTCAATCATGGTATGAGGGAGGCTTGGAGAGAGTGGGGCAATTACAAAGAAAAGACTCCTTTATAACATTACCAGACTTGACGGAAGCTCTGGGAGTAGGCCCTCTGTCCACATTCCAATACATACAAATAAAAGGTATCCTAACGAAACCAATATGGAAGCCCAAATTAATGAGAGACCTCACTCCCCTTGAGAAGATATTGGATACGAGAACGGAAATGAAAGGCCTAATATCGGTACTATATAACGAGTTGATTATTGCGGGTGGAGGGTCCACAGAAACACTCAAAGGCCGATGGGAAAGAGGCCTAGGCGAACAGATTAGTGTAGACACGTGGGAAACGATATGTGATGCCGCCACCCATACTTCTATTTCAAATCAATACAAACTATGAGCTATCAACCTCTTACACAGATGGCAGTATGACCCCGTCCGGCTTTCCAAAATGTTTGAAACAGCTAACCCAAAATGTTGGCGAGGGTGTGGGGAAAACACCGATTATTGGCACATGTGGTGGGGATGCGCCCAGATAAAGATTTTTTGGGATGAGGTCCTGGGATGGATCAAGGACATAGATAGCATATCCCGGGTGGCTGACCCCTACCTTATATATACTGTTTGGTCTAGAGAGGGACGAAGAAGACTGGAATAAGATTAGAGGCCTAGCGTCTCAGCTGCAATTAGATGCCCGAGCAATACTTGTAATGAAATGAAAATCCGTTGACCAGCCAAAATCTACGACTACAATGTACACGAGGCGGCTAGGTGATCAAAGCAAAGAAATGCAACAGCCTCACGGACAACTGTCCTGAAACAAATCCCTACATTCTGAAAACATTTTAAAAGACTGTGACCCTTCACAAGAACACGCCAAGACGACCAAGAGCTTTGTTATTCGACCTGCAGGTGGGAGGGGGGAGGGGAAAAGGGAGGGTGGAAAAACGTCAGGTAAGACTACAATAGCTGGATGGAAGAAACATGTAAAAATAACTCTGTAGCATTATTGGAATTCCTGGTTTCGCTATGTAACTCTGAGATCGTAATTGTGTTATGTAACGTGACTTTCAATTTAAAAATGTTAATAAAACCAAATTTACAAAAAAAATGACGCCATCCCCCACGCACACTTCTGACTGGTCCAACACGGAACACCACATGGTTAGCTCGCCAAAAAGCATACCGAACAGGTACATCGACTTACAGTTGCACACGCTTGCTTAATCAAGAGGGAGCCCAGCACCGGCACATGATACGAGTGCGACACCCAGTGGCCACATTAAATATTGAACATGATGGATGCATACCGGCCAAAATGTTGAAATCGCCAAGGGTGGGTGAGGGGTTGGGGCAAGAGAAATACATTTGCCATAAACTGCCATAGTGCATTCCTCCACCCCCCCCCCTCCCGCAAAAAGCGTCGGCACTCTGGCTTGCTACCACAAAGCCTGACAAGATGTGGCATATCGGCGAGGGTCGCGTCCTGCGGGCTATGGGACTTGCAGCGCCCTGCTGTCATGAAGCCCACGGGTATTCCCACCACTGCATGACTTTAGTCGTTACATTGCCAGAGTTTTCTCGCGCTGGCTCTGCGCCTGGCCTGCCAACACTTTCCTTACCATAGTGAGTGCAAGTGTTGGTCATATTTGACTTCACGCGGTATTAACTTGCCACCATTTTATAAGCAATCATCACACTTGTGCAAAATATATGTATTGTTGTATTTGCTTTTCATCCACGCTTTCCCTCCTTGATGCCCTGTGAGCGCTTTGAAACACCATTTACTTGATGTATACGCGCCTTACAAATGCACAATAAAAAATTAAAAACATGTATGACATGTATATCATTTGGATAATCATAGCAGCGGATTGTTACATGTCTTTTTTTTATTTTACGTCCACATTGTCGGGGAGCGTGTTTTGCTTAGCGCAGCTGACACATGATAGAACCAGCTGTTTCTGTGTTAAATGGGCATAATGGAATAACGATTTGCTGTGTTAACTGGGCAGATCAAAATCTGGTTTTGAGGGATTAACTGGGCATAATTAAATCAGCTCTTTAAGTGCTAACTGGAAATAAAAGACTGGCTAGACCTTTATAGAACATGGCCTTGCTATGCTAACTGGATATAATAGAGCATGTTCTTGCTGTGCAACTGAGCATGATGTGAAATCGCTGGGCATGATGCAATCTGGCCCTCCTCAATAACTCTGCATACTACAACCAGGCCTGCGCTTTCGGGAGAAAATGCAATCTTTTCATCCTGTGCTAACTGGCCTAATGTGCACTGGCAAGCCGTGCTTCATCCACCACATATAAGCTGTCCATGCTTTGCCAATTATACCTATGTTAATGGTAATGTTTATTTATAAAGCGCCTATACACAAGGCAAGTGTTTCGAGGCGTTATATAGTGCACAGATCATGCTGTGCTACACAGATCTAAAGGAAACATGTGGCACTGGGCATAATCAACGTGCCCATGCTTTTCGAACCATGCACAATTCAGTCTGGCCATGCTTTGCTAACTGGAATAAGGGAATCTGGACATAATGTGAAAACTGAACATGATGGCATCTGACCGCGGTGTGCTGAGCAGGATGAATTCTGACCATGCAATGGTAAGTAGGCAGAAGTCAAAGTTAAAGGAAAGTGCTACTAGGGCATAATGGATGGCAACTCTGATGATCAAGAACGCCAAAATGGCAAAAGGACATGATGTGCTTAATGGATAGGATTAAGGATTAGGATTAAGGAGCAGCTGGGCATATGATGGCAAAACTGGGCATAGGGGGTGGGTAACGTGAACATGGTGACAATGCCTGGAGCAGTGCTTTGAGTTGGGTAAGAAATCGAGGCAGACCCTATACCATCATGATGCAATATTTGGGGGCACGTCCTTATACGGGTCGCGCGCAGCGTCACTCCCCAAGTAGATAATAAACCTTTAAAAGAGGCGGGCCTAAGTAACTGGAGGATTGACCCCCCAGAGTCACTCAAGATGTCATCTGTGCAATGAAAAGGAGTCCGTTTTGCTTTAAAAGATGTATTAAAATATAATTATGTGTGAAAATATTGACCATATTCAAATATAAAATAGAACATTAACTCAAAATAGGTCAGCGGGCCATGCCATCCAGCAGCGCTTATGAAAGAAATCCATGATTCTTACCAATGAAAATCATTGTAATGACAATTATGTAATATGTGCTTTAAAAATAAAACAATGTATTTTGGTATCATTTCCATTCAGTGTGAAAAGAAGCACATTTCGTTAACTTATGTTATGATTCTAAGCGTGCCTGAAAGGGACACCTACTGTTGAGCAGTATTGGCACTCATTTTCATGTGATATTACTGCAGGGAACACATCTGGTCGGAGAAGTAAGTTTGGGGAGCCCTAGCAGAGCCCTGCCTCCTTGTCAATATGAGGATATTGCCGGTGCCGAGCCCTGGCCCACTTAAAGCCCTGCACTGGAGTACACTGGTGTATCTGAGATAAGCATGGTGATGCTTGCCATTGGCATGCATACCTGCGGCTTAAACGCCAATGGTGTGAGAACCTTCGTTTTGATGGCAGCATCTTGTAATGTTGTCAGCACCTGGGCAACAATACCCGTCATACGATGTCTGTAGGAGTGTCATGTTATTCAAGCTTTCAGACAAGGTTTTTGTAGTGAACTACCTAAACGAGACCATGCTTTCCGGAAATAAGTGAATTCATATTTTCTTTAGTGCAGAATAAAAGCATTTGCTTAAAGCAGATCAGCTAGCATATTGTGGTATTCCAAACAGAAAACTAATATCCAGTGATAAAGCATAGCACATAGAAGCGCCTGTGTTTCTATCGGCATATGGCGCCGTCTGAAAATAACCAAGAAGTGATCACAAAAGTATTTGTTTAAACACAGAGATCACTATATCATATGCACAGATCATACGCGTTGGCATTTACATATTTACATAAACGTGACGTTAACTCTGAACCTATCATTAGAGGCCATTTAGTGAGTTAACGGGTGCCTACATTCATCCTTTGACAGTTTGGAATACTGTTACTTAACACAAGAGGCCCTACAGAGTAGAGCACGATGTGTGCGGGCTGTGATATTCAGCCTGCCTAGCTTTTTTCAGTTATTTGTCTATTTATTCAGTCATGTGTGCTGTACACTAACACTCGCCACTCTACCCGGTTTTGACTCATCTCGCCCTTTTTCCATTACTCAACACCTTAACTGATTTTCCGGTAAACGTACAACCTTACAGGAACGATACTCGGGCTTACATCAGGGCCTCGAGGGAGAGCGAGGGATATGCAGTGTGACGTGACATGCCCGGGAATCCCCACAGTCACTCCCTGCAATTGAAGAGTTCAAAAACGGAATGTGTTCTCTTTGGCACTAAGAATTGTCTTATGGGTATTTCCATTCCACCACTTCTGCCCTCACCCTTCCACTGAGCCTGGTATTTATTTATTTATGTATTGTACATTTATAATGCGCCTATACACACGTGTTTCAAGGTGCAATTTGTCTGTTGGCAAACCTTCGAACACTATACAACCTTAATCACTCCAGGCCTAAATGATTGCTCTTGAAATTCCTACTGGAATTTAAGTCTAGGCCCCTCTACCTGGCTGATAGGAACTAGCGTGAGAAAGAGAGACGGGGAGTGAGACACAGAAATTGACAGTGACGCTATAAAACAGAGAAATATGACTTGTCTGTAAGAGGCCAGTGGTATGAGTTCACAGTGGTGGAAATGGAAAAAATGGGGTGAGGGATCCCACAACACAAGGGCCGGTGTGGGGCAGGAGTTAGTAGGGGGCGGTGCCCGAGGGGGCGTGGTCTAGAGGGGCGGGGCTCGTAATGGACATCCAGCAATGCTGGAACTCTTTAAAAAAAAAAAAGAAAAAAAAAGCGCCTGCAACAGCAGCATTGCCTTTTACCGCCGGCTTTGGCACTGGTGTGTAATGCACAATGCTCGCTACATGTACAACTGAAAGGATCAATGCACAATGCTCGCTACATGTACAACCTGTAATGCACAATGCTCGCTACATGTACAACTGAAAGGAATCAGTTGCACATGTAGCGAGTTGTACATGTAGCGAGCATTGTGCATTACAGGTTGTACATGTAGCGAGCATTGTGCATTACAGGTTGTACATGTAGCGAGCATTGTGCATTACAGGTTGTACATGTAGCGAGCATTGTGCATTACACACCAGTGCCAAAGCTGCGGTAAAAGGCAATGCTGCCATCGCGGGGGCTATTTTTTCGTTTTTTTTAAGTATTCCAGCGTGGTTGATGGGCTTGGGGGGCTGACTCTGGCTGGATCCTGAGATCCGGTTCCATATCTGGTGCCGGATCTCAGATCCGCCGAGAGCCGGCCCAATGACCACCGCTGGGAGTTCATGGTTGCAGACTATTCTGCTTTCTAAGGCCTACTCCCCTCTTCCCTTAACTAACTGCCTCCCCTGGAAGATCTCCCATAGGCCTAGCCATTAGCGCATGAACACTAGTCGAGCCATGGCTAAAGTCACCTCCTCAGCTGTATCACACCCTCCCACGATAGCGGCTAACCACATCCAAAGCGCTGTTGCCTAGCAGACATGGGCCCTGCCAAGTATCTCCACCAAGCCCATGGAGGGCGGATGGGCACAGAGGAACCAGGTACACCTCAACACCACAGGTTGCACATCTGCCTCTCCCACTGTCACACTTACGAAACCCCTTCCCATTTCCTTACACAGCCACAAGCAACAAAGCAACCAAATATGTCAGAAGGCCGCTATGCAAGACCACTATATCCAGGTCATTAAAGCACCCGCTTGCAGGATTGCTCCTTCTTGCTGTGTGATTTGACAGGTTTCTGTTGGAAACCTCTTTTCCCCAATAACTACAAATGCACATCTCACCACACCATGTACCAATCTATACTAAAGGCACCGATCAGAAGTACCAGAAAGCACAGATCTGACATGCATGCGCGGATGCAGGTCACCACGCAAACCCATGCCTGGAGCAAAGACCCCATGCCATTGAGCACCCCACGCAACCATAACACAGAACCATAACAGACATCGTCCAGATACAAAACGTGCATAGCCACTTTGCCAGCAACACTGGCCCTGGGGCGGGGCTTCCTCAGTCGCCGGCGAGAGAGCACCATTCTAGCAGGGCCCGAGTCAAGAGCGAGAGAGAAAGCAAAGGGGAGGGTCGAGAATGAACATGCTGTAAGCAGAATACATGCATGGAAAAGAAGAGCTGTCTTCCAGTAAAGCAGAACAGCCAATGCCTCACTGGCAAAAGTTCAGGTTGTCCAAATGGGTATATATGACTGATGGTTTGATGTTATTGTACAATTAAGATGTTCTCAAACATGAAATAAGCAGCATGGCCAGTATGCCTTATGTGCTCGCAAGGGTTCCAGGCTCGAGTCACTGTCACAGACATTTTATATAATGTTTCTCCTACTCTCGCATACTCTCCAGACTACCTCTCAGCACCCATCCACATGCTAGCTTGACATGAGTGGCTGGCAGGGACTTGGTCACCCCTACCAACCTGGTATTACCCGATTTGACCAATCACAATTGACCTTTTGACCTAATTGACCGAATTACAGTGGTCCTAATTGACCTTCTGTACAATTGACCTTTTAATTATTATATATATATATAGTGGGTTGATTTTGGTTTATAACAATATAAGAGGATTGGGCAGTGGGTTTTGGGGGGTTTGGATTGGGTGGGGGGTTGCGGGGAGATTCCCCCCCCCCGCATATATGTCCTAATTGACCTTTTAAATTCGTTCAATTGTCAATTCGGTCAGTTGTGAAATGGTCAATTTGTATACAACCACCAACCTTCGTATTTGTTAAAATGCACACACTTATTTTAAACTCCTCTGACAAATGTCCCATGCCTGGACTTGGGCGTTCAACCTACAGTGCGTAGGGACCATTCCAATGGTGAAAGGCGCTATACAAATGACACATGAAGATGATATAAACATTTGTGGTCATGGTTATGTTCCCAAAAAGCTCTTTGATTTTATACAAATCAGCAAGTCGGCAAGTAGCTTACATTTGTGCTATTTGTCCCCCACCCCTTTCTCATGGGTGGTTTTCAGGTGCAGCTGAAGATGCATGGGTGGTGGGGGCCATTTCAACATGATGTTTGGGGGATCCATCAGCCCCACATTCCTGAGGCAGTCATGCATAGCTTAAAATGGGGATGTTTAATGGGGATGTTTTTCCCAATGCAAACTTCTGAGAGTTATTTCCATTGGTTTGTCGGGTGTAATACCTGCCAGTTATAGGTTAACATTTTAAAAAGGTCTGTCTTTGGCCAGCAAATTCACATTTAAAGTGACACAGCCTTCAATCTGGGAACACTGATGCCTCCTTAAGAGAATATCCACATATCATCATCCCCACCTGCGGCTTCATTCAGTGTCAAAATCCTGTATAAAGCAACAGAGGAGGGGGTGGGTGGCTGCAGATTAACACAGGACAGATATATCGCCCTTGAATGGCAGGACAAAGAAAGGCACACAACAGGGAAGCTGAAACCCTAAATAATCAATTTAAGAAGAGTTTAGTCAGCTGTTTATGACACGTACCTGGGTCATTTCCTTACCTAATGATGGCGATGTCCTCACAAACTGAATTTTTCATGAACTGAGTGAGAAATCGATTGATTTATAGAGAGCGATTTACTTACGCTATGCAAACTGGATACAAACAAGACCACTTGAGGCAATGCGAAGTCACACAACATACATGTTTGCAGGGACACATGATGTATTGTTTGTGGCAGCAGGCCATTGCCACATGACCCTCATTTAGGCCACGCCCAGCACTCTTGGTCATACACCCTTGTTAGAGGCCCCCTCAATGTCAAGTCACGCTTAATGCATTGCACCTCGGGATGTACCAAGGACAGGTCCCAATGAAAACTGGAAGAGCACCCATCACACATTGCCCGTGTCCTTGCAATCTGCATGCAGCTGTTCAGCAGCAAAGAAACCGTGCGCGGCTTCCTCTGCAGCGTCTAACGAACCCCAACCCACAGTCCTGCAGGTCCCAAAGTGCTAAGAGGCAATGGAAATGGCAGCAGTGGCGCTATAGAACATCCAATAGAATAACATGATGGCGGCATCTGCGCCTGTCAGGCCACATAGGGCATATGATGATGATAACAACTGGGTGCGCGAGACTGTCCTGGGCATGCGATGGGCACAGCTATCAACATATGCCGGGAGTGGCATTCAATAAAGCCAGACAGACTGGCTTGTTCATTGCTTGTAAACAAAAATTATACAACTGAATCACAAAGGTATACAACAGCTAAATAAATCATGAGATCATTAGATGGTGTTTTACAAATACAAACTTGAGAACATACAACACTTCTGAGTGAATATACCACTACAAGTAATGTATCAAAACATGGGCATACCAGGAGTTGCATAACACTAGGGCCTCATTATAACTTTGGTGATATACCACAAAAGCGATATTACCGTTACCGGCACCATGCCGGAATTGCTGACAAATTACTGGTATGGTTATGTATTGCCCATAGGACACCATTGGGGGGAATTGCTAGGAGCTGCAGGTAAATCCGGCCACCCCACCACCAAGTCCGGAAACGTGCCGGTAGAAGGAATTACTGGCACCTTAATTCCGGACCAGCAAACAAATATCTTTGATAGGAATGTTTTCATTGAAACGAGTTGAGATGGTTGCTGGAAGCCTGCCTCATTTGAGAGGCTGAGCCAGCAGCAAGAACCTAGTCACTGGGACTTGCGTGGTAATAGAAAGGTCTTGGCGGACGGCAGCAAGAACCTAGTCACTGGGACTTGCGTGGTAATAGAAAGGTCTTGGAGGACGGCAGCAAGAACCTAGTCACTGGCACTTGCGTGGTGATAGAAAGGTCTTGGAGGACATCTGCTGAAGAGATCGGGAATTGCATATGATGAACGTATGAAAAAGATTTGCAGGAAACTGATCATATCACTTTTAGGCGATGAGAATTAACTGTGATAAAGCCAAGGAACAGACCATCTATTGTCCTCAAAAAGGTGTTCAAGTGTTTGGTTCGTTATGAAAAAGGAGGAGTGTGGTGTGGGACCCTCCCATGTGTTTTGCCCTTTTAACATGGGCTATGACTGCCTCATGGACCAAGCTAATAAAAGGAGCCTCTGCAGACACGCCCACCAAAACGGCTGCAGACTCCCAAGAGGAATGACTGAGTCCATGTCTCATTTATGTAGGCCTGCAGGTTACACGTGTAGGCACAGGCCAGTTTTGCCCGGATGCCGTGGGACCCTCGTGCCAGGACGGTGGCAGAGGTCTGAATGATCATGGGCATGGCTGGTTGTGCCCCCACCCACGATGGTGATTGCGTCCTATAGAACCATGGGGCTTGCCGGATGTCCAGGCCCCCACCCCACTGGGCTCGTCGAGGGCTGATGGTCACAGCACCACGGGGGCCTGCCGGATGTCCATGGCAGGCCACCCACAACAGCTCTTGAGAATTCAATGTGCAAAACTACTGGCAAGAATATCAGCTTTGGCCCTGAGCATTGCATGAGGGATATGGTTTGAAATCAAATCATTTTCAAGTATGCGTGCTGAAGTCATAGGTGGCACAATAGTGGGGCAGATAGGAATACAAACATCTGCTGGAGTGACGGAAATAACATTCCGCTGGGACCTGTTAGCAAACAGAGCACTCAGGGCATTAGATCTGCAAAGGCATTGGAGTTACATACTGGCAATGAATTGCTATGGAACAGGCAGAGAAATGCTGGGGACCCAGTATGAAAGGCTGGAGAAGTTAATGAGGAGCTGCACGTGCCCCAGAATGCACATAGTCGTAGCATTAGAACGCCAAAGATATCAGAGCCTAAAAACACAAACCTACTGTGCGCATAAACTCTCCTGCAGGGCCTACACACAGACCCTCTTATTCACAAATGCGAGTAGAGGGAGGGCTGGGGGAGCAGTCTGGTCTTCCGTGCATATATTCATTTGTGCCGGCTGAGCATCCTGCACTTAGATGGGGATTGCCTACGGTGACCAGATGTCCTGGTTTTGCCGGGACTGTCTAGGTATTTGCACCTTCGTCCCGGGGTTTTTGTTTAAAAACCCTGTCCCGGGATTTGGGGATCGAGTGGATACCATACCGGTTTTTGGCCGGATATCATGATTTTTCCATCGGTTTGCCAAAAACCTGGATGGTATCCACCTGATCCCTGAATCTCGGAGGTGGGTTTTAAACTTAAAATAGCCTTGGGACCCTGGGCGCGGCAACATGACTCGGGACAGGGCACAGACATAGAAGTAGGACTACAGTTTCACCGCTGAGAGGGTAATTCCAGCATCCTTTTCTATGTGTTGGGAGTATGATTCTCTCTTTCCAGCTAGGGGGGACCATGCCAAAACTCCCAATGTGAGAGAAAAGTGTATGAGGAGAGTTGCCCCATAGCTCTGGGGCTAGCCGCAAAAGCCCATTACAGTTGCCATCTGGGCCGACTGCTCGAGATACAGGTAGTAGTCATCTGATCTGTTTGGTAATATCAGCAACTGTGGATGTACATGACCATATTGCACAATCAGACACATGTGGTTCTTCCTTGCTCTCTCCAGATCCTAGTGGGTTTTTAATGTGGGTCTCCCATCCTTCCTCGCTCACGCTATTTATCGGGAGATTGGTTTTGGCCACTCTCTTGATAGTGCTCCAGATCGCTCTATTATTAGTTGATCTAGAGTGATGCGCCAATTGTAACCATATATACTTTTTGTGTTCAGCTTTATACTTCCTTAGCCATTTACGATATGATTCTTTAAGTGCTTTGATACTGATAGAAAGCCCTTCCGACTGCAAGGTCTCAGGGCTAGTTCTTAATAGGTCAGCTATCTCAGTACAGAAACGCTGTTTGGATTTGATGATCAAATTTGCCACTGTAGCGTGAACCCCGATTCCAAAGTTCACTTGGGCTCTTATAGGTTCTCTTTCTGGCAGTGGTGTCTTTAATTAAGCAATATGACCCTCGCGGCGGGGGCATTACCGACTCAGGTAATGCCCCTGCCGCGAGGGTCATATTGCTTTTAGTACCCCAGCCCGCATTATATGCGTGACAGGGGCACTAAAATGGCCGCCGGGAAAGGGAAAACGGGAGTCTGTTTTCTCTTTCCATGGCGGCCTGCAGACGCGCTGGGAACAGTGTTCCCAGCGCGTCCGCTCCCGAAAAAAAGAAGCAGAAGGTAAGTGGGGTTGGGAGGGAGGGGAAGGGGGGGGAGAAAAAAAAAAAACGTACCTTCGTCCCTGCCAGGGGACGATGCAAGCCTCCAGCTGTGTGGAGGCACTGAGTCTCCACACTGCTGGAGGCTGCCATCATCCCCCACCAGGGACGCAGGAGCAAGAAGGTAAGTGGGGTGGGGAGGAAAAAAAAAAGCTTACCCGAGTCCCCAGCGGGGGGCGGAGGCAGCCTCTCAGCCTCCAGCAGTGGGGAGGCTCGGAGCAGGGATGGCCCCGCTTTGAGCCTCCTCATTGGCTGAGGGGCTGCCACGCCCCACCCCGCCGAGGACAAGGCAGCTGGAGTCCCGGCCGAGAATCGAAGGATTCTCGGCCGGGTAAGGACTCGGCGAGAGCCAATCAGAATGCGTGTTGCATTCTGCTTGACTCTCGCCGGGTACTAATAGTACAAACGATCCTAGAAAATTCTGTCAAGATCTCTGGGTTTGAGCTATCATTCATTTGGCACCATTTCTCCAAAAAAGGAGGGAGGATGCTTCCTGCTATGGCGTTGGCCTTATCAAGGTTGGAGGGATTCCATCTGATGCGATTAGCACCATTGTTAGTATAAATGTCACCATTCAGATCGTACTGCTTAGTTCCTCTCTTAGCTTTGATAAGTGCGCGCACTGGTAAGTGGTTGCTCTCCTCGCAAGCAACCACTGCCATGTCGATCACCATGGCAAAGGTCTTATTATTAACTATAATATATTCTAAAGCGGAGCACTGCTTGCCGCTTCTGCACATAACAGCTTTTCCTGCATCACCAGGGCAATAACCATTTAGCATAGTCAAATTGTATGCACTAAATAGGTTAGCCCATCCATTACCTTGCTTATTAGAGTCCGAGGTAATGTATGGCTCAGATGCGGGTTCCTCATTTTGCCAATTGTTACCAATGAAGCAAAATGAACTGGAGGATATGTGAGAGTTGATGGAAGCACAAAAAAACAGGACTGCCACGCTTGATTAAGTGGTTACTGTGTACCCTGCTGCGTGTGGTTGGGTCCACTTAGGACAGTGCCCCGCTGTCCTTGGCTGGAAAATTGGAATTGGGGTTTGAGACCATTCACGTTTGCGCCAGGTACTGTGATGAGATTGAGAGTGTACTCTCTCTAATGCATACAAATTGGTTTGGCATGGGTATGTTCCTTTCCTTTCAGTGACCTGTTTTTTCATCGCTGATCTGGTTTTCACTAGTGTGTCTCTTAAATTTGCACTCCTACTATAAGCAAATATCAGGGTTTCTTTAAAGAGATATTCCACTCTCGCATCATTTGTCAGCGTGCACCAATTCTTTTTGATCGCGGACTTGATCTTATTGCTCTGTAATGAGTAGCAAGAAGCATATGCTATGGTTGGTGTAGTTTTTTGTGATGTAGTTTTTTGTGGTACTGTTGTCTTGTTTTGTGTGGCTGATAGCCATTCCTTAGCTTCCCTTATCTCTTCTGATTTGTATCCTCTCGCCACAAATCTCTGACCCATATTCTCAATCTCTCTCTCACACGTTGTAGGATCACTCACCATCCGCTTTACTCTCATCATTTGGCTATAGGGAAGATTCCTTATCAGACTCGGTTGGTGAAAACTCAGACGATGTAATAAGTTGTTGCGCTCTGTTTCCTTTCTATAAATGTTGGTCAAGTAGTTGCATTCATATATCTGAATCTGGACATCTAAAAAATGAATGTTTGTTCTCGACACTTCATATGTGAATTGTATCCGTGGATCAATACTGTTCAGATAAGTAAAGAAGTTCTGTAGTGAATCTTCTGTGCCGGTCCAGATCCCAAAGATGTCGTCTATGAATCTGACCCACATCAAGATTTGTGACCTCCATTCTGTTTTCTCTTAAACCCTTAAAATAACTGAATAATATGATCTGAGTTAGATGCATCAGATAATAATCAAGTCCAAAGAGTGAGCCCTCGCTCCAATGTTGTACTCAGGCATCCAGCCAAAGTCAATTGTAGACAAACCAACAATTGTTTAGTTTATTCCAATCGGAATGCTCCATGCAACATCATTAGGATATGTTTAAGTAGAGACACTACTATCAAGTACATGCGTGCAATTTATCCGCTCAATTTGCCAAGGTTAATGTAAATTCGCCCACATATTGTGCAGATACTTCATTATACCTATAATAGGAAGTGCATATCATTACAATATGAGACACTAACTAGATACAAACACAAGCATGCGCATTAGCGATTGAGTATGACACTAACTTCGCGCACATGCGCATAGGTTTCTTATATTCTTATACTTGTAATTTCAAGAGTAATGTGATTTAATCGGAATATGGCCATAGACAGAGGAATAAGGTACGTGCAGTATATTATACTTGAAGTTAGTAGCAAAGATCGCAATCGACAAGAAACACAGGATCGAAACACGCATGCGTGGAGGAGATCATTGTTATTTAACTGCATCTATGATAGCCGGCAACTCTTTGGAGCTGTCACTCGGCATTAAGTCACGGGGAGACCATGGAGGTAAGCGTTCGCGCAGAATGAGAATTCCAGTTTATTTAAGGCAGGAGGGTGTTACTAATTAGGATATTGCTTGATCTTTCTAGATAGAACAACCATAAGGATCCACACCTCAGTAAGATAACAGAGGTCACACAAACCAATTTATATATGGCATATTTAGATGGTAAGCTAAAATAGAAACAAGTATCATATTATTTTTCTGAATTTTACTGTGTACAGCGACACAGCTCAGTGAAAACAAAGAACCACAGGTAGGAACACGATTCGAGTATGTCTTTTAGTCAACAACAATTCTGTCAAACAAAGGTATTGATCTGAGTTTCTATTTTGTTCCTTATTTTTTCAAATCCTCTTGTGGACTGCTACAATGATCGGGTACGTGCAATCTTAATTGGTCTTGAATAATGGATAATGGTACACCACACATATGTGCAATGTAATGTCTTTTATGTGGATTTGAATGTGATTGGCCATACAATAGATTTATGTGGACACTGTATTATGATTGATAATAGATGACCAGTAATCAGTGCCTTGGAGCCCTGACGATGGACACAGTCCGAAATGCATACATCACGCTTTACTTTGCTTTATTAATTCAAACAAAGTATTGTGGAAAGAATTAAACATAACAAATATTGAAATACTCCAGAAGGAATATCATGAGAGAGCACACTCAGGAACGGATGGTTTTCTGTTCCTATTTTTCGAGTTTGTACTTGATCTACCCCACTTTATTGTATATTTAACTTTTTGGCAAACCCCTTTAGGACTCGGTTGTTAGCCAAGGCCTCTGTGCGGGTTCATAAGGGCATTAGCAGCCGTCCCAAATGCTGCGACGGGGCTAATTTACAGTATTTTTCTACCACGAACGGGACACCTCGCGGCGTCCCGATCGCGGAAGGAAAATACTATTCGTAGATGGCCGCCATGGAAAGGGAAGGCATGATACCATATGGAGCCCCCTCTTCCCTTTCCATGGCGGCCTGCGGGAGCTGGGATGAAGGAGTGGCACCTGAATTGAAGTAAGTGGGGGTGGGAAGGAGTGGGGAAAAACAACAGGGACACAGGGTGGGGGGAAAGATAGCGGCAGGGGGATGGGCCATCAGATGGCATGGAACGCAGGCTGAGATCGCCAGTAACATCCCGTGATCCAAGCCACATGATTGGCTGGCTGCCCCCACCAGGGCGCTAATGGTTATTAAACAAGGCTACAGAAACGGGAGAATTTACTCATAACAGTCATCGATATAGAGATTGCTGAAATGTTCCATTTCTTTGTATTTAGCTGAACCTTTACTAAGATGTGGCATCTGTGCCATCTGGAGAACACTTGTGGGATGTTTTAACCCACTAGTTTATGCCCTGCAACATTACTGTGCGCTGCTTGCATCAGAAACATCAGAATGGCCGCCGGAAAGCATTATGCGCGCTAAAAACCGCCCAGAAGTGTGCAGGAAAACCTGAAAAATAGGCCGCCAATCCACTTTTGCCTAGGTCAGTGGTAACACAGAAGACCACTGCCAAAACCTATCATTGGGCTACCCACAGAGTAACATGAAACTACTTGCAAAAGCAATGCTGCCTTGCAAGGGAAACACAAACTGTTTCAAAAATCCTTTTTTCCTTGGCTGTTAAAAGTGCAAAAATCATGGTTCTCAAACATCACAAAAGATCCAACATCCTTGTTGGGTGTTAAACATCACTTTATTGAAAGAATCCGCCTAAGCACAATGTCAGCAGAAACATATTTTATCAGAAGAAAATCCACATTTAAAGATGTTTGCTTCGAAAAATATGTCAAAACTGGGCGTAGTAGCGCCGCTCGCCAGTGTCAGAAGCTGGCTTTTACTTAACCTGTCATTTTAAACTTCTACATTAAAATCAAAGTATGCAAAAGAAGAGACTTCCTATCATAAGCAATAGAGGTGGATACAATTCAAAACTATATTTTAAAAAGACTGGGACTAAGAGATTTGTGGATATATTTGTTTAAAATGTAATTTGTATTTTAGGAAAAGACTATTTTAAACATTGTTTTAAAAGTGAGTAAAGTTAGCCATACTGAGCTTCAAAGACATGCCACACCTTCTACCCAACAAAGGAATCTTCCCCCCTGCTCTACTGAGAAACTGGCAGGGAGGTGTGAAAGGAACTGGGAGGGGGACTTTGGCCTGTTGCTCTGCTAGGAGACAAAAGGCTCCCTTGACTGAAAAGAAAATGTTAATTTGGGCGTCAATAGAAACCAGCTGCTGGCAGGAACAAGCTCAGGTTGCATCTCTGGCTCAGCCAAGCCTTGGAGGCGGAGCCAAACTGAAATGTGGATCTGGAACTGAAGAAAATATAGGTTTGAGAAAAAGACTTCTAGAAAACTGTGCTAAACTTGTAAAAATCTGGAATTTATAGATTCTACTTGTTGCTCACAAGTAGAAACTACTCTGGAATTGCAATGTTCAGATACTGAACCACGAAAATGTTAAGATTGTAGCAATTGTGAAAATGTTAGGAATATGAACATTTACAGGAATATGCCCAGATGTTATGCGCATGTATGTGGAAAAATGTGTACAGATCTGACACTGGGTAACTGACTAAAAGCACGAAAAACTGTCATTTGTGAACCGAAACTCTTAAGAAGATGGGACTTGAACAGATACGTGCCTTATTTAATTTGGGATGTAAAGATGTAGTATTAGTAACTTGGTGATATTATAAATATGCTTTTTGTGAAAAATAAGATATATTGTACAGAAACAAAGGGGAGGGTTTTCTTCCTGGACCATAAACATGACACACTGTTCCTTCTCAAATCAGGAGAGAGGGAATACTTGGACCAATCATTTTCCTAGAGGGTGGGCATAGTATAATCAGCCTATCCACCCCCTTGGGAAATACATAAATAGGGACTGTTGAGGGCACAGAGACACACACATTCACCCATCAACTGATCTACTGGCGAAGCGCTCTGAAGGAAGAATCCAGATCCAGACTCCAGAATTCTGAAGCAGAAGGCCCAATTCCAAAGCTGAACCCTTCTCAGCTGGCCTTTAAAATCTTGCAACCTGATGTTAACCCCAGACTTCCAAGGGGCACATCAATTTCAACAGCCTGGCTGTGCTGTTTTTCTGCTTCTTGCCAAGAACCCTTGCTAGAACCCAGAGATCTAAACCGGTAGAGCAGAGCTGTAACCCAGAACCAACCCATCAGATCCAGTCCAAGAGGCTGTGCAGAGACCGGGGTGCCTTGCTGAGAGCAGAACCAGAATCAAGCACCTGAATCCTGTCTGGTGGCGAGCAGATTCCAGTCCAAAACCCTTGACCAGTTCCTGACGGGCCTATTCCGATTCCAAAACCATAGTTGTGAGTATTTAGCATAGAATTGTCCATAGCCAATCTCTTATCCTTAAGTAATCCAATCCGACCAATTCCATCATATCCAGACTACATTGTAGAATCTCTTTTGCCTGTCCTGAATCCTTCTCTCATCCAAATAATCATGTGATAATTGTAGTGATAAATAATCTTTGCACTAATATATATTTTCTGAAGAAAGGCAAGTGTCGCAGCGGACAAAGATCAGACAGAGGCGCCTCTAGACTGGTGGCTGTACCGTTGGTATCTCGCATCTTCATAGCCTCCCTTTGTGTTAAGAAATCCTTGTTTGTAAATCTTCAAAAGCGCATCTTCATTTGAAATCTTGACTCTTTTCTAAAAAAATCGACCTTCACAACTTCTGAACCGTACATGCTAGAAACAAAATTTAAATTTCGAATTGAAGCTAACACCCTCAGCCTACAACGAACTAAGAATCGCACTCCAACTCCTTATGGTTTTTCTGTAATCGCATTACTCGCACGCGGAAAAGTTTGCCACGATTCTGCATTTGGCTCAATTTCACCCCATGTAAAATAGCTATTTCTTGCATTTAACCTCTGAATTCAGATTCCTATCTGCCAGTCATTCAAACATCATTGCTAGTGTGTACCTGAACCATTCCAAAGCGGCTCTCACTAGTTTTGAATCAATTTAGCGAATTAAATTAATTTTGAGTGTTTTTCCTATTCATTACAAAACCACATTCAAAAGCATTTGACCTGTTTAAAATCTTTCCTGTTCTCTAAGCTTGCTGGGGGAACTGGGATTGAAACTGCATTTGTTGATTGTATTTTCCTGAAACCTGTGTTCCCTCATTCCATCTCTTCATACTGCATATTAGGGGCGGGTGGGGATTGAGTAGTATCAGGGGGAAAGAGTGATTATATTGCATTAGATTGAATTCATATCAAGTTTTATTTTTGTGTTGCATTAATTTCCTATCATTGCATTTCATTGCACCCCACAAAGTTATTCTATGCTACATTATTCTTTTCATCCATACTCCTATTGATCGAAGAGATTGTTGACTGTAATTTTACCCATTGCTGATCAATGTAAAAATGTTAATAGTGTGATATCTAGATATTGTTCATAATTCATAAAAGTGTGATATATATATATTGTTCAATCCATCAAAATAAATCTTTTAACTTTGCAAAACAACCTACTCTTGGTTCAGTGAGACTGGGGGGGGATTCAAAGAGAGGGGCGTGATATAAGGGTACATCGTTCAGAAATAAAAGAACTTTGACATAAAAATATATAATTAAGGGTTCCAGCTGGGCATCTCACGCTAGGCATTGACTTAGTTGGAGTGCTGGGTTGAAACCACTTACAACACACACTCCTCACAATCGGATTTGAACTGGAGAATGTTTTCTAATGCACAGCTTATAGTGCTTGTGTAAGTATCCCAGCCTCATTCCTCACAGTACTGTGCTACTGTTAAAATATGGCTTCCCAAATGCAGGCTACTCACATTCTGTACAGCGCTCCACTGCTCTCGAGCTAGGTCCGTGCTTTAACAATAAAAAATAAAAATAAAATTCCTTTAGCTATTTTGATGTAAATACCAACAGAAAAATAAAGACCTGTCTTTGCTTTTCATGCCAGTCAAGTGGCTTACATCTGTGCCCTTTCCCAATATTCAGTGGCTTTATACAATACTAGCAAAAAGTACCCATTCTCCAAACGGGTTCTGTAGACAGACATGACAACACTCTCATCAATGGTTGAAAATCAATAATCCTGCAGGCCACTGTTCCGATTCCCTTATCGCTTGATGTACTTTGCACCCTGAAATAAATTGCTCTGAGAATGGGCGTGTGTGGCTAGCTGACATACCCCAGAGCGGGGAGGCGAAAGTTGGTGCACTGCTGTGCATACTGTGACCTTCTGTGCTCTCTCCCCACCTGTCGCCTCACCTTGTCGTGGTGCAGTTTGTTGTGGTGCATTGCAGTGCAAATATCTCAGAAACTGTGCATGCTAGGACCTTGAAACGTGGTTTTCGAGTCCTCGAGTTTTGTTCCTCGTGTCGAGACCGGTCCTACAATGACCACATTGACGTTTTGCCGATTTCAGGCAACTGTCTCATGTGTGAAGGTGCTAAAATCCAGAGAAAGGAGTGTGGTCTCCAAATGACATGTAGCCAGTAATGTCCGAAGGGTCCTAACAAGTAACTATCCAAAATGTGGTGTAGATTGGTGAAACGATGTGGAATTGTATAAGGAACAACACTTCTCCAAGCCATAAACCCACGAACAAATTTTGACTTTTAGCTGAAATACGGGGAAAGGGGTGGGGTGTCCAAATGTCTTGTAGCCAGTAATGTTCAGGGGGGGAGGGTCCTAACAGGCAACTATGCAAGATTTGGTGCAGATTGGTTAAACAGTGTGAAATTGAATAAGGAATAACACTTCTGCAAGCCACAAACACATTTTGACTTTTAAATATAGATAAATGGTGTCTGCTCCTGTTGGGGTAGTTTATGCTTTGCAGTTCTTTTCATAAATTATAAACGCAGTTCAATCTGATCACTTTGGCCCCACGTACAGATACAAAAAGAATTAATGCATTATGTCGTGCTACATGTCACCCATTTTCCTAAATCTTAAATGGCACTGCCTCTGGGTATTTGCACATTACATCTCACATGGCAGGGCCTTTTTGGGTTAGTATGGTGATAGTATCACATATACAAACAAGGTGAAAAAGCCTAGTTGTGTTCTGGGACGCGGATCTAGGAATGCAGTCACATTAGGGTGGCAGTCAAAATTGCTTTCTTTAGTGTGTGCCAGCTCTGTTGGACTCCCCTTTCCAGCCTAAAAGTGATCATCCAATGGTTGGTTGAGCTCTGGTTGAGCTGGCTAACGATAATGTTCTTTATGTAGTCTGGGAAGATAGCTCAGAGGCAACATGCTCACATTGGGAAGAAGAAAGTACTCTGCAACATGGGTTTGATCCTCAGTCTGGCGCTTAGAAGCAGGATTGAACACACACACAAAAGAAAAATGCTCTGCTTTTTCAGTAATAGATAAGCCAAATGACTTTTTGGGTTTGGCTTGCAAGACAAATGGGCAGCACTCGGCCTCAACATCTTCGCATCCAACTAAATCGCCTCGCCGTCCAGATGCACCCCTTTTCTATATTTTGAAATGATCCACCCTAAAACTTCGAGAAGTGCCAAGTGGGCCTTTCGGCACGGTATTCCTGCCTCCCACTTTAATAAAGAAATCAATTGTCTCAAGGGACTAGTCTGTCCTCACTATTCATAGAGATCTTCTGGGTAACAATGGCGGTTCAAACGTATTTCCGGTCACATCCTCCTCAGATGAGGAGCTTAAGGCCTCCACCCAGGCAATGACGTCTGGCGCCGATATGAAGCCCATCCCCTGGGCTGGTTTAGACCATTACGATCCAACTGCTCAAGTTCAGCGACTTTGCCACTGTAACCCGGGGAGGATGAATGTCTTTGCTAAGCAATTTAGGTGCACATGCGCTGTCCGAATTATTGTGTTCAGAAATACCTGCAGCCAATAGGGGCAGTAGTAGATCCTAACCAATCAGTTTTGATTTAAAGGAAAGTAATAAACATTATGGGCCTGATTCATGAAACTTTTAGCATGGTGCAACGTGACGTTGCACAGGTGCAAAGTGACTTTGCACTGCCAACAGACACCCTGATTCACAGAACGGTGCAAAGTGTATTTGTTTCAGTGCAAAGTAACTTTGCACTGGTGCAAAAGAGGTGAAAAGTCACTTTGCACTGCAAACATACACTTTGCACCACTCTGTGATCAGGGTGTTTGTTGGCAGTGCAAAGTCACTTTGCACCAAGCTAAAAGTTCCACGAATTAGGCCCTTTGTATAAAAAGATACGAGGATGAAATCATGATGGCGTATCCAAAAATGTCAGTGCAATCCATAAAGGAAAACCCTAGATCCCACCCCCCGTAATTCTCCGTCTTGTCTATCTATTATTACTATATTATATTTATTTATTTTAATTTCATTTGCTGGCGGCTGCGCTCATCAAATTTAAAGACTTCGGGGAGTCCATCTTTATTGACATTTTTCAAACAGGGACTCCGTTGCTCACTCCCAGCAAGTCCCCTCCAGCTCGTACTGTGCCAAATGATCACTTAGAATTTTCTGCCTTACTTTTTAACATGTTTATGGGGAGGCCCACCATCCTTTGAGCAATAAAATAAGTTTATGTCCTTCTTTGAAATCTGTGGTCCATCACATAACAGTTGCTTGGTTCTCCTAAATCTCTCTGTGAGTCCAGGTGACGTTATGCTTTCTTTTGAAAGTCTGCAGTTTGGTCGTGCCCTTTTGGTTGCCCTGAATTCGACCGCTCTACCCACACTCCGATTCCCTAACCCCCCATCAGCCTACTCCCTAACCCCACATACACATACACATGTATATGCAGTTGATCGATTCAACCAAATGTGCACGGCGAAAGGGCAGACTTTCAAAAGAAGGGGGCTCATTCTAAATTTGGCGGTACAGTGAAAAAGTTTCGGTAACAAAATTCCAGCAATTTTTCTCGCACTAACCACAAAAAGTAGACGTTTTGGCAGAATCACCACTTGGAAATTTGGTACATTTGGAGGAAAAGTGGAGTATTCATCTCCAGCATTAACACTCCGCCTAAATCCCAGACTCCATAAATGGGGACTAAAACCACCCTATCACCACTTGTAATCCCGTGGTAAACCCACGGGACCATGTGGCAGTGACGGTATTCAATTTCTGGCAATAATTCAGCCGAATTACCACTAAATTACAGCCAAACTCAGAATGAGAGCAGAAGTCTTTTGAACCGTGGGATACCACCAGATGAGAATGCAGATTTCCAATTCTAGCCACTTGCTTTCGAGAGCCTTACATTGTGTCATTTTTGGTATTAGTGAACTCATGAAATTCTGCAAAGAAGTATACATATTTCTATTCTGTTAACTTGCCCACGTTCTGTGCTTACAGTGTCTGCACTTAAGTAAGCATTGCTGCTGCGTGGTGTAAGTAAATAAGCATAAGCATAGGCATAAGTAGATCAGGTATGCACTCAGAAATGCAGACTCTTTTCCATGCCCTGGAACCTGGATTTTTCATAATAGACAAAACAAAATACATTGGTTTAGTGATTTGCACATACACTGGTGCACTTTCTGAATTACCCCACTGCAAAAGGGAATTTACCTTCTTGATTTGGCTTGGCTCAAACCATTGCGTTTGCTGCACTGGGATAAAAGCAATGGAGGTAAATTAAATTAATTGGGTACAAGAAAAAGCAGGATGCACAGGCAGTAAAGGAACTATGCTCAGAGAAACAGACTCCATCTCTTGAAACATAAACAATTGCAATGAAATGCTGAGGTCTCAGATTGAAAGGCTGAGAGATCTTCGAAAGAAGTCTTGAAGCTACAGCAGAAATGACATGCTGGTTCACTGGCTGTAAGCCACTTTGATGATTGAATGTCCTCAATAATCACATTGCAATGCATTGCAATTATGACATAAAGGCATTAATAGAGAAAACATTGATTCAATGTGCCTGAAAAGCATTTGTACAATCAGTTCTTTCCCTAACCTCACTGATATTTTTCGTCATATTCCATATCAGTGGGAGAAACGAAGGGGGGACAAAATAACCATCTTACTAGACCTTGTGTCATTCAGATCCATGGGCGTAATTATAGGGTGGGCATGGATTTATGTCCCCCCCAACTTCTGTGGCATGACTTTTTGTCCCCCCCCAATCTTTTGGAGGGAGGGCGGGGGGCCGCAATCATCAATTATGTAATTGGACAGCGCAAGCCTGGCTGGGGTGCTCAGCAAGGCTTGCGCTGTCTCATTACATAATGCAGAGATGCCTGGCAGCGGCGCCGCAACACATTCAGGGCTGGGATGCCATGCGTGGCTCAGTTACCCACCCTGGCTGGCCTGACTCAAAGTCAGCAGCCAGGATGCTGAATTGGGTGTTGCAGGGCCTGGTGCCTCTGCTGTCACGCTAGCAGCAGCACTTCTGGGGGCCAGCGGCACAGAGCATCGCTTTACGGCTTCGTGTTCGTGCGACACACAGACAGGAAACTGGGAAGCTCATTCAGCTTCCTGGTTTCTGTCTGGAGGCGCTTGAGTGCGAAGAGGTTAGGTCGGTGTAACATGAGTTGTGGCCCGGGCAGCATTTGAAAGCAGGGCAGAGGTACTTTAAAAAGAAAATGTTTGTGTATGTTTGTTGGGGAGCTCTGTCCTAGCCTTCCGAGGCAAAATACATGCAAACTTTCTAATTAGCATATGGATTGCACCAACAGAAGTGACTTCACAGAAAAGCACATTGCAGGGCGCATCATCAGTCTTTGATACTTGGAGGCACCATGGAAGTGACTTTAGAATAAGTTGCCATAAATAAGCCAAGTGATGAATAACTTTGTGGTGCAAAATACCTAAATTGCACTATTGTTATATGTAATATGTGGAGCAACTCTATAGTCATTAGGCTTTTCCATTATAATACCATGATACATTAACATAAGCTTTGAAGCGAATCAGAATCACTTACAGAGCTGCAGATAAGGCACAAGGTGATTAGACAATTTGCTTAGGATCACACACTTGGTTAAATGGTGAAACTGGGATGTGGACAATTTAAGCGACTGTGCACCTCTTTCTAGGCTTAATTTATATAGATATTTACAAAGGTTTTGCTTTACATTTCATGTGCTTATTATGTATATAATACATATAACATATAATTATTTATAGCAATGCATTGGAAGCAAACCACATTGCATAATAAACTATTTCATAGTAAACTAACCATACACTATATACATTGTCATAGAAATATGTTGAGCAATGGGAGTATGGCTTTAGTTTAATTCTCCCCATTCTGCATGCAAAGTCACAATAGCATCATGCAGATTAATGTGAGCCTAACAAATCCTCTTTGGGTTTTAAAGTCATAGTAATTATTTCATAAAGCATGCAACATTATGCACCCTTCTCACTTCTGATCACTCCCTCCCATTCACATTTCTAAAAGTACCATAGTCCCTGCTAATGGTGATCCCCTCCCTCCAGTCAGTGCCTAATGGCTTACATTGTAATACTCTGTTGATACAGAGCAACGTGAGGACCGTCTGCTGCCCGGCGTTCCTTGGGACATTGTCCTAGCAGCGGGACACCTCTACCATTCGGAACGGGTAAGGTGTCCTGCGCCCAGGACAATGAGCGTGCTAAGCAGGAATTGCTCAGCACACATTGTCCTGCCAGCGGGACACTTTTGCTGTTGGGCACCCTCTTTGTGGTGCCGAATATGAGAGGTGTCCCAATGACAAATGTCCCGGTCTGGCTCTTAAAAGAGCAACGGGGGGCAGCTTGGCCAGCCCCTTGCGACTCTCCCGCTCGGTACTCTACTGCTTGGAGCCATTTGAACACAGGAAAACATACCTTAATTTTAATCAGTCAGAATCTTGCAGAAAAAAATCTATCAGCGCGTAGACATATAAGATGCTGTGCAGAACCCAAGTTTGGAGATATATGGCATTTAAAAATCTATACCAGTCACCCACTGCACTGCATTAACCAATGGTTTCTGCCTTTGAATGAAAGGAAAAATCAGGCAAATTACTGACATTCCAGTGAATCTGGTCCTTTCGGCCATGGCTTTATAGTTCAGCGAGTTGGAGTCAACATAGCCCAAAATTCGAGGTATCAGGGCGTGATAAAGTCTGGTCTGCACAATGGACGTTGCGCCACTGTTTCCATGTGTTATTGTAAATGTACATATAAATGTTGTGTGCACACAGTGTATGTCAGTGGAGGTGCTGGGTGATTTTGAGTGTGAGTGAGAGTGTGTGCAATCATATGTGTGTTGACTTTTGTGTCTGAATTTAATGATAAATAATGCATTGTTTTTATATTCTAGTGGAATTAAGTTTTTGAATGTTACGCTGTGTCACTGGGTGCATGGCAGGACGGCTGAAGATGTGCGGGGGCCCAATTGAATTTTAAAGATACGCCACCAGTCTTATGAAAGTTACAACAGAGCATCAGCAATGGACTCTTGTTGTGTAGTAGTTTAGTGTTATCCCTCAGGGATTTAGGTTGTTTGACCGACATAAAAAATCACGGCGGAATTAACCATAGACATTTTCTCTGCGAATACGTTTTTACCTCAGTACAAAAAACCAAGCCATATCCCCTTAAACCGCCAGTACACCCATAAACCCCCCCCCACTTACCTTTTCTCCATCCGCTGCCTCTCCTGTAACCTGCAGTGTCAGATCCATCCCTTTAACGCGGGTCGGATTTCACGCTGCCACCAAGGCTGAGGAAGTGGGGTACACCCCCGCAACCGCCGAATCCAAAAATACTGAACATGTGCTGATGGGGCCACCCCTGCAACCACTGCTCTTCATGTTCAGTATCTTCGGCTTCGATCTGATGGTATTGACCAAATTCGGTCAAACATACTATTCGACCAATTTATTTTAACAATTTGTTCAAAAAGATCCCTCAGAGCCACCATCCGCCCTCCCTTCACCCCACCCTTCTCCTTCAGTTGTCATGTCCCCCCCCAACATTTTCAGCAAAGTTACTCTACTGTTCAGATCTTGCACATTCGGGGAAGTGGGAAGGGGAGAAATGCCAGGGGGGAATGGAAGTGGGAATTGCAGTTAAATCACAAGTGCAGCCAGCGGGTGGCTCATAAGTGCAGAGAGAAGGGACTGTAGGGTTGCATATACAGACCCTTAAGTGCTGTGGAGCCGGAGGCAGTGCAAGGGCAACTGGACACGCAGGAGCCTGGGCCCGAGTTTAGAGGGTGACCAGTGCAGAGCAGTCAGGTGAATCAACAGGGGAGAGGAAGAGAGAAAGCGGAGGCGAAAATGAAGGTCTTGAGTTGCTTCCGGAACCAGAGGTGATTCTGCTCAAGTTTCAGTTAGGCAGGGAGGCTGCTCCAATGGAGGCCCCAGCCGAGGAGATAGATATGCCCTGAGCTCTCTGCTTGGAGAAGCCTCTGACCCTCAGAGAGTTGGAGGTGGATGAGCAGAGATTATCAGCTGGTGTGTCCTAATCAGAGCCTATTGAAAGTGGTTATGTGTTTTCCGATTGTCCCCTTTTGTTCTCTATTCTTAGTTCGGACCTCTGTCTGCAAATCGAAGTAATGTCTCCCTTTGTTACTTTCCCCCCACGTTTCTTGCCACTGTGCTACTACTGCGAGGAGCAAGTCGCAATACAAGTCGCAGTTAGGCAGTTTGACTGCAGTGGCTGCCATGACTGTGTGCCCCGCACAGCCTCACAAACCGTATTAAACATTTCTTACATGGAGCTTGATGAAAGATGCTCAGGGTGCTCTGCAGGGGCCAAGTAAAAACATATTGAGCGTGGGAAAATTACCTCCTTCTTTACGATGGACCAAACAGTTGTCGAAGTCCATCCACCCCCATTGGTACAACTTGATAACAACTCTTTATTAGAGCTCTGTTACTCATTACAGAACTCTGTGGCAAATAGAGAAATAGTTGAAATAACGACCAGCGATCCTCTCGTGATTGAAAGGTTGAGCAATATGGCTACACCTTGGGAGCACCCTACGGAGCGTCTATCAACAACGCCAACTTTATATCCTGCCTCCCCCTTCTGGGGAGGCAATTCTTTTGATGCAGATTCAGTGGATCTACCATCTAGTATCGCCACTTTGCAATTCGCAGTCAAAATACTGCCGAAACTCTGTGGCCGGGACATGAGGCACAGCAGGGTCATGAGGATATTTTTCTACATTTTGAGCAATCAACAGAAGATAATATCCGCTTGACAGTAAAGGTAACCCTGCGACTTTGCACAGGACTCCACTAGTGATCCAGACTACTGAGGCCGTTTCTGTAACCTCATGTCACAGTGTGGATGTTAGTGACTCTTAGAATAGTTCTATTATATATCTCACACGCAAGTTGGGTAGATTGGCAAAACAGAAACTCATTTGAAAAGGCCAAGAAAAAGGAAGTTATTCTGGTGCCACCGGTGGATCCCTTAAATTCCACAAGGATCACAGAACCTATTAAAATTGCGAAAAAAAGCTGACAACGTGAAAAGCATTCCATGCTTTTGGGCGAGAAAACATAAGGAACATTGACCAGTTGGGCTTATAAAAGACAGTAACACTGTTGAACCACTCCCGTTGAAGTCTAGGTGTAACTCGAAAAATAACAAAATAAAAATATCAGAGCCTATTTTAACTGCTGTAATTGAACAGGATGTATCTCTTTCCTCTGATGCCTTAACAAGTATGTCTTCTAGTTGCTCTAGGTCACTGATACAATCTCCAGTAAAGGCGGGGAATATACATGATTCGATCGAACATTGCAAAGTCTTTGTCGATACTATCTCCAGGCACCAATAGTTTTGTGCCGCCTCCCTCTACTAATCCCTCTGCTAGCTGGTCCACTTTCCCTCTGTTCACTGAGGCAGAAGTTTTAGCGGCTATCTTAAAGATTAAATCCTCCTCTCCTGAGGATGCCATTCCTGCAGTCATCATGAAGACGATTGCCTCTGATATTCTGGCAGACATCACGTCACCTATTAATAATTCCTGCCAGTCCGGACTGGTACCTCCGGAGTTGAAATCTGCGAGGGTTATCCCTCTCCTTAAGAAGCCCTTGCTTGATCCCACTATCCCCGCTAACTTTCTCCCCATTTCCCTGCTCCCGTTCTTGTCTAAACTTTTGGAATCTCTGGTCACGCTCCTTCTGTCTTCCTTCCTGGAATCCTCAAATATTTTCAATCACGTGCAGGCAGGTTTTAGGCCAGGAAGACAGACGGAAAGTGTGCTTGTCTCACTGCAAGACGATATGTCTAGACTAGTTGATGCGGGTGGAGCTGGGGCTCTGATTCTGTTGGACTTGTCTGCCACATTTGACACGGTGGATCACTCTATCCTTCTTTCAGGTCTAGCACAGATTGGTATTTCTGGCTCTGTCCTTGCCTGGTTTACCTCCTTTCTTTCAGACCGCACTCAGACTCTCGCTATGCCCCCTTTTCTCTCTCCCCCCTGTGTCCTTACCTGTGGTGTCCCTCAGGGATCCTCTCTCTCCCCTATTTTGTTTACTATTTATATCTGGGCGTGGTCTGCCTCATTCGTTCCTATGGACTCAATTGCTATTCCTACGCTGATGATACTCAAATCCTGATCTGTCTAGATCAGGATCAAACTGAGGTCTCAGCTTGTCTTCATAACTGTTTAAAGGCAGTCGGCGTATGGATGGACCAAAACTGGCTCAAGCTCAACGGCGATAAAACGGAGGTGATGTTGGTGGGTTGCCCCCCAAACCCTCATTATGGGCCCCTGCTTTCTGGCCCACGTCGTTGGGTCCTCTGCCTAGTCCAGTCAATAAAGTGAAGAACCCGGGGGTTATTCTTTCTGCCTCATTATCAATGTCAAATCAGGTTACGGCTGTGTGTTGGTCCACTCACCACCAGATCAGGGTTCTAAAGAGGGTGTTGCCTATGATTACGGAAATCATGCGTCCTCCCGTGGTGGCTGCACTAGTCCTCACACGGTTGGACTATTGCAACTCCTTGTACCTGTCCCAACCAGTTGGCCTTCTCCAACGGCTTCAACATATGCAGAACTTGGCAGCTAGACTAGCCACTGGCTCGCCCTATGGTGCCCATACTTCGCCAGTGCTCCGCCGACTCCATTGGCTCAGCAAGTTAATTTTAAGGCACTGTGTATTGTCCATCGGGCAATCCACGGCTCAGGAGCGAGTTCCTTCAATCCAAATTTTCTCGATATATTCCAGAACGCAATCTTCGCTCATCGGCCTCCAATCTACTTATTGTTCCGAGGTTTAACCGGAAGAGACTTGGTGGCAGAGCCTTTTCCAAGCAAAAATAGTCCCAATCGGCCAACTGTGATCTCACGCCCCGCGACATGAGTTTCCTAGACCTCGAGGGACGCAAGAGAGCGAATTATGTACATCAGTTACATATATACAAAATGCATATCATACAATCAGCTATGTCATGTTTAACACCCCCCTTTATTAAGTTTCTTTGAACTCGGGATGACAATGGACATTTCCGACGGGTATGACAATTATGACACTTTCGATGTCTATTCTAGTAACAATGTGCAATTAGAAAGTGCGGAGGCATCTTTTAGTTGTTGAACAGAACACAGTGGTTCTGTTCTTGGAAGCAAGCTGCACACGGGGGAAGAGTCACATTCCAAGCTTTGCTATCTATGAGATACTATTCGTGTCCTGGGAGCCAACACGCTCTAAAGGGTTTTGCGAAGGGGGGCCGTAAGAAAAGCATAATTCAAGCCTTTAGCTGCTTTATTCTAACATATTCTACCACAGTACGAGACTGGCTGGCAGCTGTGAAATGATTAAATGCCCTGCAGCTCTCCCTCAAGGCTACAGAGAGGGAGCGTGAGCATTCCTTTCTGGGCTACTCATGAGGAGTTTCAACGAACTCCTCAGTCCCGCGACCTTGCCCTTTCATATTCAGACAACAATGTTAACAGTTGAGCAGAGTAAGCAGAATTCGCAAGAATTGCAAGCTGCAAAGCAGTTTTAGACAGAAAGCAATGAGCAATGGTTAACAAGCAAAATGGCGATTCTTGCTACGTTTAAAATGGCCGCTTGTTGGTCAAGCATAGCAGTCTGTATTTCTATAATACAGTGCATAAGACGGTTGGCCTACGGCCATCAAGTTACGTCCGTCATTCAAATGAAGGGTACTCACTTTTCCAGATTGACAAACCCTCCTTTTGGCTGTATGCCAAACGTCTTATTCATTCATTGTATCCTCCTCCGATGAGGATAAGTCTGGGGTATCTATGTCTGAACCTTTCATGCTATCATGAGCATCATCTTCTTCATTAATGTCTATAGCCATGAATTGTTTTACTGTTTTTGTTTCATCAGTGTCTCTGTCATTTCGGCCATGCGTTTGTTTTCCTCTCGACACCATGTGCATACATCCCTTAGTACATCCCTCAGTTATTTCATTGCAAACTATTGGTAAGCATTGTATGCAACAGCAACAGGTTATGAATATGCCAAGTACCACCATTAGTATCGAAATTAACTTCCACCCCCAGGACCGCAATAGTCCCCACAACCAGGATCCTATCCCACGACCCCCTTCTTCAGTATAGAATGTGGAACTTAGGACATGTAATTTCCGGATTGCTTTAAATATCATAGGGGAGTAATCATCTATATACACACAACATGCAGTTTTTACGAGTTTGCAAACTCCCCCACTATCAATTAATATTATATCGAGAGCCATCCTGTTTTGTAGGGCCATTAGTCTTATTCCTTTCTCTTCTAACGTCATATTTAATAAAATATCCGTTGTTGAATCTATTGTATTTTTTAATATTCTAGACAGTTTTCTTATATTGTAGGAATTTTCTATTTGGGACAAGAATGGTATAAATGATTTGGCTATATCTATTGCTATCATTCCATCCTTGCTACTCCTTTGAGTTCTACTTTTTGTTCGTCTAGCTACTTCTGCTGTTTCTAAGAGGAACACTCCTGGAAACAGTAGACCTGGGTAGCATGTACCTCCCCAGTTCCTAGGTAACCATGGATATGCTTTTTTCCCCACATATAAAGTAAACAGGGTCCCCTACGTACACGGGTTCTATTTCGTGCTTTAAAACCACCGTGTTCAGGCAGTTGCTAAACGTTCCTACTTTATAGGAACCTTTTTTCTGTAAGCATAGGGGAGCAGATTCGGGGCTGTGATCCACTGTATAGGCAGGGGGCACAGCATCTTTATTCCATTCATCCCTCATTCGAAATGTCATTACTGATGTTTCTTCCGCTGGTGGGGTCGGTCTATTCTGCCTATGTAATCTATCTAGTCTTGTTGTCTTTCGTGTATTCTTCCTCATGGGATCTGGTGAAAACACGCGAGCTTTGTGGAATATGGAACAACCCACAGGTCTCATGATCACTTCCTCAAATTCATTCATATTGGTCTCATCTAGCTGACCCGTATTACTCTACATTGCACTCAACGATACTTCACATGAATAAACCAATGGTAATGGTTGTACATACCAGCCTTTCCCTTTCCCACCGTGCAGTGGTAAATGGGCAGAAACCCAGCAATCTTTTGTCTTTAAAACCGCATGGGTCATGTTCATGATGAGCAACAATGTATTGTTGCCATATCCTTCTCTATGTCTTTCTTCCATTGGGGACAAAGTACCAGTGATTACATGAACCGGGCTTTCAGTAGCTGCTTTTGGCAAAAGTGTTTCTAATGGGTGCGCGGACTCCAGGAACCATAGTGTAATAGCTATTATTGTTGGTACTACCATACTTAGGAAACACAGGACCAATGTCCAAATCAGTACCTTATTCCTTTTACCATGCTTTTTTCTTAAATTTACAGTCTCTAAATCTAACATCTTTTCAGCAGGGGTGCAGGAGGAGGCTGAAACCGGTCTTGAGTTGTTCTTCATCGCCCTTCTTCTTGCTGGCAAAGTTCGTCGCAAATGTCTCTCGTTCTTGATGCCAGAAAAGTTCAACGAAAATGTCACAGTCAATTCTGCCAGCCCTTTCACAGCCTAGATCACTTATTCACTCCGAGCAAGATTAGTTGTTCTTTCTCCCACTGCTCAGATGATTTCTGAACAATTCTTTATTGATAGAGTACTATGTGCATCCAGCCTGTCCCGCTCTGGCTTAGGACACATGTACTCTATTAGCCTTAGTACTTATGTGCGTCCAGCTTGTCCTGCTCTGGCTCCTGACACATGTACTTTTATAAGCGCACCAAGGAGCCGTTAGTCTTGAATTGTCCGACTTGCACAACTCTCACACTTCTCTCCTCTACGCCCCTGGCTCCTACTCCGTCCGTGAGTGGAACCAAAAGCAAAAGAAAAGCACCAAAGATCTGTGGATCACTTTGCCTGTCGAGGCCGCAAATTATACCGTTTCACTCCTGGTATTGTATGATCCGTGAATAGTGCCGTTGCACTTCCAGTATCAGGCTCCGTGTCAGCCTGCGTCACAATGATGGGTAGCGATGAGCGCCGTAGCAATGATGTAGTTTCTTTCTTTGGCTTTGGTGCATTTGCAGAGACTGGCGGGCGCCAAAGGGGTGCACGCGTTGTTTCTGCTCGTGTTTGCAATGCAGGGTTTGTGTCGCTCGGCAGTGATGTTGTTTCTGCTGAGCAACGTTGGGGCATTTTTCGCCCTTTCCCCTTACTGGCAGCCTCCTCAGGCTCTGTTTCGAGTTTCACTTCTCGCTTGGGCTTTGTTTCAACTTTCACTTCTCGCTCAGGTTGATGCTGTGGCAATGGACTGGCAACAGTTTCTTTCGTTTCCGAGACTGTTTCCTTTCTCTGGTCGTCGGGAGTTGTCAGCAGTCCTGGGAATCTATTGGCATGTGTCGCATGGATCCATGCCTTCCGTCCGTCCACTCGAACGGCCGTTTGCGTTGCCAAAAGTACTTGGTAGGGGCCGCGCCACCTGGGTGCTAATGCTGCCTTCCGCTCAAATTTTTTAATCAGGACTCGTCTTCCAGGCTCCAGCGAGTGCCCCGGTCCGGTGCATCGCACTGGTAACGCCTCCTGCACCTGCTGATGAATTAAACTCAACTTCTGCATTAAAAGGCCACAGTATGTGCATAACATAGGATGCTCGACCTCACAATCTTTTGGGCTGCGGTGCGCACCATACATTTGCCGGTCTCCCCATTACAATTTCATAGGGGGAGAGCCCAGTTTTAGCCTGCACAGACGTGCGCATGCACAATAGCGCTAGGTGTAATGCATCCACCCAACTCAACTTGCTCCCAGCACAGATTTTAGCTATCTTTGACTTTAAGATACCGTTATGTCTCTCAACAAGCCCGGCAGAACTGGGATGCCTGGAACTGTGGAATCGTTTCTCTATCTGTAGACCTGCACAGATCTGTAGTACTACTGCGCCCACAAAGTGTGGGCCGTTGTCTGACCACAGGACACGGGACAACCCGAACCGGGAGAAATACTCTTTCAACATTACTTTTGCCATTGACATGGCAGCACAGTCTTTTAAAGGATATGCCTCCACCCACGTGCTAAATGCACAAATCACCACTAACACATATTTGTAGTTCTGGCACCTTTCCATTTCTATGAAATCAAAATGGATCACCTCAAATGGCATGGAGGGTGGGCCAAAACTACCTACTGGAGTCACGGTTCCCTTCCCTACATTGTGTTGCAAGCACGTAATACAATTCTGCACTAGCCTTTCTGCATTCTTTTTTATGTGCTAATTTTTCCATACTGTGGATAAATGCAGTACCATCTTCTTCGCGCACATGTGGGTAGGGCTATGCGCCATTGTAACCATTGCGGTTACGTAACAATTTGGCAACATCCAGTTCTTGGTCTCTTTGTCCACCCAACATCCTTCCTAATCTAACTCAGCAGAGCCCTCAGCCCACCCCTGAATGTCTTCGGTCGTGGCCTCAGCCTGCATTTCTTTGACTGTGGCAACTCCATTCTCTATCATACAAGGTACTTCCTCAGTCTTTACTATCATCATCTTATTTCCCAAATCTGTGGCTGTTTGTTTTGCAATCCTGTCTGCAAATGCGTTTCCCTCTCCCACTTTACAAGTTACTTTTTTATGCGCCTCGCATTTCACTATAGCTAGGCGCTTTGGAAACGTGAGTGCAGACAACAATCGCACAATCAAAGGCCCATGCTGTATCCTGGTCCCATGTGATGTCAAGAAACCCCTCTCAGCCCAGAGTCGGCCAAAGTTATGAAACATGCCAAAGGCATACTGGCTGTCAGTATAAATGTTCACATTCAAATTCTCAGAGAGTTCACAGGCTCGGGTCAGTGCTATTATTTCTGCGGCTTGTGCCGAATTGTAGGGGATTATTCTGCTTTCTAAAACACTCTCTAGGGTAGTAATTGCATATGCGGCCGTTGATGTGCCATCAGGTAATTTAAAACAAGAGCCGTCACAAAACAACTCCCCATCTGGCTCTTTCTGTGGGATGTCGCTCAAGTCAACTCTTCCCTTTGTTTCTTCTTCAGTGACCATTAAACAATCATGGGGTGGTGATTCGTTGTCACCAAATTCTGCTATGGGCAGTGGCATTAATTCTGCAGGATTCAATGCGCTACACCTCATAATTTGGATGTGGGGTGCAAACAAGATGAGCTCATATCTTGTTAGTCTAGCAGAAGTGAGGTGTTGTGTCTGTGTTCTATTTAATAGAACGTCTATAGCATGTGGCACCATCAGAATTAAAGTGTGCCCCAATACCATTCCTTCCGTTTGTTTCACTGACGCAGCAGTCGCTGCGACGGATCGCAAACATTGTGGTAGTGCGCGCGCTACAGGGTCCAGCGCGGAAGAATAATAGCTGCACAGCCTATTTCTTCCACCTTGTTCCTGTGTCAAAACCGCCAATGCACATCCTTCACTCTCGCTCACAAATAGTCTAAAGATCTTTTTATAGTTAGGAGTGCCTAAAACTGGCGCAGCACACAATGCAGCTTTCAATTGCTCAAACGCTTTCTGACATTTCTCATCCCACTGTAAAGGCATCTCTGCATCCTTTTCAGTTAAGTTTATCATCGGCTTCACAATCAACGCAAAATTACTGATCCACTGCGACAATAAGAGGCCATGCCTATTACAGCTCTCACTCCTTTTTGAGTTTTTGGAATAGGCATACTAGAAATACTTTCTATGCGTTCTGGTGTTAATCTTCTCCCTTCTTTTGAAAGTAGGTAACCGAAATAAGACACCTCCTTTTGATTATACTGGAATTTCTTCAAACTTGCCTTGTGACCATGGGTCGCTAGGTGTGTCAATAGTAATATAGTACTTTCTTTGCAGATCTCTTTTGTGTCAGCAGCTAGTAATAAGTCATCTATGTACTGCAAGAGTACGGAACCTTCGGGTAATTCTAACATGTCTAGCTGCTCTTTTAGCGCTCTGCTGTAAATGCTAGGGCTTTCTGTGTATCCTTGTGGAATGCGTGTGAATGTGAATGATCGACCTCCTAGAGTGAACGCGAACAGATATCTACTGCTTTTATCCACTGGAATGCTAAAGAATGCGTTCTTCAAATCAACTACACTAAAGTATTCTGCAGTGGCCGGTATCATTGTCAGTATTGTTGTGACATCTGGGGCCAAAGGGAATTGTGGGTCTACCACTTTGTTCAATGCGCGCAGATCAATTATGAAACAATATGGTACTTCATTGCCTCCTTTCTTGTAAACTGGAAGGATCGGACTGTTGCATGTGCTACCTGCAATTTCTTCAACCACCCCCAATCTCACTAGGTCAGTAACAATACTCTAATCCCTTCTCACCTTCAACAGAAATTTTATACTGGGGAATTCGTGGTAATGTGACACCTTCTTTCAAAGTTATTTTTGCTCGCTCTATTTTCAAGCATCCTACATCGTTATCATGCATTGCCCACAGACAGGTTGGTACTCTACTTAGCTCTTCTGGTAACGCTTTTGACATAAATTCCGTCACCGGTGCATAGTGAGGCCACATCGTGAGGAACACCCCATCTGCCGTACAATGTATAACTGCCCCCAATTTTCTCAACAAATTTAATCCTAGCAAGTTCTCCCCACAATTTTCTGTCAGAAGAAATGCACACTGTTCCGTAAATGGTCCTATTGTAATTAGGACAGCTTCGGACATGGGGTTAATTACTGGTGTACCTGCGAACCCTACAGAAACATTCTTTTGCCCCGACAGTGGGATCTCCGGAACCAAGTGGTGGTCTATCGAACACTTCTGTGCCCCTGTATCTACAAGGAAACAGTGCTCCTTATTCCCGACTCTCATTTCTACGTAGGGTCCTCTCAGATTCACGGGAATAGACACTGGTTCCGACCCCTGCCGTGGGCTGTCCTATTGCAAAAATAACACATTGTCCGATGTGTAGTCACCGCTGCTGCTATAATAAGTGTTTGGTTGTGTATCAAAAATATTCCCATTTCCCCCTTGGTGTCCTCCACTCTGATCATTTCTCTGTTGGCCCTGCCCGCCCTGATTTTGGTTCGGAACACTTTGGTTCAATACCTGGTTCTGTTGAGCTTGATTTTGACCATAGGATTGGTTTTGATTACCTCCATTGGTATATCCCTGTTGCTGCTGTATGCTATTTCTGCTTGGGCCATTTGACCCCTGATGTCCTCTATGAGGCCTTCTCTGGCCAAACCCACCTCTATTCTGTAGGTGCGGGCATTGCGCTCGCCAGCGTCCTTCATCCTTACAGTACGCACATTGATTTACTACCAATGACACCCCGTGCACATTATTCAAATTTCCCCTGCCTTGTGCATTTCCTCTACCTTTATTGTAACCAATGACCTGCTGCAGTAACACTCCTACTATCGTTCGCATCGCTTCTTTTCTCATCTCCAATGGGTACCCATTACATATCTCACTTACTTCCTTCACTGATGTTCTTTTGTTCGACATCCATCGCATTGTTTCCCCCACCCATGCCCGCAATCTTTGTTTATCACCTATTTATCCCGGTACCGGCAAATGCTTTGCACCACCTGAAAAAACTCTCGGCCACGATTTTTGCATATACAACCTCGACGCCTCCTTCCTACCTTTCTTAATACACTCACTACTATATTCAGGTGTGGCAAACATTTCAGCATATCTATCTTTCATTTCATTTTTCAGTTCAATGAGTTTGTACACATGTTTTCTTACATCCTCATCTCTTTGCTCACTGCGTGCTAACTTATTCAAATCTAACAATCGTTGTGGCGGTAAATTCCCAAGTATCTTTTTCCATTCTCCCACCAAAATTTCCCCCATGCATTTAAACACTACCTGTCTCTCGTTGCTTCTTCGGTACCCATACAATGAGGCCAATGCTGCCGTCCCATCGTTTCCTTCTATGTACCTTTCTGCCTCTTGCTGTAACTCAATCTTTCTTTCTTTGCTGATCGCGCTTCGTGTTACCCGTCCAAATTCTGTTCCTTCAGCCCCGCCTCTCGCCTCCCCGGTCTCAATTTCGACTTCGGGAGGGGCGGATGGTGCTGAATCTGTTTCTGGAGCGGGAGGTGCGGATGGGACAAGTAACACAGGTGGCATCTGTGAAGGGCCTTCCTGGGTGCTGGGAAATTGTGTGTCTGAGGTCTGCGCTTGTGGGAGGGCTTGAGCTGTGGGTGGGGCTTGGGTTAATGCTTGCGTGAGGGGAAGTGCTTGGGCTTTGGGAGGGGGTATGAGAGCTACTGGTTGGGCCTGCGCAGTTACTACTGGCGTGTTTGGTTTCGATTCTGGTTTTGGGCCTCGACCCGTATTAGTTAGCAAATGTTCCATTAATTTGTCTGCTATGTGTAGTTCCTGCTGTGTGTATATTCCTTCTATGTTCATTTGCTCACGTCTCCCTTCCCGTCTTAGACTTGCCGTCCACTCCTCCTCCTCCTTTTCTTCTGCTACCTCAATTTTCGATTTGTGCCTACGCACATGCTTCTCTCTACTCCCAAGTCAGAGCATTGCTTCCCTCCTCCAATCTTTGACAGTCTCAAAAGCTACGGGTCGCGCTTTTTTCCTAATCAGCACCCTTTCTAGGTTATCTATCCTCGCAATCTCAAAACTACCATTAATTGGCCACTGATGGTCCTGTTGCTTTCTAGTTTGCCTATGCCAAATTTCACAAAATATTATCGCACCTACACCATATTTTGCATACATGTCATAAGCCGGCGTTCCCCCAGGCGGTGCACTTTGGCCATATTCCAAGGACTGTCTACCGCAGCGGAAAAGCCCGGCTAAAGTGGACAGTACTCCAGGCATGTTTTTAACCTTCCCCTTTGGTTAGCTAACCTTTACCTGGACGTTTGAATTTGCAAAATCAACACTCTACCAAAAATCAGGTTTTTCTTTGAATCGGGGAATGACTCACCTGATAAAACAAGTCACCTGTCCTAACGCATCCTTTCCCAACGTCGTGTCTGCGCTTCTCTAGCTTCTGCCTCGTCTCGGGACCCTCGCCTCCTTTGCCCTCTGGCCCGGTACGTCGATCAGGGATCAGATGTGTGCAGATCTGCGGAAGGAATCTCTCCTCACTTCTACAGGGTGCCCCGTACATCTCTTGATCCCGGCTCGATCGTCCTGTCCTCGCCGTTCTTCCGCCTTTACTCCGTTACAACGTATACGATGGGGAAAGTGGGGGAGGGTCCCTATTCGGGCGCCATCTTGAAGGGGCCCCTAGGAGTCCCTCGCGATATGGAAACAAGGCAATAACCATACACGAAAAGATGCGCCAGACACGAGGTTCAAATTCCCAATGCTAGGGTTTATTGCAAGCAAAAATGGTCCCAATTGGCCAACTGTGATCTCACGCCCCGCGGCATGAGTTTCCTAGACCTCGAGGGACGCAAGAGAGCGAATTACGTACATCAGTTACATATATACAAAATGCATATCATACAATCAGCTATGTCATGTTTAACACCCCCCTTTATTAAGTTTCTTTGAACTCGGGATGACGATGGACATTTCCGACGGGTATGACATATGACACTTTCAATGTCTATTCTAGTAACAATGTGCAATTACAAAGTGCGGAGGCATCTTTTAGTTGTGGAACAGAACACGGTGGTTTTGTTCTTGGAAGCAAGCTGCATACGGGGGAAGAGTCACATTCCAAGCTTTGCTATCTATGAGGTACTATTTGTGTCCTGGGAGCCGACGCGCTCTAAAGGGTTTTGCGAAGGGGGGCCGTAAGAAGAGAATAATTCAAGCCTTTAGCTGCTTTATTCTAACATATTCTACCACAGTATGAGACTGGCTGGCAGCTGTGAAATGATTAAATGCCCTGCAGCTCTCCCTCAAGGCTACAGAGAGGGAGCGTGGGCATTCCTTTCTGGGCTACTCATGAGTAGTTTCAACGAACTCCTCAGTCCCGCGACCTTGCCCTTTCATATTCAGACAACAATGTTAACAGTTGAGCAGAGTAAGCAGAATTCGCAAGAATTGCAAGCTGCAAAGCAGTTTTAGACAGAAAGCAATGAGCAATGGTTAACAAGCAAAATGTCGATTCTAGCTATGTTTAAAATGGCCGCTTGTTGGTCAAGCATAACAGTCTGTATTTCTATAATACAGTGCATAAGACGGTTGGCCTATGGCCATCAAGTTACGTCTGTCATTCAAATGAAGGGTACTCCCTTTTCCAGATTGACACACTCTCCTTTGCTCGCATCCATCGTCATTTGTCCGAAACTTGTTCACTGATTTGTTCACAGAAATCTGCCATTGATCAGTTGGGTTTTGTTTTGGATGGTCATTATGAATTGGCAAATAAGCTTTGCTGTACTTGTGCTGAAGGTCCTATGAAAAAAGCTACTTATAAAACATTGACCCAAGCCATGACTGTCGCTGGAGACAGTGCCACTTTGCGGGGCTGGGAATGGCGTTTGAGCTATCTCCCATTCAGACCATTCAAGGAGGCTTGATTTATCAGACTCATGAAATGGAACAGGCATGGCCATCCCCATCTTTTGGGAAAATCGGGCTCCATTGGTGTACTTTTAGTCTTATGCTCCAAGAGACATGGTTGATAGCTCCTTTTCAAATGGATGGTTATGTAATATACCAGACTCTGGCAAAAAAAAGGTTTAGTGGGAAGACCCTATGGTGGTTTAATCATGGGTATAAAAAACACAATTGGTTGGTCAGACATGTGAAGACCACAAGTGACTTTATTCTGGCTATTGATGTGTTTTTCCCTATTACTCCTAGTATGCATGTTCTCATCATTAATGTCTGTGGTCCTTCCAGTTCCCAGCATTCAGAATGTATTTTCGAAGAATTATACAACTTATTAATCAAATGGTTGGATGCTAATAATAGTGAATGTTTCCTGATGGGTGGGAATTTCACTGGTAGATGCGTTGACAAAAGGTCTGCCGTTAATTACACTCGCTGAATGTGTAATGGCTCATTAGGTTTTTAATTCTCAGGGAGCCCATTGGCTAGAATTCTGTAGGGTTTGGGAACTTTGCATGTTGAATGGGAGAACAGTGAGGGATTCTTCCGGGGCAATCTTGTGGTCTAATGGTAAGGCTCAGGCTACTTTGAACTCCTGGTTCGCCTCAGAAGTCATGCTTTGTCAAATAGAGTTTCTGCAAGTGGGCCCTATTAATTGGAGAGATCACGCTGGGGTCTCCCTTATTCTATCACAATGTACTGACCGCCAGCCTTAGCCAAAAACTGGTGACCTTGAAATTGATAATTCGGGAAACCGAAATTCCTGGACTGTGGCAAATTTGGTCAAAATTAACAACTATTGGTGCAATGTCAACATGGTTCCCCTTTCCGAGCTACTCCCTTTCTCTCCTAATGATATTGAGAAATGGCTTTCCTCTCTGTCTGCCAAGTTTGGTTCAGTCGCCGACTTTTATGCGATTCTTCCATAAAACAAGGGAAAAGTGTTTGATAAAGATATATGGGACGCTAAGAGATGGAAACGCAGCAAACTTTGGAAGTCTTTAGGTAGTAATCCTTTCAATCATAGGCCCTCGATTGGGACTAGATTATAGCCATAGGTCGTGTAGAATGTGTAAATATTCTCATATTCCTGAGTCTCCTAGACACGTGATGACTAGGTGTTTGAAATTAGGAAACGTCTATATATGTCCAACTTGGAAAAATGTGTACATAACTATAATGAAATCAAGAGTAAACATTGTTGGTGTTATTGCTTGAACTCAGGTCTGTTAGACTTACAGATTGCTTTATATCGAATCTGGGCAATAGTTGAAAAATCTTTGAACGCAGAATCTTCTTGAGTTGAGATGGAGTATTTGCCGGTATAATTTGTAGCTTATTTCAATTGAAGAAATGTATTACTATTATTGTTTTTATTTGTTTGCAGGAATGATATGTGAAACGTTCGGTATGAGCGCAACACATAAAAATAAAATAAAAAATAAAAATCTACTACTTTCAAGTCGATCAGTAAAATATAATTGTGTGCAACAAATGCTTTCACAATTCTTTATACTCCCATTAGTTTGGCTGAAGGAATAAGGGGCTAAGTATGCTCACGACCGGTGATTTATAACGATTGCCATTGCGCAACATGCATTACTTCACTTTGCGTGTACCAAAGCATCCGGATTCACAAACAAGAAGAAAATCCCACAAGGGGAAGGCAAAATCTGAAAAACATACCAATTTGTCACCAAAAATAAATGCCAATAAGTGATTCTTTTTGGTATAATGTAATTTGTTCATCTTTTATGAACCCTGCATTTTTCAAACACTGAAAAAATAAACAGGTAACCTTTTCACACATTACATTTTCTTATAAGTCTTGAAAGTACATTTTCAAAATTCAAAGGCTTTTTTTTGCCTTCTGCTGAATTGCATTCTAGTATTTGTAGTGTGCCATTCAAGATGGCGAAAAAAATGCCACATCTAAACCATTTTTGTCTAACATGTTTCTATAATGAATTACATATTTGGGTGAATATCTTCCATGGTCTGTGTACTTTTTAAGTCATATTTATACACACAGAGTAGCGTTCAAAGCCAAACATGGGGGTTAGAGGAAACGACGAGCGGGCAAGGAAGTCATTTATATATGCCCAGGATGTGGTAAGAGGTTGCATTCCTGGAGAGGTTAGTTTCCCTCTTTGTGGCTATATGTTGTTTTTTGGGCATAAATTGGGATTTTGTTAAAATGTGGCCACCTTTTTACACTTTGGCAGCGTGGTTATTGGTAAACCTCCCCTCTCAGGTCATTTTCCCAGTGTTGATTAATGTTTTTTAAATGCCACTGCACATTTGTCTGGTGCACTCGCTTCTAAGGGGAAAGGTCAATTGAAACAAACTTGTATATTTCACTTTAAAACATGTACACCTACTGTGCATAGGTTCATAGGGGCCAGCTTTTGGTTTTTGCTATGGGGCAAGATGTTCTCACACCTAGTGATGCGAGGGAGCCGTACCCATCCCATAGTCGAAACACCACCTTTTACAGCACATTTTGCAGCCGGAATGGGATAAAAGCCATATGATTTACAGGAAGATATGAACATAACATCTCAGCAACAGTCACCTGACCTGCTCAGTTGCTGTTGCAACATTCCATTATGGGATCCTGTGCTTCCCCTTTCAATTCCTGCACTTGGTCAAACAGTTTTGGCCTGCTCACCCCCTCCAATGAAGGCTCAGAGGGTACACTGGTGAGGCTCCCTTCTCATTTTGTCTGGTACTTCAAAATAAAGCCCCACATTGGTAAATGTTAACAGTGACAAATCATACACTGGATGTCACAGTGTATTTGTCCCCTGCCTTTCTCATGGCAACTTGTTTGATGTAACTTCCCATGGTATTTTGTGTATTAAACACACATTCTATGGAATGATATTCTGTAAAATCACAGGTCACCATTTATGCAAATAAGGTGGCCCACACAACCTATGCCACCCAGGGTCTGTCAAATCCTAGGACCGGCCCTGAGAAGGAAACATTGGCCCTCATTCCAAGTATGCCGGTCAGGAAATAAAGGTGCCGTTAGCAACGTACCAGCGCCCTTTCCGGACCGTCATACTATGAGAATGCCAGTAAGGGCCATGGATCCCCTGGCAGGCCTGACCTGCCGGGTTTTAAGGCTCCTACCGGCATGTCTCTTACTGAAGCACCAGCACTGTTAGCAACGTTAGCATGGAGTCCTACTCTACTCCATGGAAATGGGGATTAACCCTTACCGCCACTGCTTGTGATAGCCCGGTGGTACCGGGATATCAGGCGGCGCTAAGGGTGTTACGGGGTTGCCGGTAACCTGCCGCCTAGTGGCGGGTTTTACCGGCAACCCTGTTAAGAAGCCCATTATTACAAGGACCAAAAATGGTGGTTCATTCCATTTAATTTTGGCCAGTCACCGGAACTGATTGGTTTGTGGATTATTCGGTATGTTTAAAAAAATCTCAATGTGATCTAGGTAGATTTTAGATTTGAAAAACGACTTTCTTGTTGTGCCACACAATATTTTACTATTTGTATGTAACAAACAATATACTAACACTTGTTAAACTTTACAGTAGCAAAGCAACATGTTTTAAATAAGGGAATAGAATACAAATACAATACTGCCATTTACTGTACAATATATCAACACTTGTTAAATTGATACAGTTAAACTTTACAGTAACAAAGCAACATGTTTTAAATAAGGGAATAGAATACAAATACAATACTGCCATTTACTGTACCGTCCAGCTCATTTCTTGGAATGGCTTCACCGGGTATGTAGAGCGCGCACACGGCCTTCACCAGCTCTGCGTAGGAAAAGCTGCTCCATTTCTGTAGAGTGAGGCTGTCCAGTTTGGGAATGTCCTCGGGCATGTAAAGGCCACCGTCCGGAGCAAAGCCTGAAAAGAGGACCTTCTCAAAGTCTACGCCGCAGACTCCTCCTTGGGTGCTGGCATACTTCATGATGTCAATGTGGCTGAAAATCAAAGGGAACACACAAAGCCTGAGCCTTTCACAGGAGTACAAGCAAAGACCTCTGATCTATTAAATGTACCCTATGCACCACCATATGGGTAGGCATATCATTTTTTTTAAAGTATTTAAAGTTTATAATTAAGCGCACACCTTTAACCAAAATGGCCTTTAAGCACTATACAACATAACCTTTTTAAACAATATGAAAGAATAAACAATGCAATGAAAATGCAATTATAAAAACAACACATTTTATATCAGTGTCAAAGAGTAAGTCAGGCCAAGAGGGAAAGACTACATTTTGGGGCACAGGAACGTTTTAAGCTCTGGACAAAATACTATATTTTATTTATTGGATATTTGTAAGGCCATCAGAAAGTGTTTCCAGGCGCCACAAGACAAAAGGGAGGGGGGAACAGAGGAGCATAAACATTAATTTAATAAGCGGTCCTACTAGGCTACTAGGCCTTGTGGCATTTGGATTGTGAAAGTGCAGCAAGAGTAAGTGCAGGTGGGGGGTGAAGGGAGGGGGCCCCAGGAGCTGGGTAAGTGCTTGAGGGTAGGAGCAGGGGGGCTCCTGAAGGGCAATTGCGCAAGGGAGGGGATAGGGGTAAACAGTGCGAGGAGGGGGTTGGGCCAGACTCAGTAGTCCAGTCAGAGAAGGGGCCAGAAGGCAAGTGCTGGAAGGAGATACTGAGGTAAACTGGCCAAGCGACGGGCCTAGCCCCGGTATGACTCAGAGGGACCAGGCAACCAGTCACAACAGCAGGGCAGGATTTAACAAGGAAGGGGGAGAGGGAAGGAGGAGAAAAGGAAGGTCTTGAGAAGCCTCAAACTTAAGGTGATCCAGCTCAAGTCTGAGAGGGGCAGGGAGTCCATTCCAGAGGGAGGCTCCTGTTGAAGAAACAGCTCTACCCCCACTCTCTGCTTAGAGAAACGTCTGACCTACAGAGAATTTGTGCTAGAGGTACGACGTCCTTTCATCGCGGGATGTTTTTTCACAGGGTTTTTCGCCGCGATTTCTTTTCCGAAAAAAACCATCAAAATATTTAGGAGGGGGGTTAGTAAATTATATATATGGGGTGTGGGCATAAATACAAATTAAAGAAAATGGGGGGTTTGGAGGGAAACTCCATAAATAATTTAAAAAAAAATGTGATGAAATGACATGGAACCGAGCTAGAGGACCGAAGGATTCTAGCAGAGAGGTATTTAGGGAAAGAAAGTTTGATGTAGTGCAGCCCCAGCCCTCAGAAAGCCTTTTGGACGATGCAGAGGGTGTTAAATTGAATCCTTGCAGCAACCGGGAGCCAGGGGTGAAACTTTAGGGCTGGAGAGATGCGTCCCTGGGCTTGAGACCAAGGATAAATCTTGCAATCCATTTCTGGAGTAGTTGAAGAGGGCAGAGGGAAGAGAGACGAAGATTGAGAAAGAGTCTGTTGCAGTAGTCCAGCCTGGAGAGAACAAGAGTTCTGGAGACATTGGGTTTCTGTGGGAAGGTGAGGAAAGGGAGGATGCCTCTGAAGAGGTGAAGCTGAAAGTGAGCCTTTTTTCAAGGTCAGTGATATGTGGTGAGAAGGAGCTAGAGGAGTCGAAGATGACACCCACGTTTTTTACCTAACAGGAGGAGGCCCAAGGAGTGCGGCCAGAGAGTAAGGGGGAAGGAACGTGGGGAGTTCCAATGAGAAGGATCTCAGTCTTACTGGCATTAAGACAGAGATCATTGGCAGTGCACCATGCCTGAATAGTGGTCAGGCACTCAGGAATGAGAGAGGAAGTAGAGGCATGAAGCTTAAATAAAAGCCAGTATTAAGGTTACTGCTAGAGAGTTCCAAAATGTGCACATTACTCATTGGGCCTCATTACGATGTAGGTGGTAAGGGATTACCGGCACCTGTAAGGACACTGGTGCCGGTAATCCCTTACCACCCTATTCTGAGGTCCCTTAGCGGGTCCCTTCCTTAACTCCTGGTTTTACCAGGCGTTATGGAAGGGACCTGTTAAGGGACTTCAGAGCTAATAACGGTACTGCAAATTGCGGTACTGTTATTAGCTCTATCCCCATTCCCATTGAGCCCTATGGGGTCTCGAATGGGAACGGGGAATGGTTCCCGGGATGGGGATTTACCGGGTCCTCCAAGAATGGAATGACCCGGTAAGTCCCTATTTCGGGAACCCGGACCCGGAATGCGGTAAGGGGGTAGCCATGGTGCTAATCGCACCATGGCTACCTCCTACCTCGTAATGAGGCCCACTGTTTCCTTATTATGTTTCATGCCCAATTCCTAATTTCATAATATTCAATGTATGAACCTGAGAAGGATGAAGGGATGAGTCAGCCATGGCATGGGAAGTGCAGGTTGGCCCCATGTGAGAGCCCCGAGATGACTGTATGGGCTATTCACATGGACACAATTTATCGGGTCTTCCATTCTTATTACATTTTGCTCCAGATGATATTGTGTGGTCTAAAAGCAGAAAAATTGATGTTGATGAACCCTAAACAATGGCAGAATCTGCATATGCAGAATTGATCTTGCACCAATGAGCATAGGTCACAGTGGGCTGTGTGTACAAGACAAGGGCCCTCATTACGAGGTTGGCGGCATGGATTTAACAGAACCGGTAATGGTGCTGGTGCCGGTAAACCCATTCCGCCCTATTACGAGGTCCCCTCGCGGGACCCGCAAAGGGTGCCTGGTAAAACCATGCGTCCTTACCGCCTCCCGTGAGGAGACTAGGGAGCTAACAACGGGCTCGTTATAAACAGGCCCGTTGTTAGCTCCTTCCCCATTCCCATTGAGCCCTATGGGGGCTCGAATGGGGATGTACCAGGTCCGGGTTCCTCGTACGAGGAATTACCGGGTCCTCCAAGGTTGGGATGGCCCGGTAAGTCCTCATTTGAGGAACCCGGGCCCGGTATGCACTAAGGAGGCAACCATGCCGCTAATTGCAGCATGGTTACCTCCAACCTCATAATGAGGGCCAATGACCAGTGCTTTTCAATAGGTGAATACTTTGAGTTAATTCTAGCTTTCCCTCGTATTCTTTTCTCGGCATACATGCTTCCCATATCTTTCACTGACATGAATTTGTAAATATTTGTGCCACTCACACTAATACACGTAATTGCTTGGATTTCAACACAATGAGGAGTTTTCACTTAAGCTGCAATTATTATTGCTGTTGAACTTTGGCCGCATCCGACTCACTGCATTTTGCAGTGGGATATTTCACCTCATAATACTGTGGAAGCTTTGGGGAGGGTAGAGGGTGGTAAAATAGGGGTTGTGTCTTGGGAGCAGAGGCATAGTCCCGATTCATATAGTATTTTTATGTCACACCCATATTTTTTGTCCAAGTCTGAACCTGCGTATCATGGCAGCCTGTGTACCCTAGATCTACGATTTCATGTGGCCATGACGTTGAGCTCCAGACTTGCCCTGCAGAATTAGAGGCTAGTTTATGTCGAAGTCCTTGACCTCAAGCTAATATTCACCTGGCTGCTGGGTTTCTATTATACACAGAGCAAGCACGGGAGACAGGGTGGGCAGAAAGGGGGATTCAGCAAGTAGGTCCATGGTCTCCTTGGTCGCTTGTAAGCAGTAACCTGGCTGCTGAGTTTATTTTATACACAGAGCAAGCAAGGGGGAACAGGGTGGCAGAAAGGGAGGTTCAGCGAGTATGCCCAGGCTCTCTTTGGTCTCATACTAGCCGTAACCTGGCTGCTGAGTTTCTTTTATACCCAGAGCAAGCACGGGGGAATAGGGTGAGCAGAAAGGGGTATTCAGCAAGTAGGTCCATGCTCTCTTTGGTCTCTTGTAAGCAGTAACCTGGCTGCTGAGTTTCTTTTTTACACAGAGCAAGCAAGGGGGAACAGGGTGAGCAGAAAGGGAGGTTCAGCGAGTATGTCCATGCACTCCTTGGTCTCTTACTAGCAGTAACCTGGCTGCTGAGTTTCTTTTATACCCAGAGCAAGCACGGGGGGAATAGGGTGAGCAGAAAGGGGGATTCAGCGAGTATGTCCATGCACTCCTTGGTCTCTTACTAGCAGTAACCTGGCTGCTGAGTTTCTTTTATACCCAGAGCAAGCACAGGGGGAATAGGGTGAGCAGAAAGGGGGATTCAGCGAGTATGCCCATGCTCTCCTTGGTCTCTTACTAGCAGTAACCTGGATCTTGAGTTTCTTTTATACACAGAGCAAGCACAGGGGGAATAGGGTGAGCAGAAAGGGGGATTCAGCGAGTATGCCCATGCACTCCTTGGTCTCTTACTAGCAGTAACCTGGATCTTGAGTTTCTTTTATACCCAGAGCAAGCACGGGGGGAATAGGGTGAGCAGAAAGGGGGATTCAGCGAGTATGTCCATGCACTCCTTGGTCTCTTACTAGCAGTAACCTGGCTGCTGAGTTTCTTTTATACCCAGAGCAAGCACGGGGGGAATAGGGTGAGCAGAAAGGGGGATTCAGCGAGTATGCCCATGCTCTCCTTGGTCTCTTACTAGCAGTAACCTGGATCTTGAGTTTCTTTTATACCCAGAGCAAGCACGGGGGGGAATAGGGTGAGCAGAAAGGGGGATTCAGCGAGTATGCCCAGGCTCTCTTTGGTTTCTTACTAGCCGTAACCTGGCTGCTGAGTTTCTTTTATACACAGAGCAAGCACGGGGGGAATAGGGTGAGCAGAAAGGGGGATTCAGCGAGTATGCCCAGGCTCTCCTTGGTCTCTTACTAGCAGTAACCTGGCTGCTGAGTTTCTTTTATACCCAGAGCAAGCACGGGGGGAATAGGGTGAGCAGAAAGGGGGATTCAGCGAGTATGCCCATGCTCTCCTTGATCTCTTACTAGCAGTAACCTGGATCTTGAGTTTCTTTTATACACAGAGCAAGCACGGGGGGAATAGGGTGAGCAGAAAGGGGGATTCAGCGAGTATGCCCATGCTCTCCTTGATCTCTTACTAGGAGTAACCTGGCTGCTGAGTTTTTTTAACATTTATATTTTGTAGTGAGTGACAATGTAAAATGGTGCATGTCACTGTAGGCACACTCCATATTTGGTGCAATGCTGCCAGCCAAAGGCGAGTCATACACAGTGAAACATTTATTTGCAGAAAATGTAAAATAAAAGTTAAAAGTTTTAAACGTCCCCTTATTCGCCAGCAAGGTCAAGTACCATGCAAATTGTACTCGCCCTTCATAAAATCTCCCCGCCAATGCGAGTGGGCTAGTAGATTTTACAAGCTCTGATCCATACGCTGCATCTAACAGATACGTGGATTCCTAAAATCTCTGTAGCTGACTGACCATAAACTCTTCCGTCTGATAAGTAAAAACGCTATCTGTGAACTACTGAGGTAGTGTGCAGGGGCTTATGCAGGCTACTTCATTAGTGGTCTATTAACTTCCTTCCTCCAACTATCTGGGATTATTCCTACTTCTAACAAAACGTTTATAAGATACAGCACTGAGTTCGATATTAGTGGGATAATTCTTGGGCAAATTCTCGAGGTAACAGATCATGAGGGGAGCCAGCTGTTTTTGCTGATACAACTATTGAGACAATCTAGCTATTTTATAGTGCTGGCATCAAACAGATCAAATATAGCCCTCACTTGTCGCAGATCCATAATTGACCTCAAAAAAGTTTTCTGATTGAAGAGGTCAGATTTTATTTGATGTATTTCTGGATAAATTCCTCTATCTCCAATTCCTGGATAACAGTAAAACATTTCTTGGATCTAGTTGATGCATTATTTATTCTGTTTCCAAAATAGACTGTGTTAGCATTTGTGATCTTCTGTCTTATAAGAAAGTATCTGTCCCATATAGAGTGGAAATAAAGAGCGATCAAAATATGCCCTCCATATCCTGGATGACCTGGATGGCAGGTCTGGTGCCTATTGCTCAACCCTTCTAAGACAAAAGACCTCTACTTGCCAGATCAGAATTCCCCATCCCTTCTGCACTTCCAGAAATCCTTTCCCTTTGACCCACTGCACCATCTCCCAAAGCTTTCAAACTAAATATTAATGGGGAATTCCCAGAAAGCCCACAGAGCCCACTTCCACAACCCTTGCCACCCCAGGTTTTTCCATTGTGCAGGAAGGAGAGCATTACATTGACAATGATCCCCAAAGGTTTGCTAAAGAAAAACCTGGACCAGCATGGGAAATCCACCCTCGTGGTTATATGGACAGGAGAACTGGGGGAGAGCAGGCCAGCCTACGTATGTGCTGTTCAGACTTCAGGGAAAAAAGCACAAAAGGAACCCACACCCCTTGTCACAAGTGTGGAGAACGTGTACCCTCTCCCATTCTTAAAAAGATAGGGGAGAAACAAATATTTAGACTTTGGCTTTTTTCTGTGACCCACTATCCCCTTTGCCACCAGGTCAGAGGGGAGAACACAATAAGCCAAGCCCCAAACCCAGACCGGCTGAAATGTGAGGGCATACTGTGAGGAACTCGACCATTCGGACAGAAGGGGGTGCGCTCGCCTGGGCTTGTTTGAAGTTTTGTAAGGAAAATTAAATATGGGAGATCAACTTCAGAAAATGTGCAGGGCTAATCCACACACATTTTCCTCTACTCACCGCACAACAAACACATAGGGCCTCATTACGGGTTTGGCGGTATCCCTTATTTAAGGTATCCCTTAATAAGGGCATGGCTGCCTCCAAAACCGTGTCCGGGTTCCCTGAATGGGGAATTACCGGGCCATTCCGAGTATGGAGGGCCTGGTAATTCCTCCTTCAGGGAACCCGGGCCCAGACCTTCCCAATGGGAATGGGAACGGAGCTAACAATGGGCGGATTACGACCGGCCCGTTAGCTCCTTGGTCCCCTCGCGGGACCTGGTAAGGACGCCTGGTTTTACCGGGTCCCGCAAGGGGACCTCGTAATATTGCGGAATGGTGTTAACGGGCCCTCCACCATTAGCGGCGCCCGTTAACCCATTCCGCAATTCTCGTAATGAGGCCCATAGTGCCTCATTACAATACCGGCGGTAACCCTGCCGGTGCTACCGGCAGGCTGCCGCCGGACTTGCAATATTTACCGGCACCTGGCTTGCAGGTAACACCGGGGTATTACAACCCTGGCATTCCGGGAAGTCCGGGAAGTCAGGCGCTGGTAAATTGTTATCCCCATTCCCATTTGTGTCCCATAGTACTCAATGGCAATGGGGACCATGGAGGCAACGGCACCGCCAGTGTTTCCGTGTAACTCTGCGGGCGGGTGTCATTCTGTCCGCCAGATTTGACCCTGGCGGGCAGGACGGCACCTGCCCACAGTGTTGTACTGTGCCGGTCCGGTAACAACGGTGCCGGTAGGCTTACCGGTACCATTGTTACCGGACTGTCACAGTCAGAATGAGGCCCATAGTCATGTGTACTCTGGGGGGACACAGCCTACAGGCACAGTCCTCCCTGTCATATTTAGCTGGAAAGTGACAGCCATGGGTACATCAAAGCATCTCAGGAAGGGGGAAGGCAACACCTTCCTCCGGCCATAGCCAGCCTAATTAAAATATGAAAGGCTCCATGGATCCGCCCTGTTCTATTGTAGTTCTGTGTGGTGGCTGCACATAGTGATGAGAGTTAGTTGAAGCAGGACTGTGAAGGGACCTTTTACAGAACTAACAAAGGGCACGAAACACCGACACCTCTTTGATATGGAATGTGTCAGCTTGAAGCTAGCTCCCCACCCCTCTGTACGAAGGTCAGTGAATGTCATGTCTGGGACAACTGTTTACAGTAGGTAACCCCTGCAGGTAACCCCATTTCAGAGGGAAGAAGTATGTGATTTGATGGAGACAAAGTCTGTTCTCGCCATAAACATCAAGGGAGACCTGCGCTCTGATCAGGAATCACGGAGAGCTCAATTAACCAGAGAGACACTTTGATGCACAACAGACAGAAAATGGGTGGGACTTAGTAGTACATGTTGTCATCTCTTACCTTTCCTGTTGCAAAGCACTCTGGTTATGACCTCACGCATAACAGAAGATTGTTGGTGGAGACCCAGGATTGGATTAGCCTGCACCAATTACTGGGGACCATTTGGCTTTAAAAGAGGGCTGAGCCCCTCTTTTGGCAGATCATCCGATGACTTTGAAAGGAATAAGAAGAAGGACTCATTTGGACCCTGGCTGAAGGTACAGTCTGCATTGCAGTTTCCACCAGTGAAGGAAGGCCATGATTTCCAAGAGGGAAGCAAGATCTGTCCTCTAAATATCTACCAGGGAAAAGAGGGAGATACCAGACTCAGAGGACCCATCCAGCAGCTCCAGAATTGGTACCCAGCCAGCACTCAGAATGCCCTGCTCGGTTCTTCCAGACAGTTTCGTAGGTGGGAAGTGCCAGAGTCTCTTATCAAAAGACAAGGACGTTGCCTGCAAACACTCTCCTCAGTTTTGGGCCATCCGCCTTAAAGGATGACACAAGCCCTGCAAAGAAGCTAGGAGGGGTGCCACAACAAGCATCAAACAGCGTCCATCTTTTAAGGAAATTTTTGAGACAGTCGAGCCCTCGAACTGCGACTGGCTGCACCACTGACTGTTGTCACGCTGCAGTCACTAAAGCTGTCCAAGACGCCTCACCCAGTGTTCCAGATCTGCCAACCAGCACAGACACGATTCTTCACTCCGATCAGCCGTGTAGGCCAGCCTGCAGCTGTCCGTCCAGCCTCGCTTGCCGAACTGCCTGCCGTCTGAACCCCGCAGCTGTCTCCCATCTTGAACTCTGTCGCAGGAGCTGCAAAGCGTCCTAGAACTGACTCGACGATGTCGAGCATCAAGATCATCTCAAGCACCAGGTACATTCTGGTTGTGTGTCCCTGGTCCTTCTCCGAAGGCCACTAGTGACATTTACAACCCTTTGCTCCCTTGGTGTTGAAACCAAATAACCTTCAGTTAAGACTGATTGCTTTACTGACTACCCTCCTGCCAGTATCCAGAGTGCATCCCTTTCCTTTGTGAAACTGTCTGTCCTCTGTGTTCCTTTACAGGGTAGGTTGTATTTTGTAGTGTGCTAGAACTGCCTGTTGTTACAATAATAAAGTATATATTTTCATACAACCTTGTCTGGACAGTCCCTTATAACATTGGGTAATTGTATTTTCTCTTTGTTGCAACTAACCAACGATCCACGACCTTGCAGAGATAAGCCTGCCATTCCGTCTAAGTTACCAAAATTGGACGAGCATGTTTATGATTGGCTTGTGTTTCCAATCTGCTCAGATCCCTTCTGGTGTACTAGAGGTGTGGGGCTGATTGATGGTTTACAAACCGATATTCATCCCTGTACCACTGGTGCCCGGAAGTTGATTCGTCACATTGGTGGAAAGCGGTCAGATCAGTTGGAGCCTTGGGCACAGCTTAGTCACCCAACGATAAAAGTACTGTTGCAGGCAATGTTTAGTCACTGCTAGGTATTAGTAATAATCATGCATCCTGACATGGAGACTGTAAAAGGCAGGACCAAGGATGTCCTGCGCATCTTATGTCAAGAGAGGGGACTTCCCCACAGCACTAAGGTTAATAAACCTGAGTTGCTGACCAGCCTCCAAGCTTGGGTAGAAGCGAGGGCGGTGGGGTTGAAGACCCCAGGGGACGGGCTAGGCCTGTGTCCCCGAACGGACAAAACGTTCCAGAGGGGGAAAATGATGAGGATGACCGCATGAGCAGTGTTTCTCACCAATCATCCCCCGGGGGGCAAGTGTGGTTTCTCAACACTCGAGTGTGTCAGTAAGGACAGGGGCTAGTACAGTATCATGCAGGTCCCAGGCCACAGCAAAGTCTCTAAGTGGCCCAGTAATTGTTCCTGCTGGTAATGAGGTAGCAGCTAGGAAGCTCCTGCTCAAGGAAAGGAGACTAGCGCTAGAGGAACAGAAACAGCGTACAAGGTCACCATAAAGCAGGACATAGAGCAAGCCCTCGCAGGACAAGGCTGCGGCGTTGAGCGAGGGAAGTGCGCAGGAGACGCCGCCCGCCTATATGTAGCATGCTTTGCTACATCCACGCTTCCGTGCCTATAGGAACCGAGGGACGGACCCTCTGCGGAAAAGCCCTCACAGGATAAGGCCACGGTGTTAAGCGATGCAGGTGCACAGGAGACGCTGCCCGACTATATGTAGCACGCTTCTCTACATCCACGCTTCCGTGCCTATAAGAACCGACGTACGGACCCTGTGCGGCAAAGCCCTCGCAGGACAAGGCTGCAGTGTTGAGTGACGCAGGTGCGCAGGAGAAGCTGTACGACTTTAAATAGCACGCTTCACTACGTCCATGCGTCCGTGCCTATAAGAACCGAGGTACGGTCCCTCTGCTGTAAAGCCCTCGCAGGACAAGGCCGCGTTGTTGAGCGACGCAGGTGTGCAGGAGACACTGCCCAACTATACATAGCACACTTTGCTATGTCCACGCCTCCGTGCCTATAAGAACCGAGGGACGGACCCTCTGCGGCAAAGCCCTCGCAGGATAAGGCCGTGGTGTTGAGCGACGTAGGTGTGCAGGAGACGCTGCTGGACTATACATAGCACGCTTTTCTACATCTGAGGTTCCCTGCCTAAGAACCAAGGTACAGACACTCTGCAGCAAATCCCTTGCAGGACAAGGCCGCTGTGTTGAGCGACGCAGGTGTGCAGGAAGCGATGCACGACTATACGTAGTACGCTTCACTACGTCCATGCTTCCGTGCCTATAAGAACTGAGGTAAACCCCTCTGCGGCAAAGCCCTCGCAGGACAAGGCTGCCGTGTTGAGCGACGCAGATGTGCAGGACACGCTGCCCGACTATACGTAGCACGCTTTGCTACGTCCACACTTCCGTGCCTATAAGAACCAAGGTACAGACCCTCTGCGGCAAAGCCCTTGTAGGACAAGGCCACAGTGTTGAGCGACGCAGGTGCGCAGGAGAAACTGCTCTACTATATGTAGCACGCTTCACTACGTCCACGCTTCCGTGCCTATAAGAACTGAGGTAGGGACCCTCCGTGGCAAAGCCCTCGCAGGACGCAGTGTTGAGCAATGCAGTGTTTGGTGGCGTTGGGGTAGGGTGTAGACAGAGAGTGAGGATGACCTAATCCTCCTGTCTGGGGATGCCAGGTAAGAAGGTGCCGGGAGATTTAGCTTTCTACACTACACGCAACCCCTCTGACGTGGTGCCCCTTCTCTCTCTTGCACATGCATTGTTTTCCCCCGTGACTCATCCTCGCACCCGCCTACTCCACCTCTGCCCTGCTTACTTGTGCTCCCTCACATCCTAGGCCGCGTCCGCTCCCTCGCATCTTAGGCTTCGCGCACTACCTCACATCTTAGGCCGCGTGTGCTCCTTCGCAACTCTAGTCTGCGTGTGCTCCCTCGCTTCCGATGCCGCATGCGCTACCTCGCATTTTAGGCCGTGTGCGCTCCCTCGCATATTAGGCCGCGTGCGCTCTCTCTCTCTCTACTCGGCTGCATGCACTCATCCTTCTCCTAACCGCTGCGCTCCCCGCATTCAGGGCGTGCCCTCTCCCTCCCCCCTTTCTTAGCTCCCACCCCTGACCTATTGTGTACGGTTCTTGATGTTTAGCTTTCCACGGTTGTTGGCTAACATTGCATTGCCTGCATCCCTGCTGTGTTCATTCTTTACTTCTAGGTTCATTTTTTGATTCTCCACGGTTGATTGCTCACTTTGTACTGCCTGCATTCCTGCTGTGTTCATTCTTTACTTCTAGGTTCCTTTGGCAATTGACTTTTGTCTATATATTGTATCTGATTTTCTGTTATTGTTCTGTCCTCTGTGTGCCCCTCCTCTGTCCGTGTCCCCCCTGTGATGCTGGAAATGCATCGGAGGGACAGGGCCTCCATATCCTTGTCCTTTACTGCTTTTTATCGTGTGTTCTGTCGTGTTTTCCGCGCAGGAGTTCATGTGGGACTCCTTGCGGTGCAGCTCTCTCTTTTGGTTTGGTGAACAGACCCATGGGATACCCTTATGGCACCCATGGGTAGGGGTACAACCCTGTGTCCCTATTGTATGTCTTTGGGCACCTGTGTGTGACCCACAGAGCAGGGTACGGGCTGGTGGCAGCTCCGTGCTGAATTGACTGGTGCCCTGAGCGTCCTCCATTTTGGGATGTCCAGGCCCCGTCATCTGAATCTGTAGATACCTGATGGAGACAAATGGCCCCCATGGCCTCTTGCCTTCCATCGCCTGTTACCTTGATCTTCCCGAAGTCCCGGGAATCCCTGACTCTGTCCCTTCCCCCTGACTGGCTGTTGGGTGGAAGTTCCATATATGGTAGTGTGGGGAAGTGCTGACCAGACTGGCTGGAGCCTTCTCAACGACAGTATGTTGTGGGTACGCCTGTGGGTGGGACCTGGGTGAATGGAGTGTGTGACGAATACACATTCTATGCTGTGGGTGTCTAGTATCTGGTTGTTGACACAATGGGCCTCATTACACGGAAGGCGGTAAGAGTTAACGGTCACGGTAATGGTACCGGTGACCATTAAACCTTACCACCTTACTACGAGGTCCCTTTGGGGGTAGGTACTTTAACGCCTGCTGTTTAGCAGGCGTTAAAAGCCAACCCGCAAAGGGACCAGGGTGCTAATTACGGTACCGCAATTTGTGGCACCGTAATTAGCGCCTTCCCCATTCCCATAGAGCCCTATGGGGCAAAAATGGGATTGGGGAAGGGCAATGGGGGAAGGGGAAATTACCACCCCGCCAAACTAAGAATAGGGCGGTAATTCCCCTTTCCACCAAGGCGGTGCCGGTATTTTACCGGCATGGACCAAGGTGCTAATAGCACCTTGGTCCTCCGCCTACCATGTAATGAGGCCCAATGACTGAGACAGCCCTGCCCGAAACCGGTATGAATGCAGTGTGGAGTATTGAATGGCTGGGTACTTGTCCCAATACACATAACTTGTTGTGAGTGTCTGGAGAGAAGTGAATGGCCTGAATGCACCGTGTACCTGATTGACTGCCTGCCTGCCTGGCTGAATGCCCTTAGTCGTGATTGGATGCTTGAGTATGACCCTTCGGAATTAATGGGAGATCAACAGTATATCTGGGGACCTCTCACTGCTAGGAATCGTGTTCAGAAGCTGAAGTCCACTACGACAAGTAACTGGAGTAACTGAAGCTTGACCTTGGAAGCCCTGCTGGACGAGAAGAATTGCTGTTGCTCTCCTTCACAATCTGAAAGCTGCTGTGTCTACAAGGACTGACCCAGAGAGGACCTGGTAAGGCGCCCTCTTCCCGAGCTACGAAGGACCATCGTGCACCAGCATACCTTTGCCAAAGCTCCCTGGTAGACAGACCTTCGACAGGCTGCCGACCCGATACGGGGACTGCTGTGGAACTTCAAAGAGAAGCGCCCGGACGGACTGTTGTACGCCACTGTTGACGATCGCAGTCGCCGACTGGAGCCGCCGTGCTCCCATTTTGCCTAAGAACTTAATTGATCCAAGGACGCTCTCGTCCGCATCGTCGCTGCTGTATCCCGCTGAAGAAGGCCTGACCATCGACGCGCCGAGGAAAATCCACTGGTGGGTTTCCCGCCACCCAAAGACCACAGAGACGCCGACGACTCGATGCCCTTGCTGGGCCACAGTTCTTCAAACTCTTTGCGGTCCAGAACTATCGACACCGAGGTGCCCCGCATGCCTCTTCCTTGCAGTACGTTTACGCTTCCCTGTCAACGAGCACTGCTAGGAACAACGCGGCCACTTCCACATCGTAGCTCGACCTGTTCTCCGTCAGACGTTCGACGACCCGTGACTCCTGCCTGAAAGGGAGGACACTCAAGAAGGGCCGTCGATTCCCCGACGAGGAACGCTACAACGCCAAGGTACTGTGGGGTTGCAGAACTATTGGATAGTCTAGTGTGAACAATATATGGACTGGGCTTGTGATACATCTTTGCTTTACAGGTTGTCCAGGTGGGGGGATCTCCACACATAACTGTGTCTAGTTAAACGGAACCAGTATTCTGCCAATTGCTCAACCATCTTGCTTTCCTTCCTCTCTCTACTGCTGGTTTCCTCTTTATTTTGATCTGTGTGTCATTCTGACCGTATGCACTTTAATGAGATCTGATAACGTTAGTGGTACCACTTTAGAACTGTATATATTAACTATTGTTAATTTTCGGAGTACAAAGTGAGTTATCGTGATATTGTATATACCTTTGATTATTAATTATATAAAGACTGTGTTGTAACCGATACAGTGTGTGGACATTCCTTTGTGGGTGATTGGGGACTACACTGTACTTAAGAACCAGCCTGCATCACCTCCCGAGAAGCTAGGCCTTGATTGCTCAACGACAGCTACCGCATAGAGAATCTTGGCAGGAGTCCTCTGTGCCTCTCCTCTCCCAGATAGAGAGCGGAAGTACAGATGCCCCGACCAGTGGTTTCTTTACACCCCCACCCTAGCGTTTCCCCCTGCCTGTCTTCCAACGCTACCCACCTACCCCCCTACCTCTCCCTTCCCCCCCCACTCTTCCTTTCTGCACCTTCTTTGGTGCTCTCTGTCTCACCTACCTTCTCTAACTACTTTTATTTCGACTATCCTATCCTTCTCACTAAGCCTGGCAGGAGGAAGTTTAAAAGGGACATCCTGGTCTCCAACCCAGGCCTCCCTTACGTCACCTATCCCCACTGATTTTCTGCCATCAGCTCCATTATCCTGTCCCGCCTAGACTACGCAAATTGCCTCTACCTAACCGCTCCAGCGTTTCAACTAAGGAAACTACAAAGAATACAAAACGCGCCAGCACACCTGCTCATTAACCTACCCCACAGAGAATACATCAGCCCACACTAAAAGTCCTCCATTGGCTCCTGATTGGTCGACGCACTTCATCACTCACCACGCCAACCACAACACCGGCCGGGATGCCTTCAGGACAAAATCCTCCCCTACTTGCCCTCAAGGAATCTCAGATCTCGCACAGCATATCGCCTAGTGGTCCCACCCAATAACTCCTGCAGGCTGTGCAGATCCTCGTACTTTGTCCAAGCGGCAATTATCTGGAACTCCCTAAACCTACACATTTGCAACACTGAATTGCCTGGAATTCAGAAAGGCCCTAAAAACCTGGCTCTTCCCAACTCCCCCTAAACTCCTCCCCCTCTCTAAACTACACTGATGAACCCAATACACCAATCACAGAATTGATGCCAGCAGCATTTGCAGAGGCTCACCTAGACAAACTGTCACCCCATGCACAACAACACTCCCACCTGATAAATACTGCAAAACGACAACACGAACAACGACAGCATTAGCATTGGCTCTCCTGACAAACTATCGCCCCATGTGCAACAACACCCCCACTGGTCAAATACACCATGGAAGCCAGGAATAAACCTCCCCCACCCTCGCCGCTCAGACTGTCACACCAGAGAGACCATGAATAATGAAACCATGCCGTCCACACTGGACCAAGGACGCTGCAGCCGAACTACATCAAAGCATACTGTACATATACCTTTTAAGTATGCCTGTAAACACATGCAGCAGGCACAGCCAAACATCCATGCACCTGTAGAATGCAGCTATGGCTATGCCCATCCGGTCTAGCAGCGCACATAGGCGTCCACACTGAAACACCTGACGTACCTCAACATCTCTGCCACTAGCATACAGCGACTACCAATGAAAAGGACATTTGGTATAGCTGGCCACACATCAAATCTTCAACAATAGCAGTCTATCGCATACCACCAACAGCACCCACCCACATGCCTGACCTTTGGGTTGCTTAGTGGAGCCTAGCCAGCCACCAGCCAAGTCCTAAGCCGGCGAAAATGCACACACGCAACTCTTAATCTAAAACTCTTAGAACCTCTACCACATTGACTATGGTCACCAAGGGCATTCCAACCACAAAGCGCATTGAGGCCATACAAATGGGGAAAGAGCGTTATATAAATAACTGAATACAATACAATACAATACCTACACCAGTGCTTCCTCCAGACAGACCCATACCAAAATCCTCTTTGTCGCTCCCAGGACATCCCGTATGGTCTCTGTTCTCTCTCCTTTTTCCTTTTCACCCATTAATGGTGGCACCCGATGGGAGGCCCTCCTGGCCCCCTCCACTCCTCCAAGACCATCATTAATGTCTACCTAAACGGCACTGTCTTGGTCCAAGGCCCTCAGGCCAACCTCCTCCTTTTTCATAGACACTTCCCGTGCCTTATCAACTTCCTTTCTTCTCCTGCTGTCCCTCGTTGCCTTCTCGGAGCCTTCTCTGGCTCCTCTGCCGCCTCCATCCTCCACCACCTTTGCGGCTGTCTAATGCTGCTTCTCCGGCCACCCTGTTGCCTCCTTCGTCCGCCACCCCTCTGGCAAAAACCTCCTTCTACTTGACTACCTTGCCTTCTCCTTCCTCCTCTGTCCATCCTCGGGCACCAGTAAAACCTCTGCAGGGCGTACCTCTGACCTGTACCATTCCACCGAAGTCCTTCAAAGGGGGAAACCTGCTCCACATTGCTACTCTCAACTCTCACTCAGCTGTCAAACACTCCTCTGACATCTGCCGTCTCCTGGAAGAACTCGATTTGGATGTACTCGGTATGATCGAAACGTGGTTCTCGGCCAGTTCTGTCACAAGCTTTGACACTCTGCTTCCTGATGGCTACAAATCCTCTCCGAACCCAGAACGAACCGTCCCGATGAGGGTGTAGCCTTGATGTTCCCGGAGTGGATCCCTACTTCTACCATTCCTTTGCAGGGCTACTCCTCCTTTAAATGCCTGGTCTGTAGGCTCTCTATCTCTCTTGGCCTTTCTCTCACTGTAGCCACTATCTACATGCCGCCCTGCCAGGTCGCCTCCTTCCTTCCAGAAGCATCAAGAACCATCAAGGACCTTTTCTCCTAAAAGTGTCTGGCCTTCAAAACCTGATGCAAACAAACAAAAAAAAGAAGTTCTGTTCCAAATGTACATTGGGTGATGGCTTCCCCCTCTTCCGGGGCAAACCCCTCTCGAATATTGGCCTCCCTTCGTCGGGTTCACTCTGGCTTTTGCAAAGGTATTTTTCTTCTTGGCATTTCACAAATCTTAATGTCTTTTTAAACAGTTCTACATGGATATCCCTCTGCCGTGTTAACTTTTGTCAACACACTGTTTCTTGGGACATTAGACTTCACCCCTCTTTATGGCCATCGCTCCCTCAGGTTCATTCTTGCCATTTCACAATTCCTTTCTCTTGCTGTGGGATTTACGTCCCTTGCGTTTCTCAATGGTTTTAAGATCAAAGACTTTCGACTGTACAGTAATTTTGCTAGACCCTTGTATGACCACTTTGACCTATCCTGGCGGCTCTCCTACAGCCTTCTAATATCAGTATTTTCCTTCAAACATAGGATCAACCAGACTCTCTCGAGGGAGCACCCACGTGGTGCCAGACCTCTCTGCAGCTGGTCTTTCCTAAATTGTTTCTAGTTCTTTGAACTGTCCTCAATGTGCCTCTTTGCGTCTTTCATTCAACACGGTTCGGTTTCTTTATCGGTTCTCCCCTCGACTCACCGGCTGTGATGAACCGCTTGGTTTTCTTTGTATTGGGAGTCAAGGCTGGTACCACGGTAGCCGGTGTCTCCTTCTGTCCTGCTTATCAGCGTAGGCACGCTCTGTGCACTGTTGACATCTGCTGCAACACACTTGGGCTATTGTTCGCGGTGTTACGGTTCCTTCCATGGAGCTTTCACGGTCCTGGCTGGGAAAGAGCAAGGTTGCTTCTCTCCTTGTCGCCCCCTCGATACGCGCCGTCTTTCTCCTCCTCTTGAACTGCCGTACTGAGTTAGCTCTCTCGTTGTGCGGTCTGCCTTGCTAGTACTGTGCTCTCATGCTCTACCTTTTATTCCCTGTGGGGAAATGAAAGGGCTGTCCAGTGTATGTGATTCTGGTCAATTACATGACTCTGCCTGACCCTTGTATTGGGACATGTCAGGTAAATGGCTTTGGTGTTAGTCTGTTGTCTTTTGGGGTGTGCAAAAGTATTCGTGCAGAAAAAGGGGGGTAGTGTTTCTGAATGCTCTGTGCCCTCTTCCTGCTCCTAACTCTGAGGCTAAGAACCTTAGGGTCATCTTCGACACCACCCTCTCCTTCGCTCCTCACATCTCTGATGTCTATAAGGAGTCAAAAAATCAGCTGCACCTCCTCAGAGGTATTCTTCCTTTCCTCACTTTCCCCCAGAAGGTCACTGTCTCTAGAGTTCAGGTCCTTTCTAGGCTCGACTACTGCAACAGCCTCTTTCTAAATCTTCCTACTTCTACTCTCCGTCCTCTATACCTTATCCAGAACAGGACTGTGAGACTGGTACTTGGCCTCAAGCCCAAGTATCATATCTTCCCAGCTCTGAAATCCCTTCATTGGCTCCCAGTGGCAGCAAGGATCAAGTTCAAGACCCTCTGCATCGTCCACAAGGCGTTCAGGGACCTGGGACCACACTACCTCCAACTCTCTCTTCTAAAACATCTGGCTTCTCGAGCTCTCCACTCATCCACCTCCAACTCTCTGAGAGACAGTCGCTTTCCCAAGCAAAGAGTTGGGGGCAGATCTCTATCTTCAGCTGGTGCCTCCCTCTAGAACAGCCTCCCTGCCTCTCTCAAACTTGAGCAGAACCACCACCAGTTCCAGAAGCAACTCAAGACCTTCCCCTTCTCTTCCGCTTTCTCTCTTCCTCTCCCCTGCTGATGTTCCAACTGCTCAACGCACTGGTCACCTGGCCACCCTCTGAACTTTGGCCCAAGGTCCTGCATGTCCATTTGCACCTTGCACTGGCTCTTGGCTCCCCCAGCAAAGTGGCCTATATCTGCAACCATGCAGGCCCCTCTCTCTGCACTTATGAGACACCTATTGGCTGCAATTTATGTTTACCTGCACTCAGCCACCTGCTGGCTGCACTTTTGAGTTACCTGCACTTCTCTCCCCTACCCCTGGGCCTGTTTGCACCTTTGAAGAAGACATCACTCTTCTCCTCCCGAATAACACTAAGCCTGGCTCACCAATTATCCTACTTGGGGACCTCAACCTTGGCTTCCAAGATGTTAAAGACACTAAGGCCTCTACCCTTGCTAGCTATATCACTGAGCTAGCCTTCATACACTGGATCTCAGAACCCACCGACAACAAAGGTAGAACACTAGACTGGCTAGCAGACCGCAACTGCAACATCAACATCCTATCTAATTCACCTTGCGCCTGGACAGACCACCACTTGATATCATTCACCATAAAGGATGAAGGCATGCAGAACAAAACCTGCAACCTCGCCGCCCCTACTCAAACAAGGAATTCTCGCAATACAACAGTGGAAAAGCTGCTTCCATTACTACAACCACTCATCAATACCTCAAACACTAAACATTCAGAACCCACGGTCCTAGTGGACCTGTTTAACCACACCATACTAAACGCCATAAACACAATTGCCCCCCTCAAATTACGCAAAGCCAAATTATTGATAGAGCAGCCAATCTACAGATTCAAGAGCACTTAGAAACTAACAACCTCCTTGGTGCAGACAATCTGGCTTCAGGCCAAGACATGGTACCGAAATGGCCTTAATTGACTTAAAGACTCAAATTGAGGAGCTAAAAGACAAAGGGAAACTTGCCTTACTCCTACTACTCGAGCTGTCAGCTGCATTTGACTTAGTAGACCACAAATTCCTCTGCTCGCACCCGACATCAGCAGCTCCCTTTTCTGATAAAGCCACTACATGGATCCGGTCCTTCCTTGATAATAGATCAATGACAGTTTTTTTCACCATTAGCCTCGGCTGAGCCGGCACCAGTCATGTGCGGTGTTCCCCATGTCTCCCACACTATACAATGTATTTACAAAGCCCCTGTTCGATGACCTGGACTATCTGGGTGTCACCTGCACCAACTATGCAGATGACACCCAGATATTCATACCTGTCTCCGGAGACTACGATTTTGACGCTAAAGTACTTAACGACATTTATAGTGTCATTCAGGCCTGGATGGTAAACATGGACTTTGTCTCAATGAAGAGAAGACAGAGCTTCTCCTCCGAGGCTCCAAACTGAAACTCAACAAACTAGACAAACAATTTGATGCTTTTAATATTGACGGCAACTCTATTAAAGTTTCTAAAGATGTAAAAACTCTTGGCATTTACATCAACTCATCTCTAAACAGGTTAATGAATCGGCCCCCTCTTCAGCATACACCTATAAGTTTATCACGGCCTGCAGACCGTACCTCTCTACACCTAACTTTATCTCTATAGCTAGAGCTTTAGTACTCTCCAAGATAGACTACTGTAACACACTCTAACTTGGAACCAGTCAACAGAACTTGAAAAGATTGCAAGTTCTGCAAAATAATGCCATCAGGACAGCTCAGAATATTCCCAGCGCTCAACACATCTCTGATGTAAGACGCAACCTGAACTGGCTTTCGGTTAAGAAAAGCATCTCTTTCAAAACCCTCTTACTTACCCACAAATGTCTCGCTAACCTAGCACCAAGCTATCTAACCAGAAACTTCACACGCAATACTTCAGACCGCCCCATGAGGTTGGCGGAGGCACATTGCCTCAAAATCCCTAGTTTCAAGCTGCAAGAGGCAGGAGGTAGTACCTTCCCTGTCTTAGCAGCTAAATTATGGAACACCTTACCCTTACCACTAAGAACTGAACATACCTACCATTCATTCAGGAGAAACACCAAAACCTGGCTTCTGGCCCAAGAATCATAGTTACCATTATGCCCTACAACCTTAACTGCTGGCAGACTTACAAACTGTGTGATATGTAAGAAACACACTCATCTTGTAATCTATTCCTGTAAAACCTTGTAAATTATATCTTAGTCAAATGTATGTTTGTAAATTGTGTAAGACATAGTGCAGGCTTATGAAGTGGGGGAGTTTATTTTTTACTGGTTTGATGTGCTCGAGCTGGCTTTCCAGCTAAAGGAGGTGGATGTGGTACTGCGGGGTGCAGCCCTAATGAGTCGCTTACCGACACCAGGTATTGATGCAATTCTTTAGTTAACTCCTGAGGCAAGGCCCATTTATGAGAGCATGAAGGCAGCGCTCCTCAAGAAGTTCTGTAAAACCCCAGGATAGTATTTCAAGAGCTTCAGAGAGCTCAGAAAGAAAAGTGGGCAGACATTTGCAGTGTTCACACACTTGTCATTGGAATATCCGAGCAGGTGGGTGGCTGGTAACAAAGTTGACACATCTAAAGGGATGTACAATTTGATTGCATGTGAGCATGTATTGAAATGTTGTGACATTGACCTACACCAGCATCTTGTGGACAAGACTATCACAGACCCTAGAGCGCTTGCAAAGGCTGCTTACAGGTTTGTAAGTACTCAAGTCCAGAAAAGGTTTCAGGAGAGCACACCCAAACTGGAGGAGAAGTCGGCAGACGAAAAATTAAACAAGGATGGAAGGACAACGTTCCAACCCAAACCTATTCGAAGTCAGGTACCCAAAAGAAATAAGGGGAATCCCCAAACTCGAGGTCAGCCGTGCACACCGAAAAGAAGAGCAAAGGCACCCCTAACACTGGAACACCTGCGTTCTCACCATCCAAAGGTTGTTTCGTGTTTAAGGAGCTGGGCTATAGGAGAGGGGATCCTGCTTGAAAGGGCTTACCCAAGCAAGCCATAGTGGATGTTGGGCTTGTTGAAGAGGCCATCATTAGTGTGCCTCTTAGAGGAGAACTTCCCACTAGGCCAGGGAGTGGCCGAATGTGGATTGGTTACACTGAGTGGGAACGGTACAGGGTCTCCAGAAGAGACCCGAGTTCCCAATAATAATCATCTCTATCTAGAACATGTCTATATCAATGGACACAAAACTCTTGCGGTATGAGAAACCTCGGCTTGCGTCACTACTGTCACCCTGCGGTGGGTACAGCCAGGCCAGTATATTGATGGGCCTGATTTGTGCGTCTGTGGGTTTGACAGAAAGAGCAAGTGCCCCTTGGCGATAGTACAGTTCAGCTGGAGAGGTGAAACAACCCAGCGCTGTGTAGCGGTGAAAGACTCCATCCCTGTCCCATGTCTGTTGGGTAATGATTTTCCTGATAACGAAATAGTCGCACCAGCTACCCAATCAATGGCCAAAGTGAGCACCAGACTGAACATTCTGAGAGCCTAAGGGCCTGGAGGGCTTCCAGAGGGCTTGTTGGAAGGACAGACATGGCTGGTAGCCGCCAGTCCAGTTCCAGACTACTGAGTCACCTACTCCTGCGGGAGAGGAATTAGTAACCACTGAGGACACTACTTTGGTACCAGGGAACTCAGTGACTTCAGAGGTGCCTGGCGCAGCGCAGGAACCTTAGGGGGAGGACCAGGTGGGTGCAGATCTGAAGGGCCTGCCCAAGTTGGATGTGTTTGTATCAGCTGGGGGCCCAGCCCAGAAAGAGTGTCCCACTCTGGCGGATCTGTGGAAGCAAGCAGAGGAGCAGGCCAAGGGCGTACTGGGAGGATGGACTCCTGTAAAGTGAGCCAAAAGATTCTGAGGGTGAGGGCACCAGTAGGTTGGCGATTTCCCAATTCCACAGAAAGTTCCTTTTGGATTTGGATTACCAAATGCCTTTGGTGGGTCACTTGGGAGTGACTAAGGCATCAGACCTGTTGTCTGCACACTTTTAATGGCCGCAGTTAGGCGTAAAGGTTAATGAATTTGTCCATTCCTGCCCGACTTGTCAAGCTTCTGGCAAGTCAGGTGGTGCCACAAAGGCCCCCTTAATTCCACTACCCGTGGTTGGGCGACCTTTCGAGAGAATAGACATGGATATTGTGGGTCTTTTGGATCCTCAAACCAGCTCTTGGAACAGATACATCTTGGTGGTGGTAGATACCCTGAGGCTGTCCCTCTGAGGAGCATCAAAGTCCCTGTGGTTGCTAAGGCACGAAATGGGATATTCTCCCGTGTTGGATTCCCCAAGGAAGTCGTTTCTGACAGGGGATCAAACTTCATATCTGCGTTTAGGAAGGCCATGTGGGAAGAGTGTGGAGTCACCTACAGGTTCTCTGCATCCTTCCATCCATAAACAAATGGGCTTGTTGAGCGGTCCAACAAGATCCTGAAAGGCATGATAGGTGGCTTGGAAGAGCCCCTGAGGGAAACACTGAATATTTTCCTGCCATGCCTTCTGTTCACCTGCAGGTAGGTGCCACAGAACGGTGTGGGGCATAGCCCCTTCGAGCTTCTGTTTGGACACCCTGTACGAGGTCCCTTCAGTCTACTGAAAGAGGGATGGGAAAGTAAAACCCTCATCATCTACACAAGATGTGGTGGACTATGTACAACAATGATCCCATACACAAGAAGTGGTGGACTATGTACTCGGCCTTCGGTCTAGAATGGCAAAGTACATGAAACAGTCGACAAAGAACATAAAGGCCAGTCAGAAGCTGAGGAATCACTGGAACGAACAGCAGGCCACAGTGACAATCTATTCTCTGAGCCAGTGGGTGTGGATTATGTAGCTCGTCAAACCCAGTGCCCTTCAGGACAAGTGGACTGGGCCTTACTGTGTGCTGGATAAGGTCAGTGAGGTGAATTATCTCATTGACGTGATGTGCAGGGTCTTTGACGTCAACCAGCTAAAACCCCATTGTAGTCGGGAAGACTTGGTCATGGCATTAGTGACTGATGGAGAGACTGAGGAGGAGACCAAAACCTCCCAGACCGTTTGCACACTGAAGCCACAGATGGGTCAGTTGAATGTGTCAACCTTGCCATGGACCTGTCAGAACAGCAACTGGGAGACTGTCGCTGTTTACTGGGACCTTTTTCCCGTCTGTTTTCTCTGACTCCAGGTCACGCAGATTAGTGCACCCACGATGTGGACACTGGAGACAGTAAGTCAGTGAAGAGTAGAATTCACCGGATGTCCGATAAGGTCAGGGATACCATCAAGGAGGGCATTTCCTAGATGTTGTCCCCAGGAGTGATAGAGCGATTCCACAGCCCCTGGCATAGCCCAGTAGTACTGGTCCCTAAAAAGGCCAGTGTTGGGAAGACTGAAGTTCGCTTTTGTGTGGACTATAGGGGGCTCATGTCACAAAGACAAATGCCCCCCCATTCCTCAGGCAGATGAGCTCATTGACAAGCTCAGTGCTGCCAAGTGCATGAGTACCTTTGACCTCACAGTGGGGTATTGGCAGGTCAGCTTGACGGATGGAGCAAGAGGTCAGCATTCTCATCCCCGGAAAGAGATTATCAGTTCACTGTGATGCCCTTCGGATTGAAGAATGTTGGTGCCGCATTTCAGCAGATGGTTAACCGGGTTTTGTCTGCTCTGGAAAATTTCAGTGTCACCTATTTAGACGACATTGCTGTGTTCAGCCACACCTGGTAGGATCACTTATCCTACCTGAAACAAGTGTTTCAGGTGCTGCAGAATACAGGTCTGATTATCGAGGCCTCAAAGTGCCAGATAGTGCAGGGTATCATCACTTACCTAGGCTGGTTGGTAGAGGTGCGAAACAACCTCTTGAAGCAAAGGATCAAGCTGTGAAGGATTGGGAAATCCCCACCACAAAGACGCAGGTGAGAGCCTTTTTAGGTCTCACTGGGTACTACTGGTCGTTCATCAGAGGGTATAGGGTCATTGACATACCCCTGAATGATGTAACTTCCAAGAAGATTGCGAAGAAGGTAACTTGGATCCCCGCCTTTCAAACTTTCTTTCAGGATTTAAAGGATGGAGTGTGCAGGGCCCTACTTCTGAAAGTGCCAGACTATGGTCAGGAGTTCATTATCCAGATAGACGCCTGTGATTTTGGGACTGGAGCAGTGTTAGCACAGCTGAACTCTGAAGGGGTAGAGCAACCTGTCGCCTACATAAGCAGACGGTTGTCAACAAGGGAAAGGAGCTGGACTGTCATAGAAAAAGAGGCTTACGCGGTTGTGTGGGCCATAGAGAAGCTGAAACCCTACATCTTTGGATCTCACTTTATGATCCAGACAAACCACCAGACTCTGCAATGGTTAATGGCCATACAAGGCGAGAACCCTAAGCTTTTACGTTAGGCGATATCCCTACAGGGATTAGATATGGACATCCAGAACAAGCCAGGCTCCCAGCACGGAAATGCCGATGGCCTCAGGCGGTACTTTCTACTTGATGACGAACCAGACCCTCAGTAGGGTGGTGGTCCATATGTTGAGGCTGGGGGTCTTGTGAGGAATTCGACCATCCACATGGGAAGTGTGTGCTCGCCTGGGCTTTTTTTGAAGATTTGTAATGAAAATAAATGATGGGAGATGAACCTCAGAAAATGTGTGGGTCTAATTTGCACACATTTTCTTCTGCTCACCACAAAACGACCACATAGTCATGTGTACCCTGGTGGGACACAGGCTAAAAGCGCTGTCCTCCCTGTCACGTTTAGCTGGAATGTGACAGCCACGGGTACATCAAAGCATCTCAGCAAGGTGGAAGGCAAAACCTTCCTCTGGCCATGGCCAGCCTAATTAAAATTTCAAAGGCTCCATGGATCCACCCTGTTCTATTGTAGTTCTGTGTGGTGGCAGCGCATACTGATGAGAGTTAATTGAAGTAGGCCTGCGAAGGGGCCTGTTCACAGAACTAACAAAGGGCAGGAAACACCAACACCTCTTTGATATGCAATGTGTCAGCTTGAATGCTAGCTCCCACCCCTCTGTATGAATGGCAGTGAATGTCATGTCTGGGACAACTGTTTACACTAGGCAACCCCTGCAGGGAACCCCCTTTCAGAGGGAAGAAGTATGTGATTTGATGGAGACAAAAAGTCTGTTCTCGCCACAAACTTCAAGAGAGACCTGTGCTTTGATCAGGAGTCATAGAGAGCTCAATTAACCGGAGAGACACTTTGATCCACAACAGACAGGAAGATGGGTGGGACTTAGTAGTAAATGTTGTCATCCCTTACCTCTCCTGTTAGAAAGCACTCTTGTTAACACCTCACACATGACAGAAGATTGTTGGTGGGGACCCAGGATTGGCTCATTAAGCTAGGCCTAGCCTGCACCAATAACTGCAGCCCATTTGGCTTTAAAAGAGGGCTGATCCCCTCTTTTGGAAGATCATCCAATCACTTTGAATGGAGTAAGAAGATCATTATCTCCTTTCCTCCTATTTGGGGCTCCTGGGCCCTGTAACTGAGCCACGCCCTGCACTGCCAGCCTCCTTCACTGTCATTCAACCAATGAAGCGAGTGCGAGTTGCTGCTTTTGCCTCCACCTTCTTTGTGCTCCTGACTCTCCCTCTCCTTGCTAATCTGCATCTTGCCATCTCCAACATTCTCGCTATCCTTTCCCCTTCCATAAAGATCCGTCTAAAACCTGCCACCAAGAACAACATCTAGTATGACTCTGATCTAGCACCTCTGAAACGGAAGTGCAGAGTTCCTGAACTGACGTGACAGACCTTGGGCTCATCCTCTGACAAACTAGCCTGCCGCCTGCTCCAAAGGCAATAGCGCTTCTCTATCAACTCCATAAAGTGGACCCACATCCAAGCCTGCATAACTGGAGTCTCTAACACGGCTCAAATGTTTCAGAATCTGCAAGGAACTTGCCAATCCACTTGCAGTCTCCACCTGTCTCCTTCCTTCCCAAGCTCTCAGTAATGCCTTAGCCTACCACTTCACTCCCAAAACTCAGGACATCCTGTACTCACTTTCCTCCACCCCATCTCGACTTCCACTCCTACTCCCCTGCTTCTCTTGGCCCCCCCTCCACCCACCCCTCTCACTCTTCTCCCTCCTGCCCATAACACCGGACAAGTTCTCTAAAGTGGTCTGCTCTATGAAGGCCTTCTCAAACAGATACTCTCCTGCTCCTCCAGAACCATTAAGGACAACATCTCCTCTCTTGCCCCGGCCCTTGTAGACTTCTGTAACCACTCCTTCGACTCTGGCTGTTTCCCTCTATCCCTCAAGCACTCCCTTCTGCACCCTCTCTTAGAAATCCGTCTGCTGACCCCTCATGCTCGGCTAACTATCGCCATATCTCTATCACTCCCTTCCTGGATAAACTCTTGGAAAAGTTGATCCTCCACACTTATCTCGTTGGCTGCCTTCATAACCACCAATCTGGATTCCGGCCATCCAGAGGCACGGAAACTGCCCTTCAAAACACCAGTGAAACCATGCTCACAAACCTCAACACCAACTCTCCTGCTTTTCTCATTCTCCTCGATCTCTCCTCAGCCTTTGACACAGTCAACCATTCTGTAAAGCGACTCTGCGGCACCCTCGGCATCACTGGCCGGGCACTGGACTGGTTAACCTCTTTCCTCACTAACCGCACTCCCCAGCTGCAATTAGGCCATTTTGCCTCATCCACCACCCTCTCTACCTGTGGTGTCCCCCAGGGCTCTATCCTATCAACCTGGCTCTTCAATATATATCTCATCTGATCTCCTCCTTCTATCCCCATTTCCAGTGCTATGCCGATGACACACAGCTTTCTTTCAAACTTCCCTCTACTTCCCCCTCTTCCTCCTCTCTCATCCCTGACTGCCTGTCCGCCATTCAGGCATGGTGTTCAGCGAACAAACTCTGTCTCAATGCCATTGGGATAGAGATCCTCATCAGGACACCTGGCCCTCTTTTTCTCCTATCATGTGGGCACCCGCTTTGGGCCCTCTTCCCCCACCATCCTTTGAGAGCAAAAGCCTTGGCGTCATCTTCGACTCCACTTTCTCCTTCACCCCTCACATCATGGGCCTTACCAAAAAATCCCACTTCCAGCTCCACCTCCTCAGAGGCATTCTTCCTTTTCTCACCTTCCTTCAGAAGTTCAATGTCTCTAGAGCTCTGGTCCTTTACAGGATGGACTACTGCAAGAGCCTCTTTGTCAATCTCCCTCTCTCCCCTCTTCACCCCTTCCAGATAATCCAGAATACGGCTGCAAGACTTATTATTGTCTTCAAGCCCAGGGACTGCATCTCTCCAGCCCTAAAATCCCTCCACTGGCTCCCAGAAGCTGCAAGGATCAAATTCAAGCCCTCTGCATCATCCACAAGGCCTTCTTGGGCCTGGGACCACGCTATCTTCAACTTTCCCATCCTAAATACTCTCCTGTCAGAGCCCTATGCATCTCTAATTCCAACTTTCTGACTGTCAAACATTTCTCTAAGCAGAGAACGGGGGAAGATCTCTCTCTGAGGCTGGTGCCTCCTTTTGGAACAGCCTCCCAGACCCTCTCTGATTTGAGCCGGACCTCCTCAAGTCCTGTAAACTGCTCAAAACTCTCATTGTCTCTACCTCTTTCCCTCTTCCCCTTCCATGCTAATCTCCCCACTGCCGGTGTGACCGGTGGCATGATCCCCACAGGCCCTTCCTCCCAGTCATTACTAGCACCCCCCGCCACTGCACTACCCAGGGGGCCCCTGCCTGGTGGCTCCACACACCACCCTGAGCGCTGCCTGCACCAGCACTTAGCCTGAGGTGCTCCTCCTGGCTCCCCTTAGCACTTCCCTTGTGGGCCCTCCTCCAGCACTTGTCGAAGCCTCTGCTCCCCTTTCCATCCACCTCCCCTGCACTTCTCATCTATGCACTTGAATGCCACAAGGCCTAGTAGGACCACAACTGTATACATATTATTTCTGCTTGTTTGCTTCTTGCCACTGTAATTTATTTCCCCTGTTCCCTTCCCAATTAGCCTTGTGCCGCTTTGAAACACAATCCTGTTGTATAAAGCGCCTTACAAATTACAATACAATAAATGTAATAAAAAGAAAAGAGGAAGGTGATGGAGGTACAAGGTAGTAATAGCTGCAGTACCCCAGGAGCAACAGGATTAGGTAGCTTTTACTCAATTACATTTCTGGTAGAGAAACAGACCCAGGAAATTCTGACTTAATCACCACTTGAAAAGATTGAACTTGCATATTCCAACATATCATTTCAAGGTGGAATGTCTCCAAATACTCATTGCTCTAATCAGAGAGGAATGAAGGATCTCCAGGATGAATGCTTTCGTATTCCAATCAATCGGGCTGACCCAAAGTTCCTAAGGTTCTCAATTAAGGAGATGCGTGGTAAATTCAGAATCCTTCCATTTGGTCCAAAAAGGCACCCAGAGTCTTCACCAGTGTTGAGGCCGGTAATGGGTCATCTCCACTTAAAAGGAATCCAGACTATTCTGTACCTGGACGACTGGGTGATCCGGGCTGCACCCCAGGCACAATGAAGGAGCATGGCCAGACGTGTGCAACCCTGATGTCTCTGGGGTTCCACCTTGATTTGGGAAAATCACTACTAGAGGCCTCTAGGGACCTCCAGGTAACAGGGGCTAGATTCTGGACTATCAATCGAGGTCCTTATTCCAGAAGACCGTGCAGAGAGACTCCAATCCATGTTGGTTTAAATACTGTCTGCACATGTGGTGTCAGCCGGAGATGTACTTCAGGTCCAGGAAAGACATGATTGCCTGGTTGTTTGTGTTATTCTGGGTCAGATTACAGGTCACTTTCAAATATCCCCCCTCCACAGGTTCTGGAGCCAAGGCATACAAAATGGCAAGGCCCCGGTACCCATCAGTCCAAAATTAGTAGTCGAATTACAGTGATGGCTGGACAGGAAAAATCTGCTGAGGGGGTTTCCATTGTTGGAACACTCTCCAACCATAATTATAACATGTGCTATTTGTGTCTGGGTGGGTGGCAATTTTAAGAGAGTTTGGCAGCATCAGGAAAAATGAATCCCTCTGGAAGCAAACAAATGTTCTAATCGGAGGAACCAGCGCCCATTTTCTGTGCCTTGTTCGTGCTCGCCGCCAAGTTTCGGAACAGAGCAGTGCAAATCAGAATGGTCAATACATTAGTAATGGCTTATGTGAACAGGCAGTTGGGGACACGATCCGGACTCATGAAGCAGCTAGTATACGAACTGGCGACATGGGTGGAGGACAATCTCTGTCCCTCAAAGCTGAACATATCAGGAGTCGGACAATATGAGGGTAACCACTTGAGCACATGAGTTTCCCTAAATGCCATTGGAGTTGGTGCCAGAGAGATTTTTCATCTGATTTGCTCCAAGTTAGGTTTTCCGATAGATGTAGTTTTCCACTCTACAGAAAAACCCAGCTCCCCAAAAGGGTAGATACTATGACATTGCCTAGGAGTAGGAGATGCTCTATCCATTCCTGCCTCGTTTTATACTATGGGTGACCATCAAAATAAGGGACTTAGAGTCTGAGGTTATTCCTCTGGCCACAGTGCGGACGAGGGGGACCTGGTTGTCTCTTTTGGTGGAGTTGCTTGTGGCTCCAATGAGTTACCTTCCAATATCACCATGTCCATTCAAAGATTTCCAGAGAAGAGAAGAGGTCTAACTCCAGAGCTAGATGTAAAGACACTGGGCACTGAACAAATGTGTTCTCTGGTGTGAAAGAAATTCTCACTGGTCAGCTCAGTGTCCCATCCCTGGCATTATGTAATTACCTCAGAAGGGATTTGATAGGGGTTTGGCAATTTTAACTCTGAGCACCCAATGGGCAGTTATCCGTGCACTCAGAGATCCAAAGTCAACTAAACCACTGGTCAGAACAAGGTTACCTCATTGGGTTCTCCTTATGATGCAAAGTCTGAATAGGAGTCTCCATGTGGGCCATTGAAACAATTAAGCTCACGAAAATTATATTTTTAGACATGATTATATATGCCCTTCGAAATCTAGGCATTATTGTGCAGGCCTCCATTTCTTCAAATACAGTTGGAGGAATAGATTCTTCGATGAGACCAGTCATTCTTCCGCAAACTTTTCTCAAAATATCCTCAGATCTAAGACATGTTCTTCCGGCTTTCTTTCCCAATCCAGCCTCTCCATAGGACAGTGACATGCCTTTTAGACAGAATGACAGCTAGCATACAGACATTTACTCTGCATGTGAGCTTTGGTGGCCCAGGGCCAGGTGAAATGCTCCTGCTTCTACCAACAGTCGGTGATTAGACAAACATGGCCTACTCTCCACCTGATGTTTTATTGCCAGGAACTAAACCTGGCAAGGAGAGCATCATGGGTGGCGGCCCAGGAAGTGCCCATCCAGACATTTATAGCGCGGCAACATGGTTTAACCAGAACACATAAGTCATTGTCACTCAACTTGCACAATCTGGCATTAACCTTATTTGATTAACATCAGGGATGTTGAGTCAAATAAATTCAACATTGGGGCTGGATCGTGCAAGCAGCATACTCAGTGGTCTGTTTCATTTCCTGTGGGATCATTTATCTGGTATTTTTGTAATCCTCAAAAGTAAGCACTGGGACACAGAAGACATGGAGGTAAAGATTGAATTACTTACCGGTAATCTTCATTACTCCTAGACCTACTCTTCCTCGCCACAAAACTTACAAACCACGTCAACCACCCTAGGATGAAGTGGTCCATGGTGGCACAATTTGTATTAACTGGGCCATTATAAGTCACTGGGGCAGGTGAAAGGAAACATATAGGGGTTTCTGTCATGGAGATTGGTACCTCAAAAGTAAATAGTGTGATGAAGAGCAGTAGTACTAGGAGTAATGAAGATTACCAGAAAGTAATCAGATCAATAACAGTTTATCATATTAAATGATTCCTAGTGCTTCCATTTGCTTTGCAGATGTTTAAAATGAAGTAATGCGCATGTTGAGAAATGGTTGCAAGCAAAGCTAAACGTGAGTTATCAGTGACTCCAAAGTTCAGCTCATGGCTGAAAAATATTCAGTCACATGAATTTATAGTGACTCTCTGTTATGCAGTGATACACCGAAAACTCATACGCATAAAGCCCCTTTCGCCCGATGCCGAATTCCTTCCCATAGCATTCCAGCTGAGTGCATTCATGTGACATTTGTCTCAAGGCGACCCTCTGCCTCGGTGCTGACAGTCACGGGATCTAATACGAAACATCCGTATGATCGTCCTGACTGCATCTAACGCATTATGAAAGTTCAAAACGTTCACGTATCTCACACGGACTTACTTTTTTCAGTCACAGCGGGAGTACTGCTTCTCCAACCAAAGAACGTTTGTGCTAAATGCAAGGAGCAAACTCAGCAAGAAAAGAGCTGGCGTGCAGTTCATGTCATGTGACTGAACAGGCTACTCTGTCTTAAAGGTGTAGTAGTACTATTTCGTCACTCTTTTTCCTTTGTTAAACTCGTGGTTATCTGTTTGCCAGGATTTTATTATAGGCTGAGCATATATTTCTGGTTGCCCTTTTAGCTGTTTCAGGATAGAGCTTTACCACTCCAACAAACCTTTTGTATGCATAATCCATATTGACTGTGCTATCAATAAGCTTCTTTTTTAAGGATAGTGCTTCTGATTGGTCTGTTGCATCTTGACTTGGTCTCAGATTGGGCCTTTCAATCTTAGTTTGCCAATTTCATTTTTTTGTCATTTGTATCGCGCCTTTTGCCATAATTATGGTCCCAACGTGGGACTGATAAGTCAGAATTCCTATGTCTGACGATTCTAGGAGGATTTGTTAGGACCCCCCAACTGTTAGTGCTTTTCCTTGTGTTTTTTGTATCTCTGATTTCTTTTGGGTGGCTAGGGCACTTCTTCTGAAGTCCCCCTGCCATTATATCCCTTCATACCCTACTGAAGGTATATGGAATTGGGGCACTTCTAAGTTGCCCAGTAACAGAGGTACTTTTCAGGCTCCCCATGTTTGCCATAGGGAGATTATATCGCCCTGGGTGGCTTTTAGAGAGTAGGTGGGCGGCAGTTACACTTTACTTTTGGCATCACCAAGGGTGCAAGCTGTTTTAGCACACTAGTAGTAGTTGGGGCACAAATGAGTTTTTTTAAATTCCTGCTATCAGAACATTTTGTGTTTTAGGGCTTCTTTTCTTCAGGGTGATCAGGAGGTAGGCCCAGAATGCCTGTTCTGACCACTTGGGCTCTTTCGGAGCCCACAATGGCAGCCTCCCCATTGGTTTAGGCCAGTGTAGGTCCCTGGACTATACCTCTCGGTTCCTGGAGAGGGGGTGTTAGGCAAGAATTGATGTTGTTTCTCCTTGGGAGACTAAACAGCCTTGTCCTCTTGGTATTAGGTAACCCACCTATTGGTATAGGTCTGTATGTCTGTACTACACAAGCTGGTAGTGTCACTGAGTAGCCAGACTTATCTCAAGAAGGGTAAATGTGAGTTGTAGTATTGCAATTCCCCAATACAAGTATCCAAATAACACTTACACTCAAGGTTTTCTAGTAAAATAATTATTTCTTTCTTTAACGGTCACTTTTAAATAAGCATTCTTTAAAAAGGGCAATGTGCAACAATAGAAATACACTTCAAAATACTTTCTCCGAATGAAGGCAAACGAAGTAGATACTTTTTAGTGATGCTTCATACACACTTCCTAAACCCTGAGGGGACTTCACTAACTAGACAGTATTGGCATTTATATATCATTTTTGTACTTTGTAAAATTCTGAGGTTGGCAAAAAGTAAAGGTTAGAGAAAGGAAAAAGGTTAACAGGTTCTCAGAGCATGTGAGCACTTTTAAATCTCCCAATGAAGTCTAAATAAAAACATTTCCCAGCAATATTAGTTAAAAACCAATGGATCACCAATGAAGGACAGTAAGAATCAAAGTCAACAGACCAAAAGATCTGCAGGGAGCCAGGACAGCCAAAGCTAATTGGAGCAAAGTCTACGGAACTGAGGCACTTCAAAGATAGCAAAAAGTAATGCACAATGTTACTGAGTTTGTTGTAGAGAATCAATGTTCTGTCACACGTGTGAAAGTTAGAGCTGAAATCAACTCTAGAAAAGCAGATACTGCAAGTCTCAACCGAGAAGAGCAGAACTACAGACAAAGGGTAAGTACCCCATAGTCAGAATAGTACCTTTGGTTAGAAGAAGAGGATCCAGCTGGCTTCTGCCTGGTTGCAGTGTTGCAGATCCTTTATTCCGGAGCCTCAGTCGTGGGCACAAGAGAGGACGTCTGGAGGACTCCTGCACAGCAAGTCAAAAGTCAGCGGCAGCTATGGGCGCTCTCCGGATCAGCTGCACTTTGCGGTTTCAGCGCTCGGTAAACAGCAACACCGTGGGTCTTGGACACCAGTTGGGCTTCCTTCACTCCTTGAGTCCAGCACTCTGGTGAGGTGACTCGAGCTTCGGTCGTCCTGCTTCGGGAGGAACCTCAGGAGACGCCTGGAGCTTTTGACCGGTTTACAGATGTTGCACTCGACTACAGATGTTTCGACCCCTGGCAATCGGTTCCGGCAGCAGAAAAGAAGTACAGCCAGTTGGGGAAGGTATTCCAGCAAAGTTAGTCTTGGGGTTAGTCGGTCCCACTAACCCAAGGGAAGAAATTGTCCTTTCCGGAGCTTCTCTTATCGATCAATAAAAGGAGTTTCAGCACAGCAGCAGAGCTTCACCGGGCAGTTCAATGGTCCAGGAGGATGCAGCAAGCTTCGTTAGCGGTTTCTTCATTGGGTTGATCTTCCCAGTGGTCGACTTTGTCTTCAGTCCAAGAAACCTCACCTTGTAAGCAGGTTTCGCCAATTCATGCACAGCCTAGCTGTCACTTGCACAGCAGGGTGGCTGTCCTGCACGGACAGCCACCTAGCCAATCAGGACTGGATGTATGCATGTTGCCCTGGAGACTAAGGACAGGGGAGTTTCGCACACCTCCCTCACTTCCTGCCTTGCCAGACACACTGGAGCCAGAGGCGGGTTTCAGTACTGAAGCCCGCCAAAGGCAAAATTAATAAAAGGCTCAAATCTGGTATAGCGCACAGAGTAAAACCCAAGAAAGACTGCACAAACAAGAAATGGCAAAAAAGAAGACTGGGACCATTTTAACTCAATGGTCACCCATGGGGGCTATACTGCATCTGAGGATTCAGCCTGCAGTAGAAAACCACAATGGTAGGAGAATTAAACCACTGCCACCAGCCATTTAAAGCAGTGAGGCTAACACAGAGCATGTTACATGAGTAAGTATGAAAAGGGGCTACTCAGTAACCCCCAGCACTCCACATAAAATGGTGTGTGCTGGACCAACACAAAGAAAAGGTAAGTAAAGGCAATTTCACTTTACTATTCTTGGGAACTGTAGTTCACCCAAGAAAAGGTGTTTAAACCTTATGAGAAATCTAAAGGATTTCTCTGTGACACTGCACTGAAGGTGCTGGGTGTTACCATACAAAAGTAGATGCCCCTGGAGTTTGTCAGACTACAAAAACAAAGGAAACTTATAATCCAAATCAGATCAAAATACATGAGAGAGTGAGAAAAAGATCTCACTCGCTCCTGGATAAAAATTAAAAAGTCCTGAAGTCCAGCAAAATAGCTGGGTGTCTCTAAGGTTGAAGGGAATTGGAACAGAAATGAGGATTCTCCCTAACAGGGGGAGACTTTGGCTAAGTGGAAGTTCTATGGAACAACCCGAATGGGTGGCCAACTGACCCTTTGCCCCCAGGCTTCTTTAGTGACTGGCACGCTGGTTTTGGCCAGCCCCTTTGTGCAAGGGTGTTTAAGCTTTGAATTGCCTCTGCTTCTCTCTCTGGCTGCATTGTTCCTGCAAATTGCAGGCGACAGGTCTGCCGACCAGTTGGAGGAGTGCTCCCATGCTTCCCACCATTTCTAAAGTCCTCATTTGGCAAAATTGGCTAGGTGCTGTGGCTGACCATTTATTTTCTGCCTCTGGAAGTCCAGTTCGGGCTTTTTGAAGACTCCTGCTGACTCCCCACTTATGATGGGTCCGAGGCCTCTACACTGGAACCATTTTCTGGACCATTTATCACTTCATCCCACCATTGGCTGTGGGTGTCGTTAGTCCCCAGCGGGGTGCTGAGAGCTCACCACACTGCCGTTGTTTTATGTTAGGATTTCTGAGTCTGCCTGCAGCCATTGTCCCCATCCTGGAAATATTTTCTGCTGTGTTTCCTTCATCTTTTTTCCACCAAGTCTTCAGGAGCCATTGTTGCATGTTCCCATGTCTTCTAGAAGTCACAGAATTGCCCATAGTTTCAAAGGTCCCGGGGGCATTACCGAACGCGGTAATGGCCCACTGGCAAGGGCCTTATTGCCATTAGTATCCCAGCCCATTAGACCGGGGTACTAATGGTGTTTTTGTTTCGTTTCCAGACGCGTTGCATTTTGCAGCTGAAAAATAATTCTTTTTAAAATGGCATCCATGGACTGGGACATGTAGTCAATTTTCCCTTTGCGGCCATAGTAAAAAAAGAAAATGGCTACCATGGAAAGGGATAATGGACTACTTAGTCCATTCTCCCTTTTCATGGCAGCCATTAAAGTAAATGAAAAGAAAATAAGCAAATAAAATTGGTGCCATGGCACAGGGAGAAGGGAATATGTGACTGGTGCGAGGGACGCGCAAGAACATGTGTGGGCTTACCATATGGTAAGGCTCACAAAAGCACCAATCAGTGCGTTTGTTACATTTAACATAACCTGCGCCGGGTACTAATGTGAGGTATTTTTATAAGTCATTGTGATTTTTAGCATATTCTTCCTTACTAGTAAAATTGTTGGACCTCTATACCCTACCTGTATGTCTATATGTATTATTATTATTATTATTATTATTATTATTATTATTATTATTATTATTATTATTATGGTCTTTGTTCAGCACAGACCTAGCTTCAAAATGCAACAGAGCATTTTAGAGGTACACAGCAATACAGATACACAATGAAGGACTTTACTGAGGTATTCAACAGTACAGATGCATAATGGAGCATTTTTCAGAGGTAACAACAGAACAGACATACAGCGGTGAGTAGGATACAGAGCGGCGCAGAGCAGGGGTACATTTATACAGGGAGGCAGGGTGGATAAAGGACGGACAGTGTCTAGCGAGTCAGGTGGGGCAGGGGACAGCAGGATGGCCTAGGTGTTGAGGAGGAGAGACTCCTTGAAGAGGTGGGTCTTGAGTTCTTTTCTGAATTGTAGGAGCGTGGGGGTGAGTCTGATACTGACGGGAGGAGGTTCCATAGTCTTGGGGTGTAGGCAGAGAAGGCTTGTTTTCTGGTCCTTTCCTTGGTGCAGAGGCAGATTTCAAGTCTACACGTGTCCTGGCTTCTGGTGGGGCACTGTCCACTGGAGATGCTGAGTTTCTCTGAAAGGTAGCTGGGTGACTTGAGGGTGACTGCCTTATAGATCATGCAGCAAGACTTGAAGGTGATTTGTGCGTGCAGTGGGAGCCAGTGAAGGTTGATGAGGGCCATGGTGATGCAGTCGTACCTGTGTAAACCCTTAATGAGGCATGCAGACGTGTGTAGGACACTTCTCTGGGGCAAAAGGGAGGAGACAGGAGGCCTTCAAGGAGGGCATTGCCCCCATCCATGTAGGATAGGACCAGTGCTTGAACTGTGGATCTAAAGCTGTCCAGAGGGAGGAAGGGCTTGACTTTCCACAGGAGTTATAGCTGATACCAAGCTGTCAGAATGTTCTTAACTATGTGTGTCTTGAGGGAGGGGTGTTTGTTCATGTGGAACCAAAGGGGCTTGGCGCAGGAGGTGAGGTCGGGTATGAAGCACTCAGAGTTCATGTTTGATAGCCAGGTCTGTATGTTTGAGTGTTTCTGTGTTTGTATCTGTATTTGTATTTATCAGGCTTATATAGCACTTTATGCCAAAGAGCTGTACATTAACAACAACAGGATACATTTAATATAACAATAACAGTAACAAGAGGCAAATTACAATTTTGATTCAGTCAACAAAACAGCATGTAGAGCAATTTGACAGAGGGAAGGGGGAGAGAAGTGGAGCAGAGCTAGGGGGGAGAGGGGGGTAGCAGGAGGAGGAGGCAGGAAGGGGTGAGGGCGAGGATGGGGTGGAGGAAAAGAAGGGAGAGGCTTAAGGGGGGGAAGAGGGGAGGGGAGGCAGAGTGGGAGAGGGGAGAGGAAGGGGTATCATGGCGGGGAATGGAGAAGGATTGAGAGAGGTAAGGAGTTCCAGTGGAGTGTTGTTGTCAAGGAGAAGTATTCGGTCTAGGAGGGGTTGAGATTCAAGTATGCACTGGACATCCATGACTGGATCAGTGAAAGGCAGGTTGTGAGCCTGTGGCTATCCTTGATGGAGTTAATCTTGAGGTATAGCTGTGTGTCATCGGCGTATTGGTGAATGTGGATGTTGTATGTGGCTAGGAGGGCTCTCAGCGGCTCCATGTATAGATTGAAGATCACTGGGAAGAGGATGGAACCCTGCAGGATTCTACAGTTGATGGGTAGCATTGGCGATCTAAAGGAGTCCACCTGAATAAACTGCTGGTGGTTGGTGAGGTAGGACTTGAACAAGCATAAGAAAAAATCGCTGATCCCCATGCACCAATGTAGGGGGTCTGTGAGCACCTGTTGGTCGACGGGGTCAAAATCAGCTCAGAGGATGAGTAGAACCAGGAGGAAGGGGTGGCCGTTGTCAAGGATGTTGAGGGTGTCGTCGACCACCTGTGTGGTTGCCGTCTCCGTGCTGCATCTGGGTCTGAACCCAGATTGGTATGTTTGTAGGAGATTATTGGTGTCGATGTGTTGCTGCAGTTGCGTGGCTGCCGCTTTAGCGATTATCTTACTTAGGAAGGGAAGATGGGTAATGGGGCAT